>NC_058415.1:30361345-30687933 GCF_002201575.2 Neomonachus schauinslandi
TAAAAAAAAAAAAAAAAAAAAAAAAAAAAAAAAAAAAAAAAGAAGCAGTGTGCTTCAGAATTACCTAGAGAGCTCTGCACACACAAGGGCTCAGATCAATTGCTGACCTACACCTGAGGATTCAAAAATCCTAAAAATTTGACTTGGGCATTAATTTATGAATAGTGTCTTCTGAATTAATGAATATGAAATAATTATCTCCATCTCATTTTGGAATCAACCCACAATGTTATTAAAAATATTTACCATATAATACATACCAAAGTAGAAGAATGAAACAGACCATTCTTTTGGGCGGAATGATAATCCAGGTGAGAAAAGGAGCTCATCTCATTCAATAACCGTATCTAGCACAATAACTGTATCTGGCACAGATATTTTACTATCTTTTGACATATCCATCAAATGATTTAAGAGTTTACAGAAGAGATAAAATAGGCTAAAATATTCCAAGATCATATTACAGAAGTAGGAACCTGTCCCCAAACTTATAAAGAATAATAGTGCTTTCTTTCCTTTTTCTGGCTGAGGTTAGCTATTTTTTTTTAATTAATTAATTTATTTGAGAGAGCGAAAATGAGAGAGAGAGAGAGAGAGAGAGTACATGAGAGGGGGGAGGGTTAGAGGGAGAAGCAGGCTCCTCGCTGAGCAGGGAGCCTGATGTGGGACTCGATCCAGGGACTCCAGGATCATGACCTGAGCCGAAGGCAGTCGCTTAACCAACTGAGCCACCCAGGCGCCCCAGAGGTTAGCTATTTTATTTACTTTTATTTCAAGGACTACCTTTTGCCTTATAATTTATACTATTATAGTTTTTATTACATCTTTTATTTTTTATTATTATATGTATATAATAATATAAGTATTATTTATCTTTATTACATCTTCCTTGCTTGTTAAAAAAAAGTACACTTGATCCGTGTTTTTCAAAGGTCAACTGGTCAAGGGGTGCTGACCACCCCCCATGCAGTTGGAAATTCTGTGTATAACTTCTGACTCCCCAAAAACTTAACCACTAATAGCCTACTGTTGACCAGAAGCCTTACAATAAGATAAACAGTTGATTAACACATATTTTGTAATTTACATGTATACTGTATGTACATGTATACTGTATATGTAATTTACATGTATACTGTATTTTTACAATAAAATAAGCTAGAGAAAAGAAAATGTTATTAAGAAAATAAAATACATCTACAGTAGTTTATTGTATTTATTGAAAAAAATCCGTGTATAAGTAGATCTGTTCAGTTCAAACCTGTGCTGTTCAAGGGTCAACTGTATATGAGATTAAAAATTCTGCACTGCTTTATCTACAGTCCAAAGGTTCTAATAGACATGTTTTTCAATAAGAACTTTTTCTGGATATTGTATAATTTTGATTTACCTTTTGATAAAATAGGTTTTTGAAAGATATATATTCATCATTGATTTTAAGAGAGGGATTTTAACTTTTCTCATATTGTTTGCAATTTACAGTGTTATTGAAAAATAGTATCTCTACTTTGTTATCCAAAATACTTTTACATTTTCTCAGTGTTCCAAGGACATTTAAAAGGAGGTTTGTTCTTTGTTTTCAGAATAGAGTTTTGAAAGACACTTAATAGATTCATTTTATATTTATAATGTCTAGACCAGAGGTTGGGAAACTCTCTGTAAAAGGCCAGAGAGTAAATGTTTTGGGCTTTGCTGGTCATGCAGTCTCTGTTGCAATTATAGTTGACCCTTGAACAATGTGGGGATTAGGGGTGCCAACCCCCAACGCAATTGAAAATATGCATGATAATTTTTGAATCACCAAAAACTTAACTATTAATAGCCTGCTGTTGAATGGAAACTATACCAATAACATAAAGTTGAGGAACACATTTTGTATATTACATGTATTATATACTGTATTCTTATGATAAAGTTAGCTACAGAAAAGAAAATCATAAGAAAGAGAAAATACATTTACAGTACTGTACTGTATTTATTTGAAAAAAATCCACATAGAAGAGAACCTGAGCAGTTAAAGCCTATGTTGTTTGCATAGTTCAAACCAATGTTACTCAACTCTGCCCTGCAGTGTGAATACATAAACAAATGGACATGGCTGTGTGTTCCAATAAATGTTTCTTTACCAAAAAAAGCAGCAGGCAGGATTTGACCTGGGGCTAGTTTTCTGAGCCTTATTCTAGACTCCACTGAGTCTGGTATGAAATCAGAGGGGCATATTAAGGTCTACTATATCTAATGTATACCTACTTCTCCTTATATCTCTTGCCAGTTTTTGTTTTATGATAATTTTGTTGTGATAGTTTTGTTGATAATTTGGTACACTAATATTCAAAACTTTTATACGTCCTTTAAAAACTTTTTTAGCTTTATCAAAATGTCCTTTTTTTTAAAATCTGTTTTTGACATGAACTGATTCTTAAGTATTAGTTAGGTAATTAAATTTGAGTTTTAAAATGCTTTTGGCTTAACAATTCATGACCATATTTCAAACTTTATACATTACTTTTTAGGCATATTTCTTTGATACAATCTGATAGCATGTTTTCTTAATAGGTGAATTTAATTCATTTACATTAGTTGATATGGCAGGTATGCTTACCTTACCGTATATTATGTGGTGTGTTTGCATAGCTTTCGTGCAACATGTTTGACACAGCAGGCCTGAGACTGTTACCCTTAGATGGCTGACTTGTAAGATTAGCCCTTGGCTGGCATCTGTGAACTTAGATTTTGAGATGGTTCCCAAGAACCTAGTCTCTAATGAACTTTCCAGGTAGACAAAATTCACTGCTGGGGGTCTTAGAAGCTCACACATGGTTTCCTCTGGACTTTGTCCCTTTTCTCTTTGCTGATTTTGCTTTGTACCAATCATTTCACGTTATAAATCTTAGCTATGAGTATGACTATATGCTGAGTAACAAAGAATCAATGAATGTGGTATGTGGTAGTTGTCCTGGGGACTCACTTTTTTTTTTTTATTTGAAGTATACTTGACACATAATATTATTGGGGACTCTACACAACTTTCTAAGAAACTTTACTAGTAACAGGTCTGTTATCTTTGCTCTATCACACATATTTAACTTCTAATAATTAGGAAGGCTGCAGTTTGCTCCAGTAGTTATCCTTTCTAATTATGTTATGTAATTGCTTAATCATCTATACATTTAGATGACATCTAGTAACTCATTATTATATAATGAAAAATTATGGTTCCTTTCTCTTTTCTAATTTGCCTATTCTCAATTTTAGTAGCTTTATTAATTTTTCTTAGTTTTTATCTTTTTACTGTTAAGAATATGGAATTCATTATTTAACTTTTCAGCTTCAAACGGAATACTTAGTTCCCATCTTTGCAGCAATGTCCGCAATAGCCAAACTGTGGAAAGAGCCGAGATGCCCTTCAACAGATGAATGGATAAAGAAGATGTGGTCCATATATACAATGGAATACTACTCAGCCATCAGAAAGGATGAATACCCAACTTTTACATCAACACGGATGGGACTGGAGGAGATTATGCTAAGTGAAATAAGTCAAGCAGAGAAAGTCAATTATCATATGGTTTCACTTATTTGTGGATCATAAGGAATAGCATGGAGGACATTTGGAGAAGGAAGGGAAAAATGAAGGGGGGGAAATCGGAGGGGGAGATTAACCACGAGAGACTACAGACTCCGAGAAACAAACTGAGGGTTTTAGAGGGGAGGGGGGGTGGGGGGATGGGTTAGCCTGGTGATGGGTAATAAGGAGGGCACGTACTGCATGGAGTACTGGGTGCTATACGAAAACAATGGATCGTGGATCACTACATCAAAAACCAATGATGTATTGTATGGTGACTAACATAACACAATAAAATAAAATAAAATTTAAAAAAAGATGAGAATATGCTCATGCTTACAACCTACTCCTTATGTTAGCTGGTCCCTTTCACATTTTATTAGATCTATTATTTTTATAATTTAAAATGTAAAAGCCTCTAAAAGGACAGTGCTGAAAAACATTTTAAACTGCTCACTTCCAGCTGATCACTTTGTTTTTGTTTTTGTTTTTTTTTTAGCTGACCACTTTGGATCTAATTTTTTGGATGCCTTCTGCCAGTATTCAATAACTCACCTGGGGAGCTTTTTCTTAGAAATTCTTTCTTTAATAACCATGGATCTTCTCCTTGTTCCAGTGTGAAGATCAGTTCTGGTTTTGTAAAGCAGTACCCTGTAAATGGGAAATAATTTAGCACTTGAGTTAGCTGCATACGTTTCACTGTTTCTGAGTATGAAGGAAGGTATAGTTTCAAAAATGGCACATTCAGGGTGCTCACTACAACTTTTCTGGGAGGAGAGTGATCACAAAAAATATTTTCTAATGCTTATAAAGGATCAATCTTATTAAACCCCCAAATCACAAGCCTAAGTAATATTAAATTCTAAAATGCTCAATGTCTGTGTTTTAAAGAAGAGATTTCAGAAGGACTTTCCAAACTGGCCATAATAGAGTAAAAGGAACTGATTTACTTCTCCATATCACACATCTAAAAAAGTGTACAAACTACATAAAATGGTTATTAGACTTTAGACACCAGGCAGTGCAGACAGGAATACCTGACAATAGGAAATCAAATGAGGTGAGTCCTATGACTATCACGTGTTGATACAAAATGAACATAAACTTTAAAAAATTTTAAAGAGAAAGTAAGAGTTTTATTTGAGCCCAAGTTAGGACAACTGCCAGGGATACACAATCTTCACAAGCAAGAGAGTGCTCCAGAGAAGGAACATTTCGTGCAGGGTTATATATGTTCTTGACACAAAGAGTTACAAATCATCAAGATGAAGGACATTCCAGAAAGTTACAGACTTTATCTTATGTTTTTATTATATGCAAGGCTGTACGACTTTAATCTTATGGGAACCAGGGAGAGTTTTTTTGGTTTTGTTTTTCTTATCTTTTTTTTTTTTTTAAAGATTTTATTTATTTATTTGAGACAGAGAGAATGAGATACAGAGAGCATGAGAGGGAGAAGCAGACTCCCTGCTGAGCATGGAGCCCGATGCGGGACTCGATCCAGGGACTCCAGGATCATGACCTGAGCCGAAGGCAGTCGCTTAACCAACTGAGCCACCCAGGCGCCCTGTTTTTCTTATCTTTTGTTTGGAATGCTCCTTTTTTTAAATTGAAGCAGATGTACAATGTGTGCTCGGGGCAGAAACAGAGCTAATGCTTTGAGGTTTTGTCGAGTCATTTTAGTCTTAGTAAATGTTAAAGTATAGCTTCTCTGGGAGCCCAGGAGCAGGGCCCACAAACATTAAAAGCTGAAAATTTCCTTTATCACACAACTCACTGCCAAGAAGAGTTTAACTCACAGAACAAAAGAACCAAGAAAGCCTAGCTGACTCAGTAAGTTGAAGTAACGTAACTGAATTTTTTTTTTTAAAGATTTTATTTATTTGACAGAGAGAGACACAGCGAAAGAGGGAACACAAGCAGAGGGAGTGGGAGAGGGAGAAGCAGGCTTCCCGCAGAGCAGGGAGCCCGATGTGGGGCTCGATCCCAGGACCCTGGGATCATGACCTGAGCCGAAGGCAGACGCTTAACGACTGAGCCATTCAGGCGCCCCTAACATAACTGAATTTTTTTTTTTTTAAGATTTTATTTATTTATTTGAGAGAGAGAATGAGAGACAGAGAGCACGAGAGGGGAGAGGTTCAGAGGGAGAAGCAGACCCCCCGCCGAGCAGGGAGCCCGATGTGGGACTCGATCCCGGGACTCCAGGATCATGACCTGAGCCGAAGGCAGTCGCTTAACCAACTGAGCCACCCAGGCGCCCACATAACTGAATTTTAAGGAAGCCATGACAACTAGAATTGTTAAGGATGAAATACTAGAGAAGAAAAAGCTGTACTGATATGGAGTCTTAGAGATTTACAGAAGAGTCTCCTAAGTACTAACTTATGCAAGTATGTAAGAAAAATACTCAGGAAGAGGAAAGACGAGTGAAAAAGAGTAGGCTGAAAAAATTATCAAAGCATACACAGATGTAGGAAGCTTCTGTTGCCACCAGACAGGGTAGAAAAATTTCGTACTTCATGGCCAACTGGGAAGAATACCAGAAGGATGTTTATTGCTTAATATAAGAGTCAAATTAGTCCTAAAGCAAGCTCTGAATCTAACATAACACAGCTTAAAGTAATCCTTGAAATAATCAAATTAATTCCAAATAACTTAACTACATACCAGAAAAGGCATCAAAAGATTTAAAATACAACAAAGCTAGTAGCTAACAATATATTATCAGTATTATCAGTGCTCAATAAGATAAATGTACTTTTGATCCCCTTTATCAGTTTCATCCTTCCCCTCACCCACCTCCACCCTGGCAACCACTAGTTTGTTTTCTGCATTTAAGAGTTTGTTCTTTTTGTTTGATCTCTTGTTTTTTGTCTGTTCATTTGTTTTGTTTCTTAAATTCCAATATGAGTGAAATCATATGGTAATTGTCTTTTTCTGATTGACTTATTTCACTTAACATTATACCCTCTAGGTCCATCCATGTAATTGCAAATGGCAAGATCTCACTCGATGAAGAGAAAATCTTAAGTAGCTAGAAAAAGGTGTAATATGTATAGAGGAACAAAGAATGCCTCCTTCTTGTCAGAAATTATATAAGCCACAAGACAATGAAGTGACAATTTTAAAGTACTGGAAGAAAAAAGTCAACCTATAGCTCTATATTTAGCAAATATAAGACATTTTCAGACAAACAAAAGCTGAATTTATCACCAACTGACATACATTACAGAAGAAGCTAAAAACATTCTTCAGACAGAAAAAAAAATGCTATTGGGTGGAAATTTAGATTTATACATAGAAATACAGAGCACCACAACCTGGAAATATGATATAAATATAAAATATACTTTTCTCATTTTTAGAACTTTTAAAAAATGGTAAATTATCTTTAAAAATAACAACCACCATACACTGTAAGGTTTGTAACATATATATTATATATATGTATGTGTATGTAAAATATATGACAACAGCACAAAAGATGGAAGGTAAAAAATGGACAATTACAAAAATCTCATAAATGTAGTAAAAAAATATTTGAAGGCAGATTGTGTTAAGTTAAAGATGTATGCTGTAAATGCTAAAGTAACCACATAACCACATAAGACAGGCACAGCTATAAACCACTTACATAGATGTAATGAAATCATTAAACATACAGTTAATCCAAAGAAAGCAGCAAAAGTAGAAAAATGGGAAAAGACAGACTGCAAAAATAGTACACGGCCATATACAGTTCCTTTAATGTTAAATGTAAATTGCAATTAAAAGGCAGAGATTGACAGATTGGATATAAAAGCCAGATCCAAATACATGATGTCTACAAGAAATCCACATTAAAGACACAGGTAAGTTGTAAGTAAAAAGAACAAAAAAATGCCAAGCAAACATAATTAATAGAAAGTCTGAGTGACTTTGTTAATATCAAAGTAAAATTCAAAAGAAAGGAATATTATCTGGGATAAAGAGAAATACTGCACAGTGATGAAGGGAAAAATTCATCAAGAGGACAAAACAATCCTAAATATTTTTTCATCTTATGAAACTACTTCAAAGTATATAAAGCATATCCTGTTAAAACTAGAAGAATAACCAAATCCACAATTACAGCTGGGCAGTAACAGCATTTGTCTTAATAACTGATAAAACAAGTAGATGAAAAGTAACTAAGGACAAAGAAAAATTGAACAATATTATTAACATGACCTAATTCCCATCTATAGAAGACTGGTCCATGGTTAAAAAATGACTCAACTATATCCTGTCCACAGTAAGTTCATTTCATAAATATTGTTTAAATGGTTTTCCCTTATATAAAGGTAAAGTTTTTCTCTTGTTGCCTTTAAGATCTTTTGTCTTTAGTTTTCTTAAGTTTGAAAGTCATGGGGGGCACCTGGGTGGCTCAGTTAAGCATCTGACTCTTGATTTTAGCTCAGGTCATGAAGTCAGAGATGTGGGATCAAGTTCCGTGTCAGGATCCACACTCAGAGTGGAGTCTGCTGTTCCTCTCCCTCTGCTTCTCCCCCTGTGCTCCCACTCTCTGTTTTTCTCTCTCTCTCAAATAAATAAATAAAATCTTAAAAAAAGAAAAAAAATTCATGGAGTTCATGGCATGGATTCCTTTGGTTTTAGTCTGCCTGGAGTTTGCCCAGCTTCTTCAATGTAGGCTTATGCCTTTTGCCAAATTTGGGAAATTTTCAGCCATTATTTCTTTGAATACTTTTCCACTTTCCTTATGGGACTCCAAAGACAAAAATGTTAAATTTTGTTGCAGATCCATAGTCCCTGAGATTCTGTTCAATTTTGTTATCTATTTTATTTTCTGTAATAATGGGCCATTATTGTTCTATATAAAGTTATATGATTTTTTCCTCTGTCCTCTCCATTCTGCTGCCGTGCATATGCACTGAATTTTTTAAAAATAAATTTTTTATTTTAGAATGTCTTTAAATTCACGGGAAAACTGCAAGGATAGGAAGGCAAATTTCTAAATATGCTGTACCCAATTTACCCTGTTAACATTACTAGAAGTTTTGTCACAACAAATAATATAATGTTGACAATTATTAAATAAAATCCATACTTTGAGATTCAGATTTTCCCCTTAATCTCATTTCTCTGTTCCACAATTCCATCCAGGATACCACATTACATTTAGTTATCATGTCTCCTTAGACTCCTCCAGATTATGAGTGACTTGCCTTGGTTTTGATAACCTTGACATTTAGAAGATACTGCAGAAAAGTCCTTCAGTGTGGGCTACTTATCTGATGTGTTTTTGGGATAAAAATGGAGTTTGTGTTTTGAGGATAAAGACTATAGAGGCAAAGAGACTGCTATCCTTATCCCATCTTATGCTATCAGCATGACATCATTTTCTTTTAACTTTAAATTCTAGTTAGTTAACATACAGTGCAATACTGCTTTCAGGAGTAGAATTCAGTGGTTCATCACTTACATACAACATCCAGTGTTCATCATAACAAGTGCCCAGCTTAATACCCACCACCCATTTAGCCCATCCCCCACACATCTCCATCAACCCTCAGTTTGATCTCTATCGTTAAGAGTCTCTTATAGTTTGCTTCCCTCTTTTTACCCCTCCCATATGTTCATCTGTTTTGTTTTTCAAATTCCACATATGAGTGAACTCATGTTATTTTGTCTTTCTCTGACTGACCTATTTCACTTAGCATAATGTACTCTAGCTCCATCCACGGCATTGCAAATAGCAAGATTTTTTTGTGTGTGGCTGAGTAATATTCCATTGTACATATATACCACATCCTCTTTATCCACTCATCAGTTGATAAACATCTGGACTCTTTCCATAGTTTGGCTACTGTTGATAATGCTGCTATAAACAGCTTGATGCATGTGCCCTGGCAAATCACTATTTTTGTATCCTTTGGGTCAATACATAGTAGTGCAATTGCTGGATGATAGGGAGTTCTGTATTTATTGATTGATTGATTGATTGACTGATTTGGAGTGAGAGAGCAAGAGAGAGAGAGCACAAGCAGGGGGAGGGGCAGAGGGAGAGAGAGAAGCAGATACCTTGCTAAGCAGGAACCCTGACATAGGGCTCAATCCCAGAACCCTGGGATCATGACCTGAGCTGAAGGCAGATGCTTAACTGACTGAGCCACCCAGGTGCTCCTAATTTTAGCTTTTTGAGGAACCTCCATATTGTTTTCCAGAGTGACTGCACCAGTTTGCATTCCTACCAATAGTCCAAGAGAGTTCCCCTTTCTCTGCATCCTCACCAACACCTGTTGTTTCTGGTGGTGTTAATTTCAGCCATTCTGACTGGTGTGAGGTGGCATCTCATCCTGGTTTTGATTTGTATTTCCCTGATGGTGAGTGATGTTGAGCATTTTTTCATGTGTCTGTTAGCCATCTGGACGTCTTCTTCGGAAAACTGTCTATTTATGTCTTCTGCCCATCTGTTAACTAGATTATTTGTTTTTTGGGTGTTGAATTTGGTAAGTTCTTTACAGATTTTGGATACCAACCCTTTATCAATATGTTGTTTGCAAATACCTTCTCCCATTCTGTAGGATGCCTTTTAGTGTCTTGATTGTTTCCTTTGCTGTGCAGCAGTTTTTTATCTTGATGAATCCCAATAGTTTGTTTTTGCTTTCATTTCCCTTGCCTCTAGCACCATGTTTAGTAAGAAGTTGCTCCAGCTGAGGTCAAAGTGCTAGCTGCCTGTGTTCTCCTCTAAGATTTTGATGGTTTTCTGTCTCACATTTAGGTCCTTCATCCATCTTGAATTTATTTTTGTGTATGGTGTAAGAAAGTGGTCCAGGTTCATTATTCTCCATCAATATGACTTATCACTGATAATAACCTGGACGACCTGGTTGAGGTAGTTACCCCCCCCAACCCCATGCATATTGCACTCTTTAGAAGGAAGTCACTAGGCACAGCCTGCTAAAGGGATAGGGAATTCTGCTCCACCTCCTTGAAGGTGGAGTAATCACATAATTTATTAGGAATTCTTCTGCTTGAAGATTTTTCTATTCTCTCTCATTTATTTACTTATTTAATCACTTACTCATATCAGGATGGACTAATGGGTATTCCATACTTTGGGTTATACATTAAGTTATATTAATGCCTAAATTGTGGCAGTTTTGGCTACAGGGAGCTTTTTCAGTTTGGCTCCTCTGTTCTTGATATACCCCCATCATTCAGGTTTTTGAGCATTTCCTTCTGTTCCTCTGCACTTACCTTGTATGTTTCATGCCTCATCCTTAGAATCAGCCATTTCTCCAAGGAACTATGGTTCCTTTTATTGGAGAATGGTATTAAAAACTACTAATACATCTATTTCAATTTCCAATTTCTGTATAATTTAGTTTTGGAAGATTATGTGTTTCTATGAATTTGTCCCTTTCATCAATTTGTTGGCATACAATTGCTCATAGTGTTCTCTAATAATTATTTTTATTCCTGTAAAATTGGTAGTACTGTCTCCACTTTCATTTCTAATTTAGTAATTTGAGTCCGTTCTTTTTTTCTGAATCTAGCTATGGCTTGGGAATTCTGTTGATCTTTTCAAAGAATCAATTTTGGTTTCATTGGTTTTCTCTTCTGTTTTTCTATTCTTTATCATTTCTATTGTCTCATTCCATCTGTTAGCTTTTAGTTTGCTCTCTTTTTCTGTAGCTCCTTAAGGTGTAAAGTGAGGTTCTATTGGTGTGGGCTTTTTTTTTTCTTTTAAAGATTTTATTTGAGAGAGAGAGAGAGCACAAGAGCATGAGCAGGGGAAGGGGCAGAGGGAGAGGGAGAAGCAGACTCCCACTGAGCAGGGAGCCCGATGCAGGGCTAGATCCCAGGATCCCCAGATCATGACCTGAGCCGAAGGCAGATGCTTAACTGACAGCCACCCAGTTGCCCCTCTTTTTTCTTGTTATATATACCTTTTCTTGTTTAAGGTATAAGGTTCATAGCTAAACTTCCCATCTTAGTGTTACTGTTACCGTATCCTGTAAGTTTTTGTGTGCTGTGTCTTCATTTTCATTCTGTCAAGGTATTTTCTAATTTCCCTTGTGATTTTTTTCTTTGACTCACTGGTTGTTTAAAAGTATGATGTTTATTTTCCATTTATTCATGACATTCATTTTCCTTCTGTTATTGATTCTTTAGTTTCATTAATTGTGATTGGAACAGATACTGCATATGATTTCAATCTTCTAAAATGTATTAAGACTTGTTTTGGTCTAACCTGGAGAACAAACCATGTGCATATGAAAAATATGTAGTGTACTGTAGTTGACTGGAGTCTTCTATACAATTGTTACGTTCAATTGGCTTATGGTGCTTTTCAAGTCCCTTTTTTCTTTGGTTGGTCAATCCATTGTTGGAAGTGGAGTATTATTGCCATGTAACTGTGTGTTTCTCCCTTCAGTTATGTTCATGTTTGCATATATAATTTTGGGCTCTGATGTTAGGTGCAAAAATGTTCACAGACATTATGCCTTCTTGGTGAACTGACACTTTTAGCAATATATAATGTTCTTTTTCATCTCTTTTAACAGTTTCTTACTTAAAGTCTAGATATTAGTATAGCCTCACCTCTTTTGGTTATTATTTGCATAGTATATCTTTTTCCATCTTTCATTTTCAATTTATTTATGTCTTTAGCTCTAAATTGTCTCCTGTAGAGAGCACAGTTTGATCATTTGTAAAAAAATTCATTCTGCCAATCTCTTACCTTTTTTCCATTTAAATACTAGTTAACTATAATGTATTATTAGTTTCAGGGGTAGAATTCAGTGATTCATCACTTTCATGTAACACCCAGTGCTCATTACAAGTGCCCTTTTTTTTTTTTAAGATCTTATTTATTTGTCAAAGGGATAGAGATAAATAGAGCGAGCGAGCACAAGTAGGGGGAGTGGCAGGCAGAGGGAGAAGCAGGCTTCCTGCTGAGCAAGGAGCCCGATGCAGAACTCGATCCCAGGACTGGGACCATGACCTGAGCCAAAGGCAGATGCTTAACTGACTGAGCCACCCAGGCGTCCCATCAAGTGCCCTCTTTAATGCCCATCACCAATTGCCCTATTCCCCCACCCACATCCCCACCAGCAACTCTGTTTATTCCCTACAGTTAAGAGTCTCTTATAGTTTGCTTCTGTTTTTATTTTATTTTTCCTTCCCTTCTCCATATGTTCATCTATTTTGTTTCTTAAAATCCACATGAGTGAAATCATATGGTATTTGTCTTTCTCTAATTGACTTATTTTGCTTAGCATAACATGTAATAGTTCCATCCATGTCATTGCAAATGGCAAGATTTCATTGTTTTTGATGGCTGAGTAATATTCCACCACACACACACACACACACACACACACACACACACACACACATCTTCTTTATCATCTGTCAATGGACATCTGGGCTCTTTCCATATTTTGGCTATTGTGCACATTGCTACAATAAACACTGGGGTGCATGTGCCCCTTTGAATCACTATGTTTGTATCCTTTGGGTAAATACCTAGTACTGCAATTGCTGAGTCATAGGGTAGTTCTATTTTTAACTTTCTGAGGACCCTCCATACTGTTTTCCAGATAGGCTGGACCAGTTTGCATTCCCACCAACAGTGCAAGAGGGTGTCCCTTTCTCCATATCCTCACCAGCACCCATTCTTTCCTGAGTTGTTAATTTTAGCCATTTTAACTGGTGTGAGATGGTATCTCATTGTGGTTTTGAATTGTATTTCTCTGATGATGAGTGATGTTGAGCATTTTTTTCATGTGTCTGTTAGCTATTTGCATGTCTTCTTGGAGAAATGTCTATTCATGTCTTCTTCCCAGTTTTTGACTGGATTTTTAATTTTTTGGGTATTGAGTTTGCTAAGTTCTTTATAGATTTTGGATACTAGCCCTTTATCTGCTGCTATGTCATTTGCAAATATCTTCTCCCATTCCATAGGTTGCCTTTTAGTTTCTTTGTTTCCTTTGTTGTGCAGAAGCTTTTTGTCTTGATGAACTCCCAGTAGTTCATTTTTGCTTTTGTTGTCCTTGCCTCTAGAGACATGTCTAGCAAGAACTTGCTGTGGCCGAGGCCAAGGAGGTTGGTGCTTGTGCTCTCCTCTAGGATTTTGATGGATTCCTGTTTCACATTTAGGTCTTTCGTCCACTTTGAATTTATTTTTGTGTATGGTGTAAGAAAGTGGTCCAGTTTCATTCTTCTGCATGTATTTGTCCATTTTTCCCAATAACCATTTGTTGACAAGACTGTCTTTTTCCCATTGGATATTCTTGCCTCCTTTGTTGAACATTGTTTGACCATGTAGTTGCAGACTCATTTCTGGGTTTGCTGTCTGTTCTATTGATCTATGTGTCTATTTTTTTTGTCTGCCTGTACCATATTGTTTTGATTACTACAGCTTTGTGTAATATAACATGAAATCTGGAATTGTTATACCTCCACTTTTGTTCTGCTTTTTCAACATTGCATTGGCTACTTGAGGGCTTTTGTGGTTCCATATAAATTTTAGAATTGTTTCTTCCAGGTCTGTAAAAAATGCCAGTGTTATTTTGATAGGCATTGCATTGAATGTGTGTAGGTAGCATAGACATTTTAACAATATTTGGTCTTCCAATCCATGAGCATGGAATGTTTTTCCATTTTTTTGTGTCTTTCTCAATTTCTCTCATAAGGATTCTGTAGTTTTCAGAGTACACTTCTTTATTAATAGGTACCTTATGATTTTTGGTACATTGTAAATGGGATTGATTCCTTGACTTCCCTTTCTGCTGCTTCATTGTTGGTGTATAGAAATGCAACAGATTTCTGTGTGTTGATTTTATAGACTGCGACTTTGCTGAATTCCTGTATGAGTTTTAGCAATTTTTTGGTGGAGTCTTTTGGGTTTTTTACATAGAGTATCATGATGTCTGCAAAGAGTGAAAGTTTGACTTCTGTGCTGATCTGAATGCTTTTTATTTCTTTTTGTTGTCTGATTGCTGAGGCTAGGACTTCTAGTACTATGTTGAACAAAAGTGGCGAGAGTGGACATCCCAGTTTTGTTCCTGACCTTAGGGGAAAAGCTCCTAGTTTTTCTCCATTGAGGATGATATTAGTTGTAAGTCTTTTGTATATGGTCTTTATGATGCTGAGGTATGTTCCCTCTATCCCTATTTTGTTGAGAGTTTTTATCAAAAAGGATGCTGTATTTTGTCAAATGCCTTTCTGAACTGAGAGGATCATGTGGTTCTTATCCTTTCTTTTATTAATGTGGTGTACCATGTTAATTGATTTGTGGATGTTGAACCACCCTTGTAGCCCAGGAATAAATCTCACTTGCTCTTGGTGAATAATCCTATTAATATACTATTGGATCCTATTGGCTGGTATCTTGTGGAGAATGTCGGCCTCCATTTTCATCAGGGATATTGGTCTATAATTCTCCTTTTTAGTAAGGTTTTTGTCTGGTTTTGGGATCGGGGTAATGCTGGCCTCATAGATTAAGATTGGAAGTTTTCCTTTCATATCTATTCTCTGGAAAAGTTTCAGAAGAATAGGTATTAATTCTTCTTTAAATGTTTGGTGGAATTCCCTGGGAAGCCATCCAGCCCTGGACACTTGTTTGTTGGGAGATTTTTGATTACTGCTTTAATTTCCTTGCTGGTTATGTGCCTGTTCAGGTTTTCTATTTCTTCCTGTTTTAGTTTTGGTAGTTTATATATTTCTAGGAATGCATCTGTTTCTTCCAGATTGCCTAATTTGTTGGCATATAATTGCTCATAATATTCTCTTATAATCATATTTCTTTGGTGTTGGTTGTGATCTCTCCTCTTTCTTTCATGATTTTATTTATTTGGGTCATTTCTCTTTTCTTTTTGATAAATCTGGCTAAGGGTTTATCAATTTCTGTTAATTCTTTCAAAGAACCAGCTCCTTGTTTCACTGATCTGTTCTACTGTTGTTGTTTTTTTTTTAATTTCTGTATCACTGATTTCTGCTCTAATCTTTATTATTTCCCTTCTCCTGCTGGATTTAGGCTTTATTTGCTCTTATTTCTCCAGCACCTTTAGATGTAAGGTTAGGTCATGTATTTGAGATTTTTCTTGCTTCTTGAGGAAGGCCTGTATTGCTATATACTTCCCTCTTTAGACCGCCTTTGATACATCCCAAAGAGTTTGGACTATTGTGTTTTCATTTTCATTTGCTTCCATGTATTTGTTAATTCTTCTTTAATTTCCTGGTTGACCTTCATTCTTTAGTAGGATGTTCTTTAACCTCTCTGTATTTGTGGTCCTTCCAAGTTTTTTTCTTGTGGTTGACCTCAAGTTTCATAGCACTGTGGTCCAAAAATGTGCATGGTATGCTCTCAATCTTTGTACCAGTTGAATCCTGATTTGGGACCCAGTATGTGATCTATTCTGGAGAATGTTCCATGTTCACTGGAAAAGAATGTGTATTCTATTGCTTTAGGATGAAATGCTCTGAATATATCTGTTAAGTCCATCTGGTCCAGTGTGTCATTCAAAGCCCTTGTTTCCTTGTTGATCTTCTGCTTAGATGATCTGTCCCTGGCTATGAGTGGGATGTTAAGGTCCCCTAGTATTATTGCATTATTCCCAATGAGTTTAAGTTTGTTATTAATTGATCTATATGTTTGGCTGTTCCCATGTTAGGGGCATAAATATTTACAACTGTTAGATATTCTTGTTCAAAAGACCCCTTTATTATGATATAGTGTCCTCCTTCATCTCTTATTACAGTCTTTGGTTTAAAATCTAGTTTGTCTGATATAAAGATGGCTACTCCAGCATTGTTTCCATGTCCATTAGCATAATGAATGATTCTCCACCCCCTCATTTTCAATCTGGAGGTGTCTTTCCATCTAAAATGAGTCTCTTATAGACAGCGTATCGATGGGTCTTTTTTTTAATCCATTCTGATAGCCTGTGTCTTGATTGGAGCATTCAGCCTATTTCCATTCAGAGAAATTTTTGAAAGAGATGAATTTAGTGCCATTGTATTACCTGTGAAGTTGCTGTTCCTGTAGATTGTCTCTTTCTTTCTAGTCTTTGTTACTTTTGGTCTCTCTTTCTGCTTAAAGGGTCCCCTTTAATATTTCTTGCAGGGCTGGTTTAGTACTGATGAACTCCTTTAGTTTTTGTTTGTCTTGGACACTCTTTATCTCTCCTTCTAGTCTTAATGACAGACTTGCTGGATAAAGTATTCTTGGCTGCATATTTTCCCCATTTATCTGCTCTAAATTTTATTATTTCCTTCCTTCTGGGCTCAGGTCTTGTTTTTCCAGTTCCCAGAGACATAAAGTTGTTTATTTGATGTTTTTTATTTTCTAATGTAGGCATTATTGCTATAAACTTCCCTCTTAGTACTGCTCTTGCTGCATCTTATAACTTTTAGCATGTTGTGTTTTTGCTTTTGCTTGATTCAAGATAGTTTTTACATTCCTTTTTGAACCAATATTTATTTAACTCTGTGTTTAGTTTCCACATCTTTTTAATTTTCCTATTTTCTTGCTGTTGAATTCAGTCTTCTAAAATTTGTTAAGATTTAGTTTTTTACCTAACATGATTATCCTGGAAAATAATGTGTGTGCTTGAGAAAATTATGTTTGCCTCTGATGGATGGAAGGTTCTATATATGTCTGTTATATCCAATTGGTCTATCATGTTGTTCAAATCAGCTGTTTATTAATTTTTATGTCTAGATTTCTTTCCATTATTGTAAGTTTGCTGTTAGCTTCTCTGCTTAGCTCTATTTAGGTATAGCCTGGAGATATTGCAAGTTCAGCTCCAGGTCATCACAATAAAATGAATACTGTATTACAGCAAGTCAAATGAATTTTTTGGTTTCACAATGCATATGTTATGCTTACATTATACTGTAGTCTATTAAGTGTGCGATAGCATTATCCTAAAGAAACAATGTACATACATATAAAAGAACATTGCAGCTACAAAATTCTAATCATCATCTGAGCTTTCAGAAAGTTGTAATCATAACAGTTTACCTTTAGCAAATATTATAATAGAGAAAAGTTTTTAAAATTTTAATTCCTGTACAGTTAATACACAGGGTTATATTAATTTCAGGAGTACAATATAATGTTTCACCAATCTGTCCATTGCTCAATGTTCATCAAGATGAGTGTACTCTATTCCCCTTCACCTATTTCACCTATACCCCCACCCACCACCCCTCTCTCTCCTAACCATCACTTTGTTCTCTATAGTTGAGAGTCTGCTTTTTTGTTTCTCTTATTTTGTTGTTCATTTATTTTTTTCCTTCAATTCCACATATTAGTGTTATCTGTATTTGTCCTTTTCTGACTTATTTCAGATTTTATTTTTTTGATTTAAAAGATTTTATTTATTTGACAGAGAGAGACACAGCAAGAGAGAACACAAGCAGGGGGAGTGGGAGAGGGAGAAGCAGGCTTCCCGCCGAGCAGGGAGCCCAATGCGGGGCTCGATCCCAGGACCCTGGGATCATGATCTGAGCTCAAGGCAGACGCTTAATGACTGAGCCACCCAGGCGCCCTGTATTTGTCCTTTTCTGACTTATTTCTCTTATTAGCATCATACTCCAGTTCCATCTGTGTGTTGCAAATGGCAGGATTTCATTCTTTTTTATGGCCAAGTAATATTCCACTGTATGTATATACCACAACTTCTTCTATTTATGGACAGAGTGCTTCTATATCTGGGTTATTGTAAATAATGCTTCACTAAACATAGGGGTGCATGTATTCCTTTGAATTAATGTTTTTATATTTGATGGGTAAAATACCCAGTAGTTTGATTACTGGATCATAGGGTGGTTCTATTTTTAACTTTGTAATAAACCTCCATACTGTTTTCCACAGTGGCTGTACCAGTTTGCATTCCCACCCATAGTGCATGAATATTTCTTTTTCTCCATATCCTTGCCAACACTTGTTGTATCTTGTGTTTTGGATTTTAGCCATTCTGACATCTCATTGTGGTTTTGATCTGCATTTCCCTGATGATCAGTCATGTTGAGCATCTTTTCATGTGTCTGTTGGCTATCTGGATGTCTTCTTTGGAGAAATGTCTGTTCATGTCTTCTGCCCATTTTTAATTGGATTATTTGTTTTGGGGGTGTTGAGTTTTATAAGTTCTTTATAGATTTTGGAGACTAACCCTTTATCAGATCTATCATTTGCAAATACCTTCTCCCATTCAGTAGGTTGCCTTTTAGTTTTGTTGATTGTTTCCTTTGCTGTGCAGAAATTTTTATTTTGATGTAGTCCCAATAGTTTATTTTTGCTTTTATTTTCCTTGTCTCAAGAGACCTATCTGGAAAGATGTTGCTATGGCCGATGTCAAAGAAATTACTGCCTATGTTCTCTTCCAGGATTTTTATGGTTTCAGGTCTCACATTTAGGTCCTTAATCCATCTTGAGTATTATTGTGTATGGTGGAAGTGGTCCAGTTTCATTCTTTTGCACATTGCCGTCTAGTTTTCTCAGCACCATTTGTTGAAGAGACTGTCTTTTTCCCATTGCATGTTCCTGCCTTTGTTGAACATTAATTGACCATGTAGTTGTGGGTTCATTTCTGGGCTTAATGTTCACTTCTATTGATCTATGTTGTCTATTTTTGTGCCTGTACCATACTGTTTTGATTACTACAGCATTGTGTAATATAACTTGAAATCTGGAATTGTGGTATCTCCAGTTTTGTTCTACTTTTTCAAAACTGCTTTGGCTATTTGGGATCTTTTGTGATTCCACACAAACTTTAGGATAATTCTAGTTCTGTGAAAAATGCCTGGTATTTTGGTAGGGATAACATTAAATCTGTAGATTGCTTTGGGTAGTATGTATATATATATATTTTTAAAGATTTTATTTATTTATTTGAGAGAGAGAATGAGATAGAGAGCATGAGAGGGGGGAGGGTCAGAGGGAGAAGCAGACTCCCTGCTGAGCAGGGAGCCCGATGCGGGACTCGATCCTGGGACTCCAGGATCATGACCTGAGCCGAAGGCAGTCGCTTAACCAACTGAGCCACCCAGGCGCCCGGTAGTATGTATATTTTAACAGTATTTTTTTCTTTCAATCCATGAGCATGGAGTATCTTTGCATTTGTTTGTGTTGTCTTCAATTTCCTTCATAAATGTTTTATAGTTTTCATAGTACAGGTCTTTTCATGTCCATGGTTAAGTTTATGCCTAGGTATTTTATTCTTTTTGGTACAATTGTAAATGGGACTGTTTTCTTAATTTCTCTTTCTGCTACTTCATTATTGGGGTATAGAAATGCTGATTTAGTATCCTGCCAACTTGCCATATTCATTTATCAGTTTTAGTAGTTGTTTGGTTGGAGTCTTTTGGGTTTTCTATATATAGAGCCAGGTAATCTGCAAATAGTGAAAGTTTTACTTCTTCCTTACCTATTTGGATGTCTCTTACTCCTTTTTCTTGCTTGATGCTGTGGCTAAGAGTTCCAGTAGTATGTTAAATAAAAGCAGTGAGAGTGGACATTCTTGTCTTGTTCCTAACCTTGGGAGAAAAGCTCTTGGTTTTTCCCCATTGAGAATGATGTTAGCTGTGGGTGTTTCATATATGGCCTTTATTATTTTGAGGTATGTTCCCTCTAAATCTACTTTGTTAAGAGTTTTTATCACGAATGGATGTTGTACTTTGTCAAACGCTCTTTCTGCATCTATTGAAATGATCCTATAGTTTTTGTCCTTTCTCTTATTGATGTGATGTATCACACTGATTTGTGAATACTGAACCACCCTTGAAACCCAGGAATAAATCCCACTTGATTGTGGTGGATGATTTTTTTAAATGTATTATTTGATTTGGCTTGCTATTTTGTTGAGGTTTTTTTGTACCTATATCCTTCAGATCTTAATCTCTCTTTTTTTTGTGGAGTCTTTATCTGGTTTTGGTATCAGGGCAAATGCTGGCCTCTTGGAATGAATTTGGAAGTTTTCCTTCCACTTCTACTTTTTTTGGGGGGGGGTATAGTTTGAAAATAATAGGTATTAACTCTTATTTAAATGTTTGATAGAATTCACCTGTAAAGCCATCTGGTCCTGGACTTTTGTTTTTTGGGAATTTTTGATTACTGACTCAATTTCATTGTTTGATAATAGGTCTGCCCAAATTTTGTGTTTCTTCCTGCTTAAGTTTTGGGAGGTTATAATGTTTCTAGGAATTTATCCATTTCTTCTAGGTCAATTTGTTGGCATATAATTTTCCTAATCTCTATAATCCTTTGTATTTCTGTGGTGTTGGTTGTATTTCTCCTCTTTCGTGTCTGATTTTATTTGAGTTCTCTCTCTCTCTTTTGATGAGTCTGTCTAAAGGTTTATCAATTTTGTTAATCTTTTCAAAGAACCAGCTCTGGGTTTTATTGATCTGTTGTTTTTTTAGTTTCTATTAAGTTTATTTCTGTGTTAATATTTATGATTTCCTTCCTTTTATTGGTTTGGGGTTTCATTTGTTCTTTTTCTAGCTCCTTACCTGTATTGTTATAAACTTACCTCTCAGAACCACTTTTGCTGCATCCTGAAGATTTTGGACCGTTGTATTTTCATTTTCATTTGTCTCCATGTATTTTTTTGTTTTCTTCCTTGATTTCTTGGTTGACACACTCATTGTTTAGTAGCATGTCACTTAACTTCCATGTATTTTTGCTCTTTCCAGATTCTTCTGTTTGATTTTCATAGCATTATGATCAGAAAAGATGCATGGTATGACTTCAGTCTTTTTTAATTTGTTGAGACTTGTTTTATGTCCTAATATGTGATCTATTCTGGAGAATGTTGAAAAGAATGTGTATTCTGCTGTTTTAGGGTGGAATGTCCTGAATATATCTATAAGATCTATCTGGCTAATGTGTCATTCAAAGCCACTTGTTGATTTTCTGTTTGATCTAGCCATTGATGTAACTGGGGTGTTAAAGTCCTCTAATATTGCTGTATTACTACACCAATTATTTTCTTTATGTTTATTATTATGTGCTTTATGTATTTGGGTGCTTCTGTGTTGGATTCATAAATATTGTTATATCTTCTAATTGGGTTGTTCCCTTTATAATTATATAACATCCTTCTTTGTGTCCTGTTACAGTCTTTGTTTTAAAATCTCTTTTGTCAGGACACCTGGGTGGCTGAGTCCGTTAAGCGTCTGCCTTCGGCTCAAGTCATGATCCCAGGGTCCTGGGATCAAGTCCTGCATTGGGCTCCTTGCTCAGCGGGGAGCCTACTTCCTCCTCTGCCTGCTGCTCCCCTGTGTGTTCTTTCTCTCTCTCTCTGACAAGTAAATAAATAAAATCTTAAAAAAAAAAAAACCTCTCTTTTGTCACTGGTTACCAGAATGATTGTGGGTGGAGGGATGGGTTAAATAGGTGATGGGGTTTAGGGAGTGCACTTGTTGTGATGAGCACCAGGTGTTGTATGGAAGTGCTAAATCACTATATTGTACACCTGAAACTAATATTCTGTATATTAACTAACTGGAATTTAAATAAAAGCTAAAAAAATAAAATAGTATATATTGACTATCCATGTATTAAGTAAATAAACTATTTTGTCCAAATAAGTATTGCTACCTCAGTTTTCTTTTCATATCTGTTTGCATGATAAATACTTCTCCATCCCTTCACTTTCAATCTACATGTGTCTTTAGTTCTTTTCTTCTTAAAGATTTTATTTGACAGAGAGAGAGAGTGTGAGGGAGTGTGAATGCACAAGCAGCAGGAGTGGCAGGCAGAGTGAGAGGGAGAAGCAGGGCTCAATCCCAGGACCCTGGGATCATGACCTGAGCCAAAGGTAGCCACCCAGGTGCCCCCTGTCTTTAGTTCTGAAATAAGTCTCTTGTAGGCAGCATATAGATGGGTCTTTTTTTTTGCCTTCTGTCAACCTATATCTTTGATTGGAGCATTTAGTCCATTTACATTCAGTGTAATTATTGAGAAGTATGTATTTACTGCCATTTTGTTGCTTGTTTTATGGTTGTTTTTGTTGTTCTCTGTTCCTTCCTTCTCTTGCTCTCTTCTCTCTCTGCTCGTCAGCTTTCTTTAGTGCTATATTGGGATTCCTTGCTCTTTATTTTTTGCATATTTGTTACTGATTTCTGCTTTGTGGTTACCATTCAGTTCATATATAACATCCTTTGTATATAGCAGTCTATAGATGTTTACTTATGTTTGAACCCATTCTTTACTCCCCCCCCCCATATTTTTTTAAATATTAATGTCTCTCTACTTGTTGTGGGCAGGGTTTAGTTCCTGTATATGGTGTCATACTTTACCTCCTTTTATTTTGTGAGTCCCTTGACTAATGTTTTTAGATACACTTATTTTTACGGCTCTTGTGCTTCTTACTTTTCTTACTCCTACTTATGTAGGAGTGTAGACACAGAGATACAGAGAGAGGGAGCATGAGCAGGGAGAGAGGCAGAGGGAGAAGGAGAGGCAGAAGCAGACTCCCCGCTGAACCAGGAGCCCAATGCGGGGCTCAATTCCAGGACCCCAGGATCACGACCCAAGCCGAAGGCTCAGACGCTTAACCATCTGAGCCATCAGGCGCCCCTATGGTCTTTTGTTTTCCCCCCCACTCAAAGAATCTCTTTTAACATTTCTTGCAGCACTGGTTATTCATCATGAATTCTTTTAACTTTTGTTTGTTTTAGAAAGTCTCTATTTCTTCATCTATTCTGAATGATAGCCTTACTGATAGAGTATTCTTGGCTGCAGGTTTTTTCTTTTCAGCACTTTGAATATATCATGCCACTCCCTGTGGCCTATAAAATTTCTGCTGAAAACCCAGCTAATAGCCTTATGGGGTTTCCCTCGTATGTAACTCTTTTCTTTACTCTTACCACTTTTAAAATTCTCTCCTTACCACTACTTTTTGCCACTTTAATTACTGTGTACCTTGGTGTGGACCTCCTTGGGTTGCTTTTGTTCAAGGCTCTCTGTGTCTCCGAGACCTGGATTTCTGTTTCCTTCCCAGATTTGGGAAGTTTTTAGCTCTTATTTCTTCAAAATTTCTGCCTCCTTTTCTCTCTTCTCCTTCTGGGATCCATATAATGGGAGTGTTAGTATGCTTCAAGGTGTTGCTAAGTTCCCTAAATCTATTTTCATTTTGTGTTAGTTTTTTCTCTCAGCTGTTCAGCTTTATTGCTTTCCTCCAGGTTGCTGATCCATTCTTCTGCCTCCATTAGTCTGCTATTCATTCCATCTAGTGATTTTTAATTTCATTTATTGAGTTCTTTGGTTCTTTTGTATATTTTGTATCTCTTTGTTAGGGTAGCCCTTAGGTCCTCCATTCTTTTATCAAATCTTTTGAGTAATTTTATGAACATTAATTTCTCTATCAGTCATACTAATTATCTTCATTTTGCTTATGTCTCTTGCTGTGCTTTTGTCCTCATTTAGGACATATGCCTCTGTGTCATTTTGCCTAATTTTCTGTGTCTGTTTCTATGTGTTAGGAAAGTCAGCTGCATTTCCTGCCCTTAAAAGTAGTTGCCTTATGAAGAAGCGATTCTGTAGTGTCCTGCAGTGAAGTGTCCCCTGGTCACCAGAGCTCCAGAGGTGTCTCCTACGTGTCTTGCTTGTGCTTTCTTTTGTGGCTGAGGCACTTTTTCCTTCAGTACAGTTGTCTTCAAAGTCTCTCTACTTGTTGTGGGCAGGGTTTAGTTCCTGTGATGATAGTGGTCACTTTGGGGCTGCCTTGGGCTTGATGAGTCAGACCAGGTATTTTCCAGATGCAGTAGCACTGAAGTGCAGGGCACTTTCCCTGTTTTGTTCCCTGAAAAGTTTTCCTTGGTGGGTGGGACCTGCAGTCAGACCAGGTGTCTGCCCCCAGCCCATTGCTGGGACCATTGTTTGACTGTAGTGTGTGGTTATCTTTCTCTCTCCCTGTTGCTGTCCCTTGTGGCTGCTTGCACTCTGCCAGCCTTGTCACAGTGCTTTGGATGGGCTCTGGCCAAGTATATTGGAGGGGGTGGATCCACAGAAGGACAGAGAGTGAAGATTGAAGGTGGGATGCACAGTGTTAACAAAAGGTTTGGGAGGGTCCTCTGTGGGAAGAGAGCTGGTGCTGAGGCCTCGCTGGAGGTGGCATGTCCATAGGGGAATGGGAGTAAGGTGGGCACTGTTAGCAAGTTAGGTAGCGAGTACTGGCACTGTGCTGATTCCCGCAGGTTGCTATGCTGAGGAGTGGGGGTGGGGGAGGGAAACGGTGCCTGCCAACTCCTTTATTCCTGGAGAAGTCTGATTGATCCCTGTCCCACCAGCATAGGATCTAAGATTAGTAAACAAATCTCCATCCGATATTCCCTAGGCCATTTTCAAACCTCTACTCCTATGCTATATCACTGCAGGGCTGTTGAGGGCGGGAGGGACTCAGTTTCCTCTCATCCCCCTGCTCTCCCAGAGGTTAGGCCATTGCTTTTTAATGTTTCAGGTGTTAAGTCCCACTGATTGTAAGAACTCAGGAAATTTGGCCCCTCTGGTATTCAAAGCCAAATGTTACAGGGATGTATTTTTCCTGTATGGCCTCCCCACTGTGAGAGTCTGTTTCTCTCCACACCCTTGGAGAGAGGCATCCTTCTCTTCCCATAGGCAGTCCCATGCGCCATTTAGTTCCCGACTGTATCTTTGGCCTTCGTCACTCTTTGATATGGCCTCTTCTCCACCTTTAGTTGTGGAGTTTGTTCTGCCAGTCTTCAGCTTGTTTTCTGGGTTATTTACACTGATGTGAGCATCATCTCGTATCCATGGGCTGAGGTGAACTTAGGGTGTTGGGATTAGAGTATGAAATCACCCATAATACCTGGCTTGCTAAAATGTAACATGGAGGCCACTGGGGGCGATGGAAGGTTTCAGAGAAGGGCATAGGCCTTTGGAATGCCGAGGCCTGCACAACCACTCTGCCATAGGAATGCTGCAGGGAGTTGCTTTCCCTGAAGCTTTCTTAGCACAAACAGCTGCCCTGTGATCTAAAAAATGTATGCATTGTCTCCTAAAGCTATGTTTAGCAGAACTCGTAGAACAAGTGATCAGCACATTGTATCTTTATTGTAATCAGACTCTTCTATTTTCTGTAAGACCCCTTGCCACACATCACTTGCTTGAGAAACAGAGTAATAAAGATTTATGGTTATCCTGAAGCACGAGTAAAGGTGAGAGCAAAGAAGAGCAAAGGGTCTTCGTCTCTGAGTGTTGACCCCCTTGCCTTCTCCTCTCTTTCACAGCAAAGTCTGGAGTAATCTCTCATCCATCACTGGCCATTCCCGGCATTAGGGTCCCCCTACTCTGCCATCTTCCTGGGAAGTCCTAATGAAAATGTTTGAAATATTTTGAGAATTACCAAAATGTGATACAGACAGAAAGTGAGCAAATGCTGTTGAAAAAATGGCACCAACAGACTTGCTCAGTGTGGGTTTGCCACCAGTCTCCAATTTATGCAAGAAGTAATATACGTAAAGTGCAATAAAGCAAGCACAATAAAATGAGGTATGCCTGTATATGCGTATGTGTGTGTATATATACACACACGCTCTGATGTTAGGTGTGTATATAATTGTTATATCTTCCTGTAGAATTGATCCTTTATCATTACATAATGACCTTTGTTTCTATAGAGTTTATGTCCATTTTGTTGATATTAAGTATAGCCACTGTGCTTTCTTTTGGTTACTATTTACATTAAATATCTTTTTCCATCCATTCTCTTTCAGTCTATATGTGTCTTTATTTTATATTTTTTAAAAAGATTTTCTTTATTTGACAGAGAGCGAGACAGCGAGAGAGAGAGAGAGCACATGCACACAAGCAGAGGGAGTAGGAGAGGGAGAAGCAGGACTCAATTCCAGGACCCCGAGATCATGACCTAAGCCAAAGGCAGACGCTTTATTGACTGAGCCACCCAGGCACCCGGTCTCTATGTGTCTTTAAATCTAAAATGAGTTGCTTGTAGACAACATATCTCAAATTATCAAAAGTCAACAGGATCTTGTTTTTTTAATTCATTCAGGTATCCTATGCCTTTTAAATTTAATCTGCTTACATTTATTTTTGGTAGGTGAGGACTTATGCCATGCTATTAATCATTTTCTATTTTGCAGTTTTTTGTCTTTTTCTTCCTGTCTTAACATCTTTATTATTTAAAGATTTTTTTATGTTAATTTGCTTTGATTCTATCTTTGGTGTATCTATTAGTGTTTTGTTTGAAGTTACCTTGGCTATTGCAGAAAATGTCTTATAGTTATAACCATCTATTTTAAGTTAATAACAGCTTAATCTCAGTTGCACATAAAAATTCTGTAGTTTTACTCTTTTCCTCACTATTTTATATTCTTGTAGTCAGAGTTCTTTTTATATTATCTATTAACAAATTTTTGTATTAGTTAAAAGTAATTTACATACCACTATTACAGTGTTACATTATTCTATGTTGCCTATTTATTTTTATTAATGAGATTTATGCTGTCATATACTTTTGTGTTTTCATTTTGATTTGAAGAACTCCTCTGGTTAAGCATTTCTTGTAAGGCAGGTCTAGATAGATGGTAACAAACTCCCTTGGTTTTTGTTTGTGTGGGAAAGACTTTACCTCTTCTTCATTTGTAAAGGATAATTTTGTCAGGTATAGTATTCTTTTGGAAGGCTTTTTCTTTTAGTGTTTTGAATATATCATCCCAGTGTTGCCTATCCTGCAAGGTTCCTGCTGAGAAATCGAATAGTCTAATGTGGGTTACCTTCTATTTGATGAGTCACTTTTCGCTTGCTACTTTCAAAAATCTGTGACTTTTGATAATTTGATAATGATGTGCCTTGGTGTGCTCTTATTTAAGCTGATCTTATTTAAGTCCTTGGAGTTTCATGAATCTGGATGTCCATTTCCCTCCCTAGATTTGAGAATTTTTTAGCCATGATTTCTTTAAATAAACTTTATGTTCTTTTCTCTCTTTTCCTGAGACTCTGAGAATGTGTGTACTGGTTCTTTTGGTGGTGTCCCATAACTCTCGAAGGTGTTCTTCATTCTTTTTCATTGCTTTTTCTCCTCTGACTAGATAATTTCAAATCACCTACCTTCAGATTTACAGATTATTTCTTCTTGATGAAATCTGCTGTTGACACTCTCTATTACATTCATTGTGTTCTTCAGCCCCAGAATTTTTGTTTTAGTATTTTTATGATTTCTATCCCCTTGTTGAACTTATTTTGTTCATGAAATGTTTTCCAGGTTTCACTGAGCTTTCTGTGTTCTTTTGTAGCTTACTGATCTTCCTTAAAACAATTATTTTTAGTTCCTTGATAGACAATTTGTAGATCTCCATATCTTTGGGGTCAGTTTCTGTAAATTTATTCTTTTCCTTTGGTAGTATCATGTTTTCTTATTTTTTTTCCCTGTTCCTTGTAGTTTTGTGCTGATGTCCTTTGTAGGAGCATTCACTTCTTTTAAACTTTACAGACTGGATTCATCAGTAAAGCCCTTCACCTAAGGGTGGGTATGAGGGGGCTAGTTGGGTCTGGTGTGGCAGTTCCAACCCTGTAGGGGCAGCATGGTGTGGACTTCAGGCAGCTCCAACAGCTGAAGTCAGCATTGGGGGTTGTTGGCAGTGAAGGCTGCAGGTGTCTACAGCAGCAGCAAAGGCTGCTGGGGTCCTTGGTGGCAAAGGCTGCTGGACTTTCCCTGGTCTCCTCTGCCCCAGAGATGGATGTGATAGCCAAGAGGTTCTCTTTTGGTGCCAGGGTGCAGGCACACAGAATGGCAGCACTGAAGTCCAGGACTCAAGCATGTTCACGGTGTTGCCAGGGTGCATGGCTCCAGCCCCAAAGGGAACACAGTAGTGTCTCCTGCTCCAGAGGGTCACAGTAGCATGGCCTCCAGGCAGCTCTATCAGTTAGGGTAACCATAGGCAAAGACTATATGTGTCCTCATTAGAAAAAGTTGCAAGATGTCTTGTGACAGTGAGGACTGTTAGGGTCCTTGGTAACAAAGGCTGCAGGGGTCCTTCGGCTCTTCTTTTCTCCCAACAAAGGAATATAGCTGACAGAATTCCTCTTGGCACTTTTTTCTATGATTACATCCTCATGACTTATTTATTTTATAAATGGGAGTTTGTACCCTTTAACTCCCATCACATATTTTAAGCTTCCATACCTCCTGCTACTAGCAACCACCAATCTGTTCTCTGTACCTATGAGCTTGGTTTTTGTTTGTTTTTAGATTCCACATAAGAGTGAGATCATACGCTGTTTGTCTTTCTCTGTTACTTAGCATAATGCCCTCAAGGTCATGTTGTCACAAATGGCAAGATTTCATTCTTTTTTAGGGCTGAATAATACTCCATGGTAAACAAGTAAATAAATACAAATAAACATAAATGTAAATACATTTTTTTAATCCATTCACCTGTCAATGGACACTTGGGTTATTTCCATTATCTTGGCTATTATAAAGCTACAGTGAACATGGGGGTGAATATATCTCTTTGAATTAGTATTTTCATTTTCTTCAGATAAATACTCAGAAGTGGAACTGCTGGATCATATGGTAGTTCTATTTTTAATTTTAATACTGTTTTCCATAGTGCTTGTACCAATTTCCATTCCCACCAATAGTGCAGAAGGATTTTCTTTTCTTCACATCCTCACCAACATTGTTATTTCCTGTTCTTTTGATAATAGCCATTCTAACAAGTGTGAGGTGATATCTCATTGTAGTTTTGATTTAAATTTCCTCAATGATTAATAGATGTTGAGTACCTTTTCATGTACTTGTTGGGCATCCAAATGTCCTCTTTGGAAAAATATCTATTCAGATGTTCTGCCCATATTTTAAATGAACTGTTTGGTTTTTGCTGTTGAGTTACAGTTCTTTATAGATATATGGCTTTTCAAGTATTTTCTCCCGTTCAGTAGGTTGCTTTTTTTTTTTCATTTTGTCTATGGTTTCTTTGTTCTCCAGAAGCTTATGTTTTATGTAGTCCTACTTGATTTTTGCTTTTGTTGCTTGTGCTTTTGATGTAGAATCCAAAAAATCATCACCAAGACCAGTGTCAAAGAGCTTGCTGCCTTTGTTTTCTTCTAGGAGTTTTATGGTTTCAGGTCTTACACTGACATTTTTAATGCATTATGAGTTAATTTTTGTGTATGGAATAAGATAATGGTCGTTTCATTCTTTTGCACATGGCTGTCCAGTTTTCCTGATACCTATTTAAGAGACTATCCTTTCTCTATTGTATTCTTGGCTCCTCTGTCATAAGTTAATTGACCATATATGCATGGGTTTATTTCTGGGCAATTTCATTGATCTGTGTGTCTGTTTTTATGCCAATACATATTACTGTGATTACCACAGCTTGGTAATATAGTTTGAAATCAGGGGGTGCGATGCCTCCAGCTTTGTTCTTTCTCAAGATTGCTTTGGGTATTTGGGGTCTTTTGTGGTTCCATACAAATTTTAGAATTGTTTCTTTTGTTACTTGATAGTGACTGCACTGAATCTACAGACTACTTTGGGTAGTATGGGCTATTTAACAATATTAATTCTTCCACTCCATGAGCACAGAATATCTTTCCATTTATTTCTCTTCAATTTTTTCATCAATGTCTTATTGTTGTCAGTGTACGTGTGTCTTTCACCTCCTTGGTTAAATTTATTCCTAGGTACTTTATTCTTTTTTTTTTTTATTGTAACTGGGATTTTTTTTTTCTTCTGATAGTTGATTTATGTATAGAAACACAACAGATTTCTACATAGTGATTTTTATACTCTACAGCTTTATTGTAGTAGTTTTTTCCATAGAGTCTTTAGGCTTTTCTATGTGTAGTTTCATGTCATCTGCAAATAGTGACAGTTTTACTTCTTCCTTACCAATTTGGATGCTTTTTATCTCTTCTTCTTCTAGCCTAATTGCTGTGGCTAGGACTTCCAATAGGATGTTAAATAAAAATGGTTAGAGTGGACATCCTTATTCCTAATCTTAGAGGAAAAACTTTCAGCTTTTTATCATTCAGTATGATGTTAGCTGTGGACTTGTCATATCTGGCCTTCATTATGTTTAGATACATTCCCTCTGTACCCATTTTGTTGAGAACTTTTATTATAAGTGGATGTCGAATTTTGTCAGATGCTTTTTCTGCATACTAATATAATCACATGATTTTTATCCTTTATTTTGTTAATATGGTATATCGTATTGATTGATTTGCAGATGTTGAACCATCTCCATCCTTGCATCTCTGGAATAAACTCCACTTGATCATGCTATGTGATTTTTCACTGTATTGTTGAATTCAGTTTGCTAACATTTTGTTGAGGACTCTGCATATATTTCATCAAGGATATTGGCCTCTAATTTTCCTTCTTGTGGTGTTCTCGTCTGGTTTTGGTATTAGAGTAATGCTGGTCTCATAAAATGAGTTTGCAAGTGTTCCCCCCACTCTTCCTTCACATCGTTTAATTGGATTTTTTTTTTACCATTGAATTTTAGGAGTTTATAATGAGTTCTTTGCCAAATGTATGATTTGCACATTTTCATACTAATCTGTGACTTGTCTTCTCATCCTCTGTATAAGGTTTTCTGCTGAGTCTACATTTTTAATATTGCTGAAGTCCAATTTATCAGTTTTGTTGTTATATCTAAGAATGCTTCATCAAGTTTTTGGTCCAAAGGTTTTCTCCAAATTTTAATTTAAATTTATGGAGCATTTTGAGTTAATTTCTGTATAGTGAAGTTTGAGTTTTTCTTTTCCTTTTTTTTTGCTGTGGATATCCATTTGCTCTGTACCATTATCTTTCTTCCACTGAATTGTCTTTTCCTTTGTCAAAAATCAGTTGGCTGTATTTTCAAGGGTCAATTTCTGCGTTCTTTACAAATCAGGTAGTGATGCTTCCCACATTATACTTCTTGTTGAACACTGTTTTATCTGTTCTAGTTACGTTGGCTTCACATATAAATTTGGAATAATGCTGTTTTTTTTTTTTAAATCTTGCTTGTATCAGTTACAAATTTTGTAAGAGTTAATATCCTTACTGTGTTGCAATCCAGAAACAAACTATACACGCTTATTTAGAACTTTGATTTTTTTCATCAGGGTTTTGTAGTTTTCAGCATAAAAGTCCTGTTCAAGTTTTGTTCAATTAAACCTTAGTATTTCATTATTTTGAGTGATGGTAAATGGCACTGTATTTTACTTTGCTTTCTCATCAGTTGCTAGTTTATAGAGTATTTTTATATGTTCTTTTATGCGGGGACCTTGGTGAACTTTTTGGGGAGTGGTGAAAGCAGACATATTTGCCTTGTTTCCAATCTTAGAGAGAAAGCATCCAGTCTTTCACCAGATGATATTATTTAGCAGGAAGTCTTTTTTTTTTTTTTAAAGATTTTATTTATTTATTTGAGAGAGAGAGAGATAGCCAGAGAGGGAACACAAGCAGGGGGAGTGGGAGAGGGAGAAGCAGGCTTCCCGCCGAGCAGGGAGCCCGATGCAGGGCTCGATCCCAGGACCCCGGGATCATGACCTGAGCCGAAGGCAGACGCTTAACGACTGAGCCACCCAGGGGCCCCTAGCAGGAAGTCTTTTAGAGACATTCTTCATCAGCTTGAGGAAGCTCTCCTCTATTTCTAGTTTTCAGAGAGTACTTTTTATGAATGGATGTTGAATTTTGTCAAAAACATTTTTTGTATCTACTGCTGTAATTCTGTGGTTCTTCTTTACCCATTAATGTAGTAGACAACATTGACTGATTTTTGAACACTGACTCAGCCTTGCATACTTGGAGTAAACCTTACTTGGTCATGTCACATAATCCTTTTTATTTATTTACTGCTAAAGTCCATTTGCTAATATTTTAAAAGTAGTTTTACATCCCTGTTCATGAGAGAAATTGGTCTGCAGTTTTGTACTGTCTTTGTCTTAGGATTCACATCAGGATAATGCTGACCTCATAAAATTAGTTTGAAATTGTTCTCTCCTTTTCTATTTTCTGGAAGAGATTGTGTGGAAATTGTGTTTAATTTTCCTTAAATGTTTGGTAGAATTCTCTAGCAAAAATATCCTGGAGATTTCTTTTCTGTGTGTTTAAATTACAAAATCAATTTCTTTATTGGTTATAGGACTATTTAAATTATCATTGTTGGGTTCATTGTGGTATTTTTGCTTTCCTACCAATTAGTCCCTTTTATCTCACTTGTCAGATTTAGGTGTATAGAATTCTCTACAATGTTCTCTTATTATCATTTTGGTGTCTGTGGGTGCTGTGTTTTTTATATCCTTGTTTTATTTGTCATATTGATCATTTGTCTTCTTTTCTCTCATTCACTGTTACTAGAGGTTTGTCAGTTTTATTGTTCTTTTCATCCAGCCTCTTCTATCACTGGTTTTTCTTTATTGTTTTTCTGTTTCCAATTTCATTGATTTCCACTGAGTTTTCCTTCTGCTGAAGTTGGGTTTATTGTGCTCTTTTATACTTTCTTAATGTAAGATTATATACACTACTGATTTGAGATATTTTCTCTTCTCTAATGTAAACATTTAGTGCTACAAATTTCTCTCAGCACTCCTTTAGCTTGTACAAATTATGTATCAAGTCACTAAAACAAATCCTTAATTTGTATCTTCTAGTGTATCTCCTTCTTTGATAGATTACAGTATGTGATCTTAAAGAAATATAATTAAAACATAACTATTTACTTAATACTCACTATTTGGTAGACACCTATGCAATTCTCCAACTATTTAATAGCATAGTCTTTGATTTTCCTAGGATAGTATGAACACTCAGCCAAGTACTCGACTAAGTACTAGAAAAGTAATTATGAACAAAATACAGAATGTCTACTTTCAAGAAGCTCAGCACTCTTGGGGCAAATTTAAATTAAATTACAGAAACAAATGTAGCTCTGCAAATTTGATAAGCATCAGGAAGCAAAAACATACAATGTAATATTTCTAACAGTAGTACTTGACTTCAGGGAGCTCAATAAAACCTTTCCATAAAAAAATGTGCTATTTGTTGAAGCTGGGTGGGGAGGGGTTCACTGGATTATTTACTATTTTTATAAAAGTTTTCAAACTCAAAGAAAAAGAAATGTTAAGATAAAATGAGGCCTGAGGAAATCTTTAAGGAAAGTGTAGGAATAACTGAAATAAGGAAATATGAGCATTCCAAACAGAGAAAAGAACAAGTACCAAGATCCTTGTAAGAAAAGAAGACAGTGAGCACCAGGTCCTAAAAACAGATAGTAAGGCTGCAACAAAAAAAGCAAGAGGGCACATGGTACAAGATGTGGCAGAGAATCAGAATATATTTTCTTGAAGCCATATTCTGAAGTTTTTAAGCAATCAATAGCCAGTGAGTGTTCTAAGTAAAATAGTAATACAATCTCATCTATTTTTAAGAAATATAAATTTGGGGCACTATAATATTTTCAGATGCATTAGCTTTTACCCAACAATCTCATCTCTAGGAATTGATCTTAAAGCTATATTTGCACAGGTACAAAATAATATATGCACAAGATTATTCATTACAGCATTGCCAGTAATAACAGTAAAATATAAAAACCCAAATGTTCATCACTGACTAGTTAATAAACTTGGGTTGCATCTACCCACAGTGAAGACCATGCATCCATAATACAGATAAGAGCTTACACACAGGTAATGAGTAATCAGTATAATGTTAAAAAGAGAGCAGAATAGTGTGTACAGAAAGCTCTCTTTTGAGTAAGAAAGGAAGACAGACAGAAATTATGTAATTACTTATATTTGCAAAAAGGAAACACGAAGAAAAATCAGAAAGCAATAAAAGTAGGACAGGAGGGAAATGAATGGAGGGGACAAGAATGGAAATGAGACTTTGAATATACCTTTTAATATAGTTTGGGTTTTTGAACTACATAAATATTTTCTGTATTTAAAAAATCACACTAAATTTAAAAGCAATTCTTAAGTGTGAAAATTTCTAAGGCTGATGGTTCCAGATAAGATTAGTTAGACAAACTTCACTCTGTCCCTCCCCTTAAATCCATCTAAAATCCTAGACATCATATATAAAGCAAACATACGAAGATAGTACTACTGTCTACTTTGGACAGTAGAACAAAGGAAAGAGATTGGCTAATGATCTCAGAACTCAAGAAAGAACAGCCAGTTTCCTGAGTTTTATATTGTCTAACACATTTAAATTCAATACTGGATAAAACCAACATAGACAATCCAATCCGTGCAAGCCAATGTGCACAGGAAAAAAAAATCTCAGTAAAGACTGCTTTCTCTAGACAAGTAAAAGGAAAGGGGCAATCTAGAGAGAAAATTTTAGACAACTGCTTTACTTCAGTTGTATCCATGAAAAAAATTGATGTCTGCCTCTATCAGTAAAGACTAACTTCTGCCACCATTCTGCAGTAACAAAGTACCCCTCCACCTTTCCAGTAGGGTGATGTCAGAGGAGGACTAGTAGAGAGTCAAGACTTCACCACTGACGAGCAGCAAAAACTGGCCCCAATCCCTAACTCATGGTGTAGACAGAGGCTAAGTGGAAAGCCTAGACTCCAAACTTCACCCAGCAGTATTCTTCTCTCTTTAGCTGCCATGATGTCAGAGGAAGTGTACTAAAACTGAAGGCTAAAAAGATCCAGAATCTCGTAATGCCTAGAATGTCCAGGATACAATTAAAATAATGATAACAGTAACAATCTTTGAGGTTATATATATACACGAGATTATATTTTTTAAAGATTTTATTTACTTATTTGACAGAAAGACAGTGAGAGTGGGAACATAAGCAGGGGGAGTGGAGAGAAAGAAGTAGGCTTCCCGCTGAGCAGGGAGCCCGATGCAGGGCTCGATCCCAGGACCCTGAGATCATGACCTGAGCCGAAGGCAGACGCCCAACCGACTGAGCCACCCAGGCACCCCATGAGATTATTATAGCACATGAATAAGGTAATGACAGCGTTAGCAGAAGGGATGGCAAGGGCCACAGGAATACTCTGTTATAAGATATGTACACTATATGTTACGTGGTATGGTTATGGAATTGTAGAACGGACATAGATTACTTAAAAATATATAATGTCAATAGCAAGCAACCACTAAAAAGATTTTAGAAGTATAAATAATATATCAAGAGAAGGAATAAAATGGATGCATATAAAATGTTCTTGGAAGCAAAGAAGGCAAAAAGAAAAAAGGAATTGGTGGGGAAACCAAAGGACAAATTCAATGAATAGAAAGTTACAAAAATTTAATTTAACTACATCAATTAGTCACCAAACTATTTGGTGTAAAAACACCAAATAAAAGAGATTGTCAGGGCGCCTGGGTGGCTCAGTTGGTTAAGCGACTGCCTTCGGCTCAGGTCATGATCCTGGAGTCCCGGGATCGAGTCCCACATCGGGCTCCCTGCTCAGCGGGGGGATCTACTTCCCCCCTCTGCCCCCTTCCCCCTCTGCCCTCTTCCCTCTGTGCTCTCTGTCTCTCATTCTCTCTCTCAAATAAATAAAATCTTAAAAAAAAAAAAAAGATTGTCAGATACGATAAAAAAAAAAGGTAGGAGGGAATGCTATGCTGACTATAAGAAACACACTTTATATGCAAAGACTCAGAAAGGTTAAAAAGTAAGAGATGTAGAAAAATATACCATGCTAATACTTACCAAAGAAAAAAAAAATTGAACTGTATTAACTTCAGAGAAAGTACACTTCAAAACATGGAAGATTACCAAACATCACACACATTACCAGGACATTACCTACTGATAAAGGGGTCTACTCTCTAAGAGGACATAACAATTCTAAGTGTTTATTCACCTAAAAACAGAGCTTGAAAACGTATGAGGCAAAAAACTGATAAAACCGAGAAAAGAAATAGACAAAACTCACTGTTAGATTTGGAGCCTTAAACTCTCTCAGCATTGATAGATCAGGAAGGCAGATAGTTACTAAGGATATAGATGGCTTGAACATCACTAGCAACCAACTTGGATCTATTCACATATATTAAAGCTATTCCAACAACAGAAGTATACACATTCGCCTGAAGTATACATGAAACATTCACCAAAATAGAACACATTCTAGGTCAAAAACCATATTTTAACAAATTTAAATGTGTAGACATTTAAAAAAATATGTACTCACATTACAGCAGAAGTAGATAAGAAATCAAGTACAGAAAGATAGACGAGTATTCCCAAATATTTGGAAATTAACCAACATACTTCTAAATAATGCATCAAATAAGTCACAAGAGAAATTCTGAAAATATTTTTAAATGAAAATAAATTTGTGTAATGCAGTTAAGCAGTACACAGAGAACACTTTATAGCATTAAGTGCATGTAATAGAAAAGAAGAAAGATCTTAAATTAGTAACCTAAGATTTCTTTCTTTCTTCTTTTTTTTTTTTGGATTAGGTTCCTTTTTTCTTTTCATTTTCTTCCCCCTCTTTTTGGAATAAGGCTTATAGTTTTTCTCACTGTCTGCCTGGGTTTTTTGGTTGGTGTTATTGTTCCATTTACTTTTCTCTTTTTTAGAACCAGGATTTTTTTTTTTTTACTCTCTCTTTTCCTTCTTTCTTTTTTTTTCGGGTTTTTTTCAACAAACAAATCAAAGCACATCTAGATAAAGGTCCAAACACTCCCCACTGCAAGCAGAAGAAACTCTGCAGGGGATGGGCCAGTGAGAAAGAACAGCCAAAATACAACAGCAGAGTGCACACAGCATACACCAGAAACACTTCCCAAAGTGCCAGGCCCTAGACAGTGTATGGTCTCTTCTTAATATAGCATTACTCTGAGGTGCAGGAAACATAACAAGCTTTCATAACATGTACAAGATAAAACTTAGCCAAAATGACAAGATGGAGGAATTCTCCCCAAAAGAAAGGTCAGGAAGACATCACAGCCAGGGACTTGCTCAAAGCAGATATAAACAATATATCTGAACAAGTATTTAGATCAACAGTCGTAAGACTACCAGCTGGACTTGAAAAAAGCATGGAAGACACCAGAGAAACCCTTACTGCAGAGATAAAAGACCTAAAAACTAGCCAAGCAGAAATAAAAGATGCTATAACTGAGATGCAAAACAGACTGGATGAAATCACTACAAGGACTGACGTAGCAGAGGAGGAAATAGGTGATAAAGAAGATAAAATTATGGAAATAATGAAACTGAAAAAAAGAGGGAAAGGAAACTATTAGATCATGAAGGAAGACACAGAATTAAGAGATTCCATAAAGCGAAATAATATCTGTATCATAGGAGTCCCAGAGGAAGAAAGCAGGGAAAAAGGGGCAGACGGTTTATTTGAACAAATTATAGCTGACAAGTTCCCTAATCTAGGGATGGAAACAGGCATTCAAATCCAAGAGGCACAGGGAACCCCCTGCAAAATCAACAAAAACAGGTCAACACCATGACATATCATAGTGAAATTTGCAAAATACAAAGATAAAGAGAGACTCCTGAAAGACACTCAGGACAAAAAGTCCTTAACCTACAAGGGTAGACACAAAGGCTGGCAGCGGACCAATCCACAGAGACCTGGCAGGCCAGAAAGTAGTGGCATGATATATCCAATGTGCTAAATGGGAACAATATGCAGCCAAGAATATATCCAGTAAGGCTGTCATTCAGAATAGAAGGAGAGAAAGTTTCCAGGACAAACAAAAACTAAAGGAGTTCATCAACACTAAACCAGCCCTGCAAGAAATATTAAAGGGGACACTTTGAGCAGAAAAAGAGACCAAAAGCAACAAAGACTAGAAAGGAACAGAAACAGTCTACAGGAACAGCGACTTTACAGGTACTACAATGGCACTAAATTCATCTCTTTCAATAATTTCTCTGAATGTAAATGGGCCGAAAATGCCAATCAAAAGACAAAGGGTACCAGAATGGAGCAAAAAAAAAAAAAAAGACCCATCGATATGCTGTCTACAAGAGACTCATTTTGGACCCAAAGACACCTGCACATTGAAAGTGAGGGGGTGGAGAATCATTTATCATGCTAATGGACATGGAAACAATGCTGGAGTAGCCATCTTTATATCAGACAAACTAGATTTTAAATCAAAGACTGTAATAAGAGATGAAGGAGGACACTATATCATAATAAAGGGGTCTATCAAACAAGAATATCTAACAATTGTAAATATTTATGCCCCTAACATGGGAACAGCCAAACATATAGATCAATTAATAACAAACTTAAAGAAACTCATTGAGAATAATGCAATAATACTAGGGGACCTTAACATCCCACTCATAGCCAGGGACAGATCATCTAAGCAGAAGATCAATAAGGAAACAAGGGCTTTGAATGACACACTGGACCAGATGGACTTAACAGATATATTCAGAGCATTTCATCCTAAAGCAACAGAATACACATTCTTTTCCAGTGAACATGGAACATTCTCCAGAATAGATCATATACTGGGTCACAAATCAGGATTCAAGTGGTACAAAAAGATTGAGAGCATAACATGCACATTTTTGGACCACAGTGCTATAAAACTTAAGGTCAACCACAAGAAAAAACTTGGAAGGACCACAAATACACAGAGATTAAGGAACATTCTACTAAAGAATGAATGGGTCAACCAGGAAATTAAAGGAGAATTTAAAAAATAGATGGAAGGAAATGAAAATGAAAATACACAGTCCAAACCCATTGGGATGCAGCAAAGGTGGTCCAAAGAGGGAAGTATATAGCAATACAGGCCTTCCTCAAGAAGCAAGAAAAGTCACAAATACATGATCTAACCTTACACCTAAAGGTGCTGGAAAAATAAGAGCAAATAAAGCCTAAATCCAGCAGAAGAAGGGAAATAATAAAGATTAGAGCAGAAATCAATGATACAGAAATAAGAAAAAAACAGTAGAACAGATCAATGAAACAAGGAGCTGGTTCTTTGAAAGAATTAACAAAAATTGATAAACCCCTAGCCAGACTTACCAAAAAGAAAAGAGAGAGACCCAAATAGATAAAATCATGAATGAAAGAGGAGAGATCACAACCAACAGCAATGAAATATTATAAGAGAACATTATGAGCAATTATATGCCAACAAATTAGGTAATCTGGAAGAAATGGATACATTCCTAGAAACATATAAACTATCAAAACTGAAACAGGAAGAAATAGAAAATCTGGACACATAACCATGAAGGAAACTGAAGCAGTAATCAAAAATCTCAACAAACAAATGTCCAGGGCTGAATGGCTACCCAGGGAAATTCTACCAACATTTAAAGAAGAATTAATACCTATTCTTCTGAAACTGTTCCAAAAAATAGCAATGGAAGGAAAAGGTCCAAACAACCTCTATGAGGACAGCATTACATTGATCCCCAAACCAGACAAAGACCCACTAAAAACAAGAATTACAGACTGATATCCCTGGTGAATGCAAAAATTCTTCACAAGATACTAGCTAATCAGATCTAACAGTACATTAAAAGGATTATTCACCATGACCAAGTGGGATTTATTCCTGGGCTACAGGGGTGGCTCAACATCCGCAAATCAATGTGATACACCACATTAATAAAAGAAAGGATAAGAACCATATGATCCTCTCAATAGATGCAGAAAAAGGCATTTGACAAAATATTGCATCCTTTCTTGATAAAAACTCTCAACAAAGTAGGGACAGAAGGAACACATGTCAACATCATAAAGGCCATTATACACAAGAGGGGAAAAAACTAAGAGCTTTTCTCCTAAGGTCAGGAACATGAAAGGGATGTCCACTATTGCCACTATTGTTCAACAAAGTACTGGAAGTCCTAGTCTCAGCAATCAGACAGCAAAAAGAAATAAAGGCAACCAAATCGACAAAGAAGTCAAATTTTCATTCTTCACAGATGACATGACACTATGTAGTAAAGCCAAAAGACTCCACCAAAAAACTGCTAGAACTGAGAGGAATTCAACAAAGTTGCAGGATATAAAATCAATGTACATAAGTCTGTTGTATTTCTACACATCAATAATGAAGCAGTAGAAAGAGAAATCAAGGAATTGATCCCATTTACAATTGCATCAAAAACCATAAGATACCTAGGAATAAACCTAACCAGAGAGATAAAAGATCTGTACTCTGAAAACGACAGAATACTTATGACAGAAATTGAGGAAGACACAAAGAAATGGAAAAACATTCCATGCTCACGGACTGGAAGACCAAATGTTAAGATGTCTAAGCTACCCAAAGCAATCTACACAGTCAACGCAATCCCTATCAAAAGAACACCAGCATTTTTCATAGAGCTAGAACAAACAATTCTGAAATTTATATGGAACCACAAAAGACCTCAGATAGTCTAAGCAATGTTGATAAAGTAGAACAAAACAGGAGGCATCACAATTCCAGACTTCAAGCTGTATTATAAATCTGTGATCATCAAGACAGTATGGTACTGACAGAAAAACAGACACATAGATCAATGGAACAGAAGAGAGAACCCAGAAATGGGCCCTCAACTCTATGGTCAACTAATCTTTTACAAAGCAGGAAAGACTATCCAATGGAAAAAAAGTCTCTTCAACAAATGGTGTTGGGAAAACTGGACAGCAACATGCAGAAGAATGAAACTGGACCACTTTCTTACACCATACACAAAAATAAATTCAAAATGAATGAAAGACCCAAATGTGAGATAGGAATCCATCAAAATCCTAGAGGAGAACACAGGCAGCAACCTCTTTGACCTCAGCACCAGACACTGCTTGCTAGACACATTTCCAGAAGAAGGGAAACAAAAGCAAAAATGAACTATTGGGATTTCATCAAGATAAAAAGCTTCTGCACAGCAAAGAAAACAGTCGACAAAACTAAAAGGTAACCTACGGAATGGGAGAAGATATCTGCAAAGGTCTTATGAAATAAAGGGCTAGTATCCAAAATCTACAAAGAACTTATCAAACTCAACACCCAAAACCCAAAATATCCCATCAAGAATTGGGCAGAGGATATGAACAGACATTTCCCCAAGGAAGACATATAAATGGTAACAGACACATGAAAAAATGCTCAACATCACTTGGCATCAGGGTAATACAAATCAAAACCATAATGTGATACCTCCTCACACTGGTCAGAATGGCTAAAAATAACAACTCAGGAAACAACAGATGTTGGTGAGGATGCAGAGAAAGGGGAACCCTCTTACACTATTGGTGGAAATGCAAACTGGTACAGCCAATCTGGAAAACAGTATGAAGGTTCCTCAAACAGTTAAAAATAGAGCTATCCTATGACCCAGCAATTGCATTACTAGGTATTTATCATAAAGATACAAAAATAGTGATTCGAAGGGGCACATGCACCCTAATGTTTATAGCAGCAATGTCCACAACAGTCAAAATATGAAAGAGCCCAGATATCCACCAACTGATGAATGGATAAGGAAGATGTGGCATATATATACAATGGAATATTACTTAGCCATCAAAAAGAAAGAAATCTTGCCATTTGCCATGATATGGATGGCACCAGAGTGTATTTTGCTAAGTGAAATAAGTCAGTTAGAGAAAGACAAATACTATATGATTTTACTCACATGTAGAATTTAAGAAACAAAACAGATGAACATTAAGGGAAGGACGGGAAAAATAAAATAAGACAAAAACACAGAGGGAGACAAACCATAAGAGACTCTTAACTCTAGGGAACAAACTGAGGGTTGCTAGAGGGGGGTGGGTGTGGGGGTAATTGGGTAATGGGCATTAAGGAGGGCACTTGATATAATGAGCACTGGTTGTCATATGAATTGATGAATCACTAAATTCTACCCCTGAAACTAAACTAAAATAAACTAAGATAAAGTAAAATGAAATAAAATAATATTTTTACAGTAAAAAAAAATTAAGGCTAGAGCAGAAATAAATGTCATGGAGAAGATAATAGAAAAAGAGCAAAACTAACATTTGGTATTTTGAAAAAATAAAGCAAACAAACCCTTGGGCTAGACTAAAAAAGAAACAACTCAAGTAAAATAAAAAATGAAAAGAGGAGATATTATAACAGATTCCTTAGAAATAAAAAGGATCCAAAAAAAGAAATAATAAGGATCATGAAGGACTAATATGAACTATGTAAACAAACTGATTAATGTAGAAGAAACGGATAAATTCCTAGAAATATACAGCCTATTACACCTGAATCAAGATGAAAGAAAAAGCCTAAACAGACCTATGACAAATAAGGAGATTGAATCATTACTCAAAAATCTGACAAAGAAAAGCCCAGGGTCCAGAAGGCTAAGCTGCAGAATTCTACCAGACATTTAAATATCAATCTTTCTTCAAGTCTTTCAAATAATGGAACAAAGAACATTTCCAAACTCATTTTATGAGGTCACCATTGCCTTGATTCTAAAATCAGAGGACGACATCACAAGAAAAGAAAACTATAAGCTAATATCCCTGATCAACATAGATTAAAAAATTCTCAAAAGACTAGCAAACTGAATTTAGCAGCAGATTTAAAAGGATCATTATATCATGAATAAGTAGGATTTATCCCTGGATGCAAGGTTGTTTACATGCAAATCAATCTGTGATACACCACATAAAGAAATGAAAGAAATAAAAATACGTGGTCATATCAAAAGAAAGAGAAAAATCATTTCACAAAGCTCAACATTCATTCATAATTAAAATTCTCAACAAAACAGATCTAGAAGTACACTTCCTCAATACAATAAAGGCATATATGAAAAGCCCACAGTAAACATCATAATCAATGGGGGAATACTGAAGGCTCTAAGATCCAGACAAGGCAATGATACCCATTCTCACCAATTCTCTTCAACACAGTATTGGAAATCCTACCAAGTGCAATTAGATAAGAAAAAGAAATAAAATGCATCTAAACCTGAAGGGAAGAAGTAAAATTATCTCTTTACAGATCACACGATTCTCTATGTAGAAAACCCTAGACAATAAACAAATCTGTTAAAACTAATAAATTTAGTAAAGTTGGAGGATACAAAATCAACATGGTTTCTATATACTAACAATGAATTATCTGAAAAGAAAATTTAAAACCACTTAGGAATAATAAACTTAACCATGGAGCTGAAAGACTTGTATACTAAATATTATAAAACATTGACAAAAAATTAAAGAAGATACAGATGAATGGAAAGACATTCCATGTTCATGGATTGAGGAATTAATAGTTTAAAATGTCCACACTACCCAAAGTGATCTACAGATTCAATGCAATTCCTATCCAAATCCCAATGGTATTATTTACAGAAGTAGAAAAAAAAAATCCTAAAATTCGTATGTAACCACAAAAGACCCTGGACTGCCAAAGCAATCTTGAGAAAGAACAATGCTAGAGGCATCACACTTCTGGACTTCAAAATATATTACAAAAAGCTACAATAATGAAAACAGTATGGTATTGGGATAAAAACAGTCACATAGAGCAATGGATTAGTACAGAGGCCCAGAAATATATCCATACATCTATAGTTAACTGGACTTAAACAATGGTGCCAAGAATACACAATGGAAATAGAACAGTTTCTTCAATAAATAGTATTGGGAATACTGCATATCCACATACAGAAGAATGAAATTGAACTGTTTATCTCAAATTACACACAAAAATAAACTCAAAATGGATTAAAGACTTAAACATAAGATCTGAAAATCATAAAACTCCTAGAAGGAAACATAGAGAGAAAGCTCCTTAACATCAGTGTTGGCAATGGTCTATTGGATATGATACCAAAAGCACGAGCAACAAAAGCAAAATTAGACAACTGAGACTACATCAAACTAAAAAGCCTCTAGAGAGCAAAGGAAACAAAAGAGTGCAAAGGCAACCTATGGGGGAAAATATTCAAAAATTATAATAAGGAGTAAATACCCAAAATATATAAAGAAGTCACACAGCTCAATAGCAAAAAAGCAAATAATCAGATTAAAATAATGGGCAAAGGACCTGACATATCTCAAAAGAATCCATACAAATAAACAAGTAAATGAAAGTGTATTCCACATCACTAAACATTAGGGAAATGCAAATCAAAACCAATGAGGTATCACTTCGCACCTGTTGGAAAATGGTGATTATCAAAAAGACAAAAGATAACACATGTTGGATGTGGAGAAAACATAACCCTTGGGCACTATTGGTGGGGATGTAAAGTGGGGCAGCCATTATGGAAGACAGTATGGTGGTTCCTCAAAAAAGCTAAAAATAGAACTACCCTGGGGCGCCTGGCTGGCTCAGTCAGAGAGCATGTGACTCTTGATTTGGGGGCTGTAAATTCAAGTCCCACGTTGGGTGTAGAAATTACTTAAAAATAAAATCGTAAAACAAAAATCGAACTACCCTATAATTCAGCAATTCCATTTCTGGGTGTATGTCCAAAGAAAATGAAATCCAGGATCTCAAAGAGATATCTGCACTCCCATGTTCTTTGCCGCTTTATTCACAATAGCCAAGACACAATCTAACTGTCTGTTGATGGATAAATGATTAAAGATGTGTACACACACACACACACACACACACACACAGAAACATTACTCAGCCAAAAAAGGGGAAGAAAATCCTGACATCTGCCCCAACACGAATAAACCTTGATGGCATTATGCTAAATGAAATAAACCAGATACAGAAAGACAAATATTGATCTCAGTGGATCTAAAACAGTCAAACTCATAGAAAAAAAATAGAATGGTGGTTGCCAGGGGCCGGGAAGATGGGGAATGGGGAGATGTTGGTCAAGGGGTACAAAGTTCAGTTATGCGAGTGAGATACCTAGGGAAAGGAAATATGGCAGAGGAGTAGGGGACCCTATTCCAGCTGGTCCCCGGAACTGAGCTGGATATCTACCAGACCACTCTGAGCACCCACAATATCAGCCTGAGATGTAAGAAGATCTGGATCTCTACAAACAGAATATCGCGGGCGGTTGGTTTAGAGGTACAAAGCAGGGAGCCGTGATTCTGCAAGCAGGTATCGGAGGATAAACGGCAGCAGGAGAGAGCCTAGCCATGGGAATCCTACACTGCCGGTGAGCGACAGCCTCACGCACTGGGGATGGGGCACAGACTCGCAGACCGGTAGCGGCAGGAAAAGGACTTTAGGGCAGCCCCCCAGGAGGGAAACCCGGAGCAGTGGGGTCGCGCGTGCAAACTGGGAGTGGCTGGCGGTTTTAGAAGCACAAAGGGCAGAGACGTGCCCCAACCTGGAGGCAGGACTGGGAGCACTGCGAGAGGTGCACAACCCAGGACGCTGCAGTTTATAGCAGCACAGACAGAAATGGAGATAGTGTGGCCTGGAGAGCCCACTGAAGAACAGACTGTGATCTCTCTGCTCTGAGACAGAGGGTTGGAAACGGTCTCCTCTGCTCTGACTCTCAGAAGAGACCCGGAAAACCGCCAGGGAAAGCCGCCAGAGAACAAAAACCCCAAAAAACTGGTTCCCACTGAGCCCATCCCCCGCCACAGGGGGGCAGGGCAACTCCGCCCAAACAGGGTTGCCTGAGTAATAGCGTGGCAGGCCCCTTGCCCAGAAGACAGGCCAGGAAAACAAGAGGCCAGCAACCCTAAGGTCCCTAGAAAACAGGTGCATCTTGCTTGGGTTCTGGTCAATAATTTGGACTCTATACATTCCCTCAACCACCTGTCAATAGAATGACTAGGAGGAGCCCCCCAAATAGAAAAGACTCAGAGATTATGACTTATGCTGCAGATTTACAAATGGATGCAGATATAACCAAGATGTCGGGAGATGGAATTCAGGCTAGCAACTGTGAAGACAATAGCTAGAATGGAGAAATCAATTAATGGCAACATAGAGTCTCTAAGGGCAGAAATGAAAGCTGAATTGGCAGAACTTAAAAATGCTATCAGAGATCCAATCTAATCTAGATAATCAAACAGCTAGGGTAACTGAGGCAGAAGAACGAATTAGTGACCTGGAAGACAATTTAATAGATAAAAAGGGAAAAGAGGAAGCCACGGAAAAACAACTCAGAATCCATGAAAATAGAATCAGAGAAATAAAGTGACACCATGAAGCGTTCCAATGTCAGAATTATTGGAATCCCGGAGGGGGTGGAGAGAGAAGACTAGAAGATATATTTGAGCAAATCATAGCTGAGAACTTCCCTAATCTGGGGAATGAAACAAACATTCGTGTCCTAGACGCAGAGAGGACCCTTCCTAAGATCAAGGAAAACAGGCCAACACCCCAGCATGTAATAGTAAAACTTGCAAATCTTAGAACCAAGGAAACCATCTTAAGGGCAGTTAGGGGGAAGAGATTCCTTACATCAGAGGGAGGAACATCAGAGTAACGTCAGACCTATCCACAGAGACCTGGCAAGCCAGAAAGGCCTGGCAAGGCATATTCAGGGTACTAAATGAGAAGAACATGTAGCCACGAATACTTTATCCAGCAAGGCTGCCATTTAGAATGGATGGAGATGCAGAGCTTCCAAGACCGGCAGAAACTGAAAGAATATGTGACCACTAAGACGGCCCTGCAAGAAATATTAAGGGGGGGTTCTATAAAAGGAGAAAGACCCCAAGAGTGATATACAACAGAAATTTACAGGGACAATCTATAAAAACATCTTCACAGGCAACATGATGACAATTAATTCATATCTTTCAATAATCACTCTCAACGTGAATGGCCTAAAAGCTCCCATAAAATGGCACAGGGTTGCAAACTGGATAAAAAGACAGGACCCATCCATATGCTGTCTACAAGAGACTCATTTTGAACCTAAAGATACATCCAGACTGAAAGTGAAGGGATGGAGATCCATCTTCCATGCCAGCAGACCTCAAAAGAAAGCTGGGGTAGCAATTCTTAGATCAGAAAAATTAGATTTTAAACTAAAATCTGTAGTTAGAGACACAGAAGGACACTATATCATTCTTAAAGGGTCGATCCAACAAGAAGATCTAACAATTGTAAATATCTATGCACCCAACATGGGAGCAGCCATCTACATAAGCCAACTGTTAACCAAAATAAAGAGTCACATTGATAACAATACGTTAATTGTAGGAGACCTCAATACTCCACTCTCAGCAATGGACAGATCATCTAAGCAGAAAATCAACAAGGAAACAAGAGCTTTGAATGATACCTTGGACCAGATGGACCTCATAGATATTTACAGAACATTCCACCCTAAAACAGAATACTCATTCTTCTCGAGCGCACCTGGAACTTTCTCCAGAATAGACCACATACTGGGTCACAAATCAGGTCTCAACTGATAACAAAAGATTGAGATTATTCCCTGCATATTCTCAGATCACAATATTTTAAAACTGGAACTCAATCACAAGAAAAAATTTGGCAGAAATTCAAACACTTGGAAGCTAAAGACCACTCTGATAAAGAATGTTTGGGTCAACCAGGAAATCAAAGAACTTAAACAATTCATGGAAATCAATGAGAATGAAAACACATCGGTCCAAAACCTATGGGATACTGCTAAGGAGGTCCTAAGGGGGAAATACATAGCCATCCAAGTTTCACTCAAAAAAAAAGAAAAATCCCGAATTCACCAACTAACTCTACACCTTAAAGAAGTAGAGAGAAAGTAGAGAAAAAGCAACAAATGATGCCTAAGCCATGCATTAGAAGAGAAACAATTAAGATTAGAGCAGAGATCAAGGAATTAGAAACCAGAAACACAGTAGATCAGATCAATGAAACTAGAAGCTGGTTCTTTGAAAGAATTAATAAGATCAATAAACCACTGGCCATACTTATCCAAAAGAAAAGAGAAAGGACCCAGATTAATTATGAATGAAAGAGGAGAGATCACGACTAACACCAAGGTAATAGAAACAATTATTAGAAATTATTATCAACAACTATATGCCAATAAACTGAGCGATCTGGATGAAATGGAGGCCTTCCTGGAAACCTATAAGCTGCCAAGACTGAAACAGGAAGAAATTGACAACCTGAATAGGCCAATAACCAGTAACAAGATTGAAGCAGTGATCAAAAACCTCCCAAAAAACAAGAGTCCAGGGCCTGATGGATTCCCTGGGGAATTCTACCAAACATTCAAAGAAGAAATAATACCTATTCTACTGAAGCTGTTTGAAAAAATAGAAAGAGAAGGAAAACTTCCAAACTCATTCTGTGAGGCCAGCATTACCTTAATCCCCAAACCAGGCAAAGACCCCATCAAAAAGGAGAATTTCAGACTGATATCCCTGATGAATATGGATTCCAAAATCCTCAACAAAATCCTAGCTAATAGGATCCAAGAATACATTAAAAGGATCATCCACCATGACCAAGTGGGATTTATCCCCAGGATGCAAGGGTGGTTCAACATTTGCAAATCAATCAATGTGACAGAACACATTAATAAGAGGAGAGAGAAGAACCATATGGTCCTCTCAATTGATGCAGAAAAAGCATTTGACAAATTACAGCATCCTTTCCTGATTAAAACTCTTCAGAGTATAGGGATAGAGGGAACATTCCTCAAGTTCATAAAATCCATCTATGAAAAACCCACAGCAAATATTATCTTCAATGGGGAAAAGCTGAGAGCCTTTCCCCTAAGATCAGGAACACGTCAAGGATGCCCACTCTCGTCACTATTGTTCAACATAGTACTAGAAGTCCTAGCAACCGCAATCAGACAACAAAAAGAAATAAAAGGGGGGCGCCTGGGTGGCTCAGATGGTTAAGCATCTGCCTTCAGCTCAGGTCATGATCCCAGGGTCCTGGGATCGAGCCCCACATCAGGCTCCTTGCTCAGCTGAGAGCCTGCTTCTCCCTCTCCCTGCTGCTCTGCCTACTTGTGCTCTTTCTCTATCTCTCTGTCAAATAAATAAATAAAATCTTTTAAAAAAAAAAAAAGAAATAAAAGGTACTGAAATGGGCAAAGAAGAAGACCAACTCTCTCTTTTTGGAGATGACATGATACTTTATGTGGAAAACACAAAACACTCCACCCCCAAATTACTAGACCTCATACAGCAATTCATTAATGTGGCAGGATACAAAATCAATGTACAGAAATCAGTTGCTTTCTTATACACTAACAACGCAACTGTAGAAAGAGAAATTAGAGAAACGATTCCATTTACAATAGCACCAAAAACCGGGGTGCCTGGGTGGCTCAGTCGTTTAGCGTCTGCCTTCGGCTCAGGTCATGATCCCAGGGTCCTGGGATCGAGTCCCACATCGGGCTCCCCGCTCTGCGGGAAGCCTGCTTCTCCCTCTCCCACTCCCCCTGCTGTGTTCCTGCTCTCGCTATGTCTCTCTCTGTCAAATAAATAAATAAAAAATCTTTAAAAAAAAAAACAAAAAACAATAGCACCAAAAACCAATAAGATACCTTGGAATAAATCTAACCAAAGAGGTAAAGGATCTATACTCTAGGAACTACAACACACAAAAAGATGGAAAAACATTTCATGCTCATGGATCGGAAGAGTAAACATTGTTAAAATGTCTATGCTGCAAGCCATCTATACCTTCAATGTCATCCCGATCAAAATTCCAATGACATTTTTCAAAGTGCTGGAACAAACAATCCTAAAAATGTATGGAACCAGAAAAGACCCTGAATCGCTAAGGAAATGTTGAAAAAGAAAAACAAAGCTGGGGGCATCATGTTGCCCGATTTCAAGCTATATTACAAAGCTGTGATCACCAAGACAGCACGGTACTGGCACAAAAACAGACATATAGACCATTGGAACAGAATAGAGAACCCAGATATGGACCCTCAACTCTATGGTCAAATAATCTTTGACAAAGCTGGAAAAAATATACAATGGAAAAAAGACAGTCTCTTCAATAAATGGTGCTGGGAAAATTGGACAGCCACATGCAGAAGAATGAAAGTCGACCATTCTCTAACACCATACACAAAGATAAACTCAAAATGGATGGAAGACCTCAATGTGAGACAGGATTCCATCAAAATCCTAGAGGAGAACATAGGCAGTAACCTCTTTGACATCGGCCACAGCAACTTCTTTCAAGATACATCTCCAAAAGCTAGTGAAACAAAAGCAAAAATGAACTTTTGGGACTTCATCAAGATAAAAAGCTTCTGCACAGCAAAGGAAACAGTCAACAAAACAAAGAGGCAACCCACAGAATGGGAGAAGATATTTGCCAATGACACTACAGATAAAGGGCTGGTATCCAAGATCTATAAAGAGCTTCTCAAACTCAACACCCAAAAAAAGAAATAATCAAGTTAAAAAATGTGCAGAATATATGAAAAGACACTTCTCTGAAAAAGACATACAAATGGCTAACACACATGAAAAGATGTTCATCATCATTAGCCATCAGGGAAATTCAAATCAAAACCATACTGAGATACCACCTTACACCAGTTAGAATGACAAAAACTGACAAATGGACAGTTAGAATGACAAAATGGACAGGGAAAGAAACAACAAATGTTGGAGAGGTTGTGGAGAAAGGGGAACCCTCTTACACTGTTGGTGGGAATGCAAGTTGGTACAGCCACTTTGGAAAACAGTGTGGAGGTGCCTCAAAAATTTAAAAATAGAGCTACCCTATGACCCAGCAATTGCACTCCTGGGTATTTACCTCAAAGACACAGATGTAGTGAAAAGAAGGGCCATATGCACCCCAATGTTCATAGCAGCAATGTCCGCAATTGCCAAACTGTGGAAAGAGCCAAGATGCCCTTCAATAGATAAATGGATAAAGAAGATGTGGTCCATATCTACAATGGAATATTACTCAGCCATCAGAAAGGATGAATACCCATCTTTTACATCAACATGGATGGGACTGGAGGAGATTATGCTAAGTGAAATAAGTCAAGCAGAGAAAGTCAATTATCATATGGTTTCACTTATTTGTGGAACATAAGGAATAGCATGGGGGACATTAGAAGGAAGGGAAAAATGAAGGGGGGGACATCGGAGGGAGAGATGAACCATGAGAGACTATGGACTCTGAGAAACAAACAGGGTTTTAGAGGGGAGTGGGGAGGGGGGATTGGTTAGCCCAGTGATGGGTTTTAAGCATGGCACGTACTGCATGGAGCACTGGGTGTTATACGAAAAGAATGGATGGTGGATCACTACATCAAAAACTAATGATGTATTGTATGGTGACTAACAAAACATAATAAAATTTTTTTAAAAAGTTCAGTTATGCAAGAGGAATAAGTTACGAAGATCTGAGTATAGTCAATAATACTGTATTGTTTACTAGAAATTTGCCAAGAGGCAAATTTTAAGTGTTCTCACCACAAAGGAAACAAAGGTAACTAGGTCAGGTCATAGATATGTTAATTAGCTTGACTGTGGCAATTGACTCACAATGTGTACATATATCAAAATATCAAGTTGTACAGCTAAAATATATAATTTTAATTTGCCATTATATATCAGTAAAGATGGAAAAAATGCACAAAAGCCATAAACAGACACTTTCCTAAGGATACATACATGGCACGGGAGCATTAGAAATATTTAACATCACTAGCTATTAAGGAAATGCAAATTAAGACTATGATGAGCTACCACTACATACCCATTACAACCACTATTACAAAAAATAGTTACAATACCAAATACTAGGAAAAATAGGGAGTAACTGGATTTCTCATACACTGCTGGTGCAAATGGAAAATGGTGCAGCCATTCTGAAAAATAGTTTGGCAGTTTCTTAAAGAGTGAAACGTATACTTACCATACAACCCCAATCATACTCCTAGGCATTTATCCCAGAGAATAGTAATTTATGTTCATACAAAAACTTTGACATCAATGTTCACAGCATCTTTATTTATAATAGCCCCTAATTAGAAACAACCAAAATGTCTTTTAACAGGTGAATGGCCAAATAAATGTTATATTCACACAGTGGAATACTAGGTGGATGAAGAGTGGATTAGTAGTTCGTAGAGATTAGGGATAGTATGGGAGAGGGGATGGGTATGATTATAAAGAGGTAGCATGAAAGAAATCTTTGGGGCAATAAGACAGTTTTATATCTTAATTGTGGTGATTACACAAATCTCCACATGAGATAAAATGGTGTAGAGCTATTCATACACACTGTACCAATGTCTATTTACTGGCATTGATATATTACAGTTATGCAAGATATAAGCATTGGGGAAAACTTTTGAAGAATAAAACTGTGCCAATTACCATCATTAAAAAATTTCTTCCAAAGTATATGTAAAATAACAATAATTGGAAAACATTTTCTTCTTAAAAGGGCAAGACAAAGATAGAGGGAAAAAGTTTGCAAAATATATATTAGACAAAGGTCTGAACTTCTGAGAAGATGGAAAACCCCAAAAAACTAAACTAAAAAAATGGAGCTGAAAATGTGATCACTCCATTAAAGGAGATTATTACCGGTAAAAAAAAGCCCATGAAAAGAGGTTCCAAATTGTTAATCATCAGGGAAATACAAATTAAAACACCATAAGATATAACTAGATCCTAACTAGAATGGTTAAAAATAATAAGACTTATCAAGCCAAATGTTGGTAACCAGAGAGCAATGAGAACCCTCAGACATTGCTCACAGGCATGAAAAACAGTAGAACCAACTCAGAAACATTTGGCAGTTTCTTATCAAGTTACATATAAACTTACCACTCGTAGGTATTTACACAAGGGAAATGAAAACATGTTGATACAAAGACTTGTATAAACGTTCATAGCAGTTTTATTCATAATAGCCCCGAACTGGAAGAAAGCCCATGGATCTATCAACTGAAAGGATGACACACACACACATCCATGAGTCTCAAAAGCATTTATGCTAAGTGAAAGAAGCCAGACAAAAGAGAGTATATACTTTACGGTTCTATTTATACAAAATTTGAGAAAAGGCAAAGTGCTTGCATTAGAAAGCATATCAGTGAGATAGAGAGTTAGGGATGGAGGTAGGGGACTCACCGCAAAGGGGTACAAGAATCTTTTAGGGGTGATGGAAACATTCCAAATTACGAGTTTGATGATGAAAATCTACTACATAATTTTTCAAAACTCATTGACTTATATACTGAAAAGTCCTGAGTTTTATTTTCTGTTAAACACACCTCAACAAAAGTGATTACCATTTTAAAAAGAAAAAAGAAAAACCAGAATATGCAGTCAAAAGGGAGTCACGTGGTAAGGTGTGCTCACCCACTGAGACGAGGTGGCTGTAGTTCTCTAGCATCACATCTCGGTACAGAGTCCTCTGAGCAGAGTCCATCTGCCGCCACTCCTCCTGGGTGAACTCCACAGTCACATCCTTGAATGACACTGACGCCTGCAACAGGACATTTCTGATCAATCTGAGGCCAGAATCAGGGACATGGAAACAATTTTTGGAAACTAAGTCTTACTATGTTTACCTTAGAGTTTAAAACAAAATGCTATAAAGGATGACTATCATGGCCCTAACTCTGTCTTATACTTTGGGGATATGCACACAGTTAGTTTAAAAAAAAAAAAAAATTCTCATGCTCTGATTTATTTATTTATTTTTAATTTATACACATATATTGTCAATATAATGAGAAAACTTAGTGCCTTATTTTTTAAGGTAAAGTTATTATAAATAGGATTCCTGTATACATTTCCCATACACCAACAGATTATGCTGAGCACTTGGTACAGTATACACATATCAATCTGGAGATCTCTGCTGGGGTAATAGAGAACTAACGAAGAGACACATGTAAGACTGGGGAAGTATTTAGAGACCACCAGATTCATACTTCAGGAGCAATGCTTTAGAACAGGATTTCTTCAACTTGGCACTGCTAACACTGTGGGACAGATAATGCTATTTCTGTGCAAGACTGTCCTGTGTATTTTATTTTATTTATTTATTTTTTATTTATTTATTTGACAGAGAGAGACACAGCGAGAGAGGGAACACAAACAGGGGGAGCTGCAGAGGGAGAAGCAGGCTCCCCGTTGAGCAGGGAGCCCGATGTGGGACTCGATCCCAGGACCCTGGGATCATGACCTGAGCCGAAGGCAGACGCTTAACGACTGAGCCACCCAGGCGCCCCTGTCCTGTGTATTTTAGAATATATATCAATATCTCTCTCTTCTACTGATTAGATGCCAGCAACATCCCAGTTGTGACAATCAAAAATATCTCCAAACATTGCCAAATGTCTCCTGGGGAGCAAAATCATCTCCAGTTAGGAACCATTGCTCTGTATAAAAGGTGGACAATATCTTAAGCAGCAAAACAAAATACCCAATTTAAGAGATGGCTTATACTAAAGCAAAGTTAAAGAATGGGAAATTAATCCTTATAGGAAACAAAAACTTCTCATTATTTTCCTGTGCACCTATATACAGAGATGCTGCATAAGCAACTGGGTAAATACGGATGCCATATGTAGAGATTAGAAGAATTAAGTACAAGTCAGAGGTTGGGTCATTGTGAGGCGGATGTTCTTCGTTTGCACTCAAAACACCTGTAGAAAATATAGATGGAATTATTTATTTCATTGTTGGTTGCATGACTTTGGAACAGACAGAGGTCTAAAATGAAAATAAGGAATTAGGAGATATCAGTCATTAAGATGGCTAACTGAAGTCATCAGAAAAAAAGGGATCGCTCAAAAAGGACACAGAAACAGGAGAGAAAAGGACCAAGTAGAGAATTCAAGGGAATAGCAAAATTTCAGGCAGGTAGAAAAAGAAAGGCCATGAAGACTGAGAAAGAATTCTGAAATGGTAGAAAGAAAAATTGGAAAGATTAGAGTACTGGAAATTAAAAGGAAGAAGAATTAAAAGCATGATTCCTCTAGTTCAAGGGAATAGATTGAGCATACACATTTACCTCCCTGCCTTTAAAAACAGACTCAAGTAAAATACAAAACCTACTATAAAAATGACAAAAGAGGAATACAGAGAAACGTCCCAGCAGAAGGCCCCAAAATTTGAACAAATTCTAGAAGATAGAGGGTAAGATAGTATTAGATAAGCAAAACATGAGAATGTTGGCCACACTTTAATACAAACATAGACGTGGGCAGAAGGAGCAGGGAAGTGATGAAAGTCTAAAAAGACATCCAACCTTAAACTGAACAGGACCTAGAACCAAGTGTGTAATAGGAAGAATGAGTAACACAGTAAATTTCCTATTTGAATACAAGTGACATCATTCAAATGCATGAGAAAAGTCTGGACCCAAAAATGTCACAGGGTAACTAGATGGCCACCTGGGAAAAGACTGTTTCTTGTACCACAGAGCGGGATAAAAATTAAAATGTATTCAAAATCTAACTGTAAAAAATAAAATCAAATTTCAGAAGACTACACAGAATAATTACTTTACATTGGAGGGGGAAATGCCCAATTATGACTGAAAATCCAGGAACATTAATGAAAAAACTCCTAGATTTGACATAAAAATCAAATGCTTTGGGGTGCCTGGGTGGCTCAGTCGGTTAAGTGTCTGTCTTCGGCTCAGGTCATGATCCCAGGATCTTGGGATCGAGCCTGCACTGGGCTCCCTGCTCAGTGGGGAGCCTGCTTTTCCCTCTCCCTCTGCTCCTCCCTGCTGCTCGTGCACACTCGCTCTCTCACTCTCTCACACATGCTGTCTCTCTCTCTCAAATAAATAAAGAAAATCTTTAAAAAAAAATCAAATGCCTTTATGACAAAAAAAAAAAATCACGAGCAAGGCAAAATTACAAAAACCTTTAGGGAAATTGTGCAATGTATATCACAGAGAAAGGGCTAGAATGTTATAGTGGATACAGTAATTAAAATCAGTACATCAATAGGAAAACAGGTAAGGGATGAACAGTTCAACAAAAAAAGAAATATAGATTAATTACAAACAAAAAAGAATGTTCCACACCTCACTCATGAGAAAAGCTTATAAAACTAAACTGAGATTATTTTAATCACATTGGTAAAAATTCAAAATTTGACAGCATGCTCTATTTGCAAGGTTGTAGAAAAGAAACACACACTCCCAGATTGTTGGCTCTACCTTAAATTACATCCAGAGTTTGACCACTTCAAAGCAACTAACACCATTATGATTATAATTTCTTGCTAGGATTATAGAAACAGACTCCTATATTGTTCCTGCTTCTAGTCTAGGGTCTATCTTCAGACAGTAGACAGTGTTATTCTTGAAAACTGTAGTCAAAACTATCCTTCTGTGTCAAACCCCAAATCCTCAAAACCCTCCATATCACCTAAGTGAATGGAGAGAGATACTGTATTCATTAATTGGAAGACTCATTATGATCAAGATGTTAATTCTTCCCCAGTTGATCTCTACACTATAGATTCTGTGGATTCAGTGCAATCAAAATCAAAATCTCAGCAGGCTCTTTTGAGACAGAGAGGAAGATTTTCAAAACTTTCTATAAAGAAGCAAAGGACCTAGACTATCCAAAACAATTTAAAAAAAGAACAAAGTTGGAAGACTCACATTATCTGATTTCAAGAGTTACTGTAAAGAGACAACTCATCAAGATAGGTCTGGTATTAGCAAACGGATTAACACCAGTCATCAGAAGTGAACAGAGTCCAAAAACAGACCCTACATACATTACTAATTGGTTTCCCACGAAGATGCCAATGCAATTAATGGACAAAGTATATTTTTGTCAACAAATGGTGCTGACAGGTGGGTAGGTAAAGGTAGAGAGCACAAATATGACAAGTATATGTCCCTCAATTCCCAATATTTAGAGTCCACTGCCTGCACAGAATATTAAGACCCTCAGACCCTGAAATTCTAGGTTTCAGATTGGGCCAACTAGAACATATTTTGTCCTTTTCTGATTAGCAGCCTTTATGCTAAAATAAAATTTAAAAGCTGATCAAAAAAGGAATTACTGTTATAACAGATAAAGACTTTGAAATCCTAAGACAATGCTATTAACAAATTCATGAAAATACATTTAAAAATGTAAATAAAATGAACAATTTTCTATGAAAACATAATACCAAAAGTTATATTAAGAAAAATATAGGGGTGCCTGGGTGGCTCAGTCAGTTAAGAATCTGAGTCTTGATTTCGGCTCAGGTTATGATCTCAGTGTCATGTGATCAAGCTCTGCATCGAGCTCTGTGCTTAGCAGGTACTCTGCTTGAGATTCTCTCTCTCCCTCTCCATTTGCCCCTCCCCCCATGCTTTTTCTCTCTCTCTGTCAAATAAATCTGAAAATAAAAGAAAAAAATACAAATCCAATATAAGCTTATGACTAATAAGTTAACAACCAGAGTCTTCACGCTAAAGTCTTCTAAAGGTCTAAATCTATATGTAAATTTCACAAAAATCCTCATATAATACAATTTTCTCATCTAAATTGCTAGAAAAGGAGCAGAAAAGTTCTCCATTTACTTTCATAAAACTATGACCACGATACCATACTTGGACAGAGAAACAAGAAAGTATAGTCTAATCCAACTTGTGGATACAGAAATATAAACCCTGAATATAGTATTAGCAAAAGCCCTGAGGAAAATATGTAAGAAGCAACTTACCACACTTATTAGCAACTAGGGTGTATACAGGAATTCAAGTTAATATTAGAAAATATGTTACACTGTTTACAGTATTCAGATGAAAGGAAATAAGCTCTAGTTTTATTCCAATCCATACACAAGAGACAATCAATAATTCAATGCACATTCATGACTAACATGAAATCTTAGCAACCTGGTACATGGAAGGAACCTAACCCTACTCTAAGAAAGGTTATCTACCAAAAGCTGAAAGAAAACATCACAGCTGATAGTCAAACTGTATATTTTTGCTCAAGATTGATGTTTCTAGTTGTTCTTTTCCATTTAATGCATGGATCCTTCTAGACCTCATAAATCCATTACAATACTAAGTGGGGAATAAATGAAGAGCTCACCTGAGCTGTGTTCATTTTCTGTGGCTCTTGGGAGAGTGTAGAGAACTGTGGTTCAGCTGAGGGGACAGAAAGAAGACAGGGGTCACGAGATCTGGCCTATCTTACAGCTCCTACACTCACCTCCCCAAATCTCAGCACCCCAGTGGAGGATCATCCATCCTCCTCATAGGCACGGGACCCTCTGGACCTTGAAAAGGAATGAGAAGGAGCATGTACAGGCAGCACCACCTGTCTGGTGTCACTCTGAAATGATCATGGGCTTAAATCTGCAATTTTTTACTGAGTGAACATAAAATTTTCTTGACTGATTTAACAATAATGCATGTGTTCTTGTGACTAACACAAAGCAACACGTTAGCTGAATTAGAGTACGCCAAAGGATGAGACACTATTCTTTCAGTAAAATTACCTTAGCAGACAAACGCTCAGCAATCATCATTTACATATTTTTCTCAGTAATATTATTTACCCCCGGTATAGAAATCCATGGCAAGCCTACTAAAAGAGATGGATGCTTCAAGACAGGAATTTTTAATTGTTTTAGCGGTGGTGATGTATTTTTCAAAAGGCCCCTTTGATAAGATGCTTTTGGTGATTCACCTGGAAGAGAGTAAGCTCCACTCTTTTCCTCCTAACTCTCTCACAAACTGGGTTTTCCCAAACAAGTCATTGAACCTTTCTGGTTCACTGAAGCTTTCAAAAGAGAAGTAGATGACCTCAGAAAACACTTCCCTTATCAGCATTCTGGAATCCTGTGAGGTCAGGATAATGTCACTAGTGTCACATGTGGGGATGGACAGGTGGGACAGCAGTGCAACATCTATAGAGTGAGGGCCATTTAAGGGCAGTGGAGACAGAATTTCCTCCCTCTGCCTGGTTATCCCTTACCCCCAAACCTTGCTGTCACAAGCTCTCCAAGAAGTGGCCTTTCCTGAGCAGCCTGCCCCTGGACCACCCCAGCTCACTTCACTCTTCTCAAGGCTGGCCCCAACCCTCCTGTCACACAGTGTGGTTTATCACTAAGTCTAGCTTATTCTGGGTAAGGGGATCAGGAACTGCTTCTGACCTTGCAAATCTAGGATCTGCTCCTTTCTGGCCCTTCTGTCTCTTCTCTAAAGCTCTGGAGAGAGGTCTAAGGTCAGAGGGGTGCTCTCTTCCAGGTAAGACTCCTATTCACAGAGGTCCCTGCTTCCTACCCCACAGGGGTTTACTTTGTTTCAAGGCAATTGGGACATGGACCTAAAAACTCATTTTAGGGGCAAAACCAAGAGTCTTGGAATTTATTATAATGTCACACTTAAAAGACAGCCTGACAACACAGAAGGGGACAGGAACCTCTGTCTGACCCAAGGGACCTGAAGACACACTAAAAATACCAGAGTAAATTTGATATATGGTCGGATTCCATCTACGTTCACCTTCCCTTATATCCTTGGGGATTTGGGGACAGGCCACTTTGCTAAGTGCTGTGAACGCTGCAATGCTGGTTTCAGGCAGGGGTGATATTTAGACAATGCCTGAGACTGGAAGTAAAGCACACTTGCCCTTGAATCCGAACTCCCTCACTGTTAGCTTGAGACCTGGGCACATCATTCCACCAAGCTGAACCTGGGTTGTTTTTTAATTTTTGTTTGTTTTTTATTTGTTTTAAGTGGTTGTGAGGTTATGTTAAACCATCCAATGCAAACAACAGTGTCTTCTAACTATAAGAGCAGCTGTCATTTACGCAGGGCATAATGCCCGGAACTTGTCTAAATACTTTACAAGTGATGACTTAGATCTAAGTTTCAAAACAACCCCATGGAACAGTCATATTAATATAATTTTGAGATGAGAAACCCGTCTCTTACCCAGGTTCCTTCTACCGCCTCTGCTGGAATTTACCCGGGCCTTTTCTGGCTCCCGAGCTCAGGCTCTCACCGCACTCACAGTCACCATCAGCGTTTTAAACGCACTTTGCCTCCCGCCGCCACTAAGTCGGGCTGCAGGCGTGTCCAACCACACTGTCCCTACACACCCAGGACCGCACCGAGCCCCTACTCAAGACCAGGCTCAGCCCCACCTGCGCGCCCGGCGCCGGAGGGCCAGGGTTCTCCCCCTACCTCCCCACACACCCCCACCGGCCTTCTGTCGGTCGAGGGCTGGCCGGGGCGCCTACCAGGGTATCCCCAAAACTTCCCGCTCCCGGCCCTAGACACAAGCGCTCCCCTCCCATAGAGAGCTCCCCTGCACTCTCACCCCAGGTGCACATCCTTTACTTTCGAGGAGAGTAGACCCGAGGGCTCTCAAACAGCTCTCCTGCAGTCCAGAGAAGACGAATGAGGAGGCGGAGCTACGGCTGCCCTTGCGCAAAAGGAGCCCCGAATTCTCTTCCCAGAGTGCCACGCGGCGAACTAAGAATACAGGACTACATTTCCCGTAGACCTCCGCGGCCACTTTTCATGTTGGTCTTTTCGCGTTTCCGTGTTTTAGAAAGCTAGAGGCTGCTGGTTTTTGTTTTGTTTTGTTTTTTGTTTTTAAGATGTTTTATTTATTTATTTGACACAGAGAGAGCGCGCGAGAGAGACAGAGAGCAAGCACCAGCAGGGGGAATGGCAGGCAGCGGAGAAGCAGGCTCTCTGCTGAGCAAGGAGCCCCATGCGGAACTCAATCCCAGGACCCCGGGATTATGACCTGAGCCAAAGGCAGCCGCTTAACTCACTGAGCCATCCAGGCGCCCTAGAGGCTGCTGTTCTTAAAACTCTCACGCCCAGGTTCTCTCCAAGATGGAAGAGATTAAGGGTGAAATTTGAACTCTGCTGCCAAATGCAAAAGGTGCTCCTCTATTGGCTCTCTGTTGAAATAGCATTTCCCCCCTTTGGTTATTTGGAGACAATGGGAAAACCTGAATATGGATCGGATATTGAAAATACTAAAATTACGGTTACTTAGGTAAAGTGTGAAAAAAAATTGAAGTTATGCAGGAAAAATGATTTTGTAAAAAAAAAAAAAGGCATGACGACTGAGGTATTTAGGATTGAAATGATAAAGCTATAAAATTATAATCATAATTTTTCAACCTGAGACTTCCACCCTGTCCCTTTACAGCCACCGGACCCACCGACCCCTGAGCTCCCACCTGGTGCCCTTGGAGCCCAGTGTGGAGCTTCTACTGGGGGTCAAGACAGGTGCTGTAGGTTTGGATGTATATAGGATGTTTTTTGATGAATTATCTTTTTCAATAAATTTTTATGTTGGTTATCTTGGATTTCCATGTGCATACCAACAAATTTGCTTGTTTTTTGCTGACATTTATAATTCTTTGTCATTCTCTAAGGAATTACAAGTAAAAGCACAAAATGGGTCAAACTATATTAAATCAATCATAATTGACTTTAACATAAAGATCACTAATGGAGGAAAAGTAGTCATTACATATGTTCATTTAAGAAACATTTATTGAAAACCTGCTGTGCAAGAGACATTCTAGATGCTGGGATAGAAATATCAGATAAAAGATCAAATTCCCTATCCCTGTGGACTTTATGGTCAGAGTTGTTTTGTGGACATATTAGGATCCCCTCAAGAAACAGGTGTCAATTGTCAAGAAACAATAGGACCCTGAGGAGAGTCTAATAAACAGGGCTCTAAAAACATGGGTAGGGTTGGTAAATCATCCTATAACTCGTGATGATAAGGAGGCATTATCACCACCAGGCTCATAGTGAGTATAGGTAATGTTAGGAGAACCTGGCAGAAAAGGCTACCCTTATAAGAGCAGTGGCCTTAGGAAGAGAAACATAATGGCCATTAATTACATGGCTCAGCACAAAGAGCCGAAGGAATAAATACCCAAACCTCACTTGTACTCTTCCCTCTAATGTCCTATCCTCAGTCAAGCATTTATAAACCTCATTTAATACCTATTCTTAGAATTCCATCCACATATATCTCCTCTAGACCTTTTTGTCATCAAATTTCCAGTCTTATTCTTGTCTATCCCCCTACTACTCAACAACTCATTGAGCTATTGGACATGAATCAACACAAAATTCAAGACATGTCTCTTCTTCACAAAGTGAACAATTAAATAAAACTCCTCAAAACTCTGCCCACTGGGAGGATTTCTTTTCCACACATTTCAGAACCACCCCTAAGTGAGACTGCAATTGCAGCAGCCATAACTTCCCATGATGACACTATACACTGAAGATTCGAGTTGAAGGAGATTTGACTGGCTTCCTTGGAGACTTTTGGGGAATGATTAATTGTATATACTGATGACTAAGTGTGAGGAATTTTGTCAAAGGGACCCAGTCTGCCCTTCAGTCAAAGCCTCCTGTCTTTAAAGTAGGATATATCAAGGACTGGCAAAAGGATCTGAAGCCCTGTTATAATAACTTTTGTTAATTTTCTGCCCATGAGACCCAGAATTTCATACATAGATATATATCTTAAGAAGTATTGTAGGAGGGTATCCATCTACTTCATTTTGATGGACTTCATGATCAAAGAGCCACCACTGCAGATCCCTTCAGGTCACTAAAAAAGATGAGTGCACATGAGAATGACTCAGAATTTAAAAAAAATATTTGTCGGGATCCCATTAGAGAAACACAAGCATATCTCAAATATATAGTGGGATGGGTTCCAGACTACCACAATAAAGTGAATATTGCACTAAAGTGAATCAAATGAAATTTTTTGGTTTCCCAGTGCATATAATAGTTATGCTTATGCTATATTGTTGTTTACTAAGTGTGCAATAGCATCATGTGTTAAAAACAATGTCATGTCTTAATTAAAAATACTTTATTGATAAAAGATTTGTCCTCTGAGCTTTTAGCAACTCATAATCACTGATCACAGATCATCATAACAAATATAATAATAAAGTTTGAAATATTGTGAAAATTACTGAAAGGTGACCCAGAAACATGAAGTGAGCAGGTGATGTCAGAAAAATGGTGTCAATAGACTTGCTTGATTGTGCTTTTGCACTTTTTACAATTTGAAACCTTTAATTTGTAAACCAATTTATGACAAATTAAAACCTTCAATTTGTGAAGAAAAAAACCCACCACAATATCTGCAAAGCAAAATAAAATGAAGTGCAATACAATGAGTTATGTCTATATATATTTCATTGGTGTGAAATGCACCATGGGCTGCTCCTGAGCCCACAGTGAGTATACTTGTATTGATAAATTTGGCCCTGTCCAAACATAATTCATCCTTCTTGGCCTAATATTCTAAGGATCCACCCACATATATGCTATTTAGTTTCAGCTTGTACTATTGAGCAAGATCCTGAGTTCCTTGTGTGTGTGTGTGTGTGTGTGTGTGTGTTTTAATTTCTGGATTAGCCTTACAATTTCCCTTCTGAGCATAGCTGGTTTTTTATTCCCATTATGGGCCTTGAGTCAGCAAGGGAAGCTGTATAGGGAAAGCCTGAAGACAGTGTGCATTCTTTTTGAGTGATAAGTTGTATTAAGATCATCCCTTAGGATTTAGAGAGAAATAGAGGACAGCCACTGTCAGAAGTAAGTTAACCCTCAATTCTTTTTTTTTTTTTAAAGATTTATTTATTTATTTATTTGAGAGAGAGAGAATGAGAGAGAGCACATGAGGGGGGGGAGGGTAAGAGGGAGAAGCAGACTCCCTGTCGAGCAGGGAGCCCGATGCGGGACTCGATCCAGGGACTCCAGGATCATGACCTGAGCCGAAGGCAGTCGCTTAACCAACTGAGCCACCCAGGTGCCCAACCCTCACTTCTTTTTCTCAGCTCCTCCCAAGCAGTGGTTTTTAGTATACTATAAAGGTCTTACAGTTGCAGAGAGTGTGCCAATTACAATGAAACCTGAACTGCCTTGTAAGCCTCAAAGGTCTAATATACCTTTAATGCCTAGTTGTACACCAAAGGCAAAGTGCACAGAACAGAAAATAGCTATTCTGACCAACTGCTAGTAGACGTTTGACCATATCCTTCTTTTCTGATAATGATTTTGGGCTTCTTGGATGCTTGGTAAATCCATGTAAGTGAAGGAATATCATTTCCTCACCTTGATCTTGACCTCACTCAAAGTCCACTCTAGCAGGGATTGGGGGAGAAGTTGTACTTACCTGGTGTCGATCCTCATATGGGTAGTGATAATTTTATAGAATATTTAGGACTGTACTGTCTCTCTTGAAGGTATTCTTGTATTCAAACCTTATCTGAATGAGTACTTAACATAAATTCCATCTATTGAGAGCCCAAACATATTAGATCATTTTTTAAACTTTTCAGACACCCCCATCTGGGAACTCTCCCTCTTGATTTCTGTAACTATAGATTTGTTTTGTCTTCTCTAGAGTTTCATGCAAAAGGAATCACACAGTGATACTCTTTTGTGGTGGCTTTTTTAAAATTCAGGATAATAATTTAGAAATTCATCTTACAGTTGAATTCTAGCAATGCAGAAACAGAGACACACAGGGAGAAACAACTGCTTATGAGATCAAGGGGTACTCAAGGTGCCCAAAGGTTCAGGCTATGTCTGAATCCAAGGACATGTGCTCATTCCAGTTTTCTGGTTCCTAGACTTTCCCAATAAATGTCTCACATCTCACTAATATACTTTCTCAAATTGTGGGTCCAGTAGTTATCATAATTTTTTTGAAGAAATAGTGGCCCCTAACTCCCCAAATTTGTTAAAAATATTAATTTACAACTCTCTTCCTCGGCGCTGCCTGCAGAGGTGGCAGCCATCTGTTACTGGGCATCATGGCTACCCTCAGACCTCTGGTGAAGCCCAAGATAGTTAAAAAGAGGACCAAGAAGTTCATCCAGCACCAGTCAGACCGCTATGTCAAAATTAAGCACAACTGGTGGAAACCCAGAGGCATTGACAATAGGGTGCACAGAAGATTCAAGGGCCAGAACTTGATGCCCAACATTGGTTACGAGAACAACAAGAAAACAAAGCACATGTTGCCCAGTGGCTTCCAGAAGTTCCTAATCCACAACGTCAAGGAGCTTGAAGTGCTGCTGATGTGCAACAAATCTTACTGTGCAGAGATTGCTCACAGTGTCTCCTCCAAGAACCACAAAGCTATTGTGGAAAGAGCAGCCCAGCTGGCAATCACAGTCAACAATCCCAATGCCAGGCTGCGCAGCAAAGAAAATGAATAGACAGCTTGTTGTGCATGTCATATTTGTGTTAATAAAACCATAAAACTACCATAAAAATATTAATTTACACATCTAAGAAGCTTAATGAACCACAAGTAGGAGAAATTCAAAGAGATTTATACCTAGACACATCATAGTTGAAGTATTAAAAGCCACACGCAAAGAGAAAATCTTGAAAGAAGCAAGAGAAAAACAATTTTTTAAAAAGATTTTCCTTATTTATTTGAGAGAGAGCATGAGCAGGGGGAGGTGCAGAGTGAGAGGGAGAAGCATGCTCCCCACTGAGTGGGGAGCCAGATACGGGTCTCAATCCCAGGACCCTGAAATCATGATCTGAGCCGAAGGCAGATACTTAACTGACTGAGCAACCCAGACACCCTGAGAAAAATAATTTAATATGTACAAGAGAGCATCAATATAAATAATGTCTAACTTCCCATCAGAGAAAATGGACCCTAAAAGGCAGTGGAATGATATATTCAAAATGCTGAAAGAAAAAACGGCTAATGAAAAATTTTTTATCCAGTGAAACTATCTACCAGTTATAAAGGTAAAATAAAGTCATTTCAAAATTTAAAAAGATTGAGAGGACTCCTTGATATCAGAACTGATTTATCACAAATACTAAAGAAAATTCTTTGGAATCTGGAAAGGAATGACACCAGATGGTAGCTCAAATTAACTGGAAAAAATATAGAGTGTAGAAGTAATAAATATCCATGTTAAAAATAAAAGAATCTAAATACATTTTCATGTTTCTTCTGTTAAATTCTTTAAAAAACATAACTTTGTGTAAAGAAATAATTATAACACTGTAACATTGATTTGTAATATATAGATGTAATATATATGAAAATAATAGCACAAGAGGGGAAAAGAATGGAGTTATGTTAGAGAAAACATTTTATATTTCATGGGAATCAAGTTAACATTAATTTGAAATAAACTGTGGTGAGTTAAGATGCATATTGGAATTTCTAGAGCAGACACTAGGAAAATAGTTTACAAATATAGTAAAAAATAATCAAAAAAAGAATTAAAATGATATACTAAAAGATTTATTTAACACAACAGAAGTTAGTAAAGGAAGAACAGAGGAACAAAGAAGGCTAAAGACAGAAAACAAAATAGCAAAATGGCAATTGTAACTCTGAACCTGTTAATAACTGCATTAAATACATATGGTCCAGAAAACCTAATTAGAAAGCAGAGAATGGCAAAATATATAATAAAGCAAGATCCAAATGTAACAATCTACAGAGGACACACCTTGGATTCAAAGACAAACAGGTTGAAATCAGAAGAATGCAAAAGAGGACGGGAGATGACAGAAGAGTAGGAGACCCTCATTTCACCTGGACCCTTGAATTCAGCTAGATATCTATCAAATCATCCTGAACACCTGTGAATTCAACCTTAGATCCTTTTTTTTTTTTAAGATATAGATCCATCTCTCCCTCTACATCTATTCACACACACTTTTACTAAAGTAGAATAATGTGGTATATGCTCTTCTGTGTGCATTTTCTTTCTTTCTTTTTAAATTAACATATAATGTATTATTTGCTTCAGGGGTACAGGTTCAACCCTAGATCTAAAAAAAGAATTGCTGCAATTCTACAAATAGAAAAGCAACCACTTTGTGCAAGTGGCATGGAAAGCCTTTAGGGAACAAGAGCCACATAGAGCAACCCGAAGCAGCTTACACTGAGCCTGGGCCCCTGGCAAGGGGTGGTGCAACTCCACCCAGGCAAAGAAACCTGAGAATCAGTGCAACAGGCCCTTCCCCCAAAAGACTGGCAGGAATGTCAGGCTAATACCAAATTTATGGATCACACAAAACTTAAAAACTCCTGCACTAGGGGAAAACAGTATATAGAATACAATCAAGACTTTTTCTCATGATTCTTTAGTCTTTCATTTAAAAATTTTTTTCTTCCTTTTCAACTAGTTTCTTATTTTATCAACTCCTTATTTAAAGTCTTTTTTGTATTTTCTTTTTTACATTTATATTTTATAGATATATTCTTCATTTTTGGATTCCTTTCACTATATTCAAATTTATTTTTGTATATCTATAAGTTCTTCTTTCTTTACAGTTTTGGGATTTAGTGTCCTCTAACAAACAGACCAAAATACACCCAGGACCAAGTCGATCACACTGTTTTGTCCACCTGGGAGATTATATTCTCTCCCCCTGTCCCTTTTTTCCTTTTCTTTTTTGGTTTCTGATCTCTTCAGATTATTCTAGGGTGTATTTTGCTGGGGTCGTGTTTGATATTTTTTATTTTGTTCTCCCATTCATTTATTTTTCTCTAGACAAAGTTACTAAAAGGAGAAATTCACAAAAAAGAAAGAGCCATAGGTAATACTTTCTGCCATAGACTTAGTCAATATGCATATAAGTAAAATGTCAGGCATAAATTTCAGAATAATGATTATAAAGATACTAGCTGGGCTTGAAAAAAGCATAAAAGACACTAGAGAATGCCTTAGTGTAGAAATGATATCTAATCAGGCCAAAATTAAAAATGCTCTGAGATGCAGTCTATATTGGATGTTCTAACAGCTAGGGTAAATGAGGCAGAAGAGAGAGTAAATGACACAGAAGACAAATTGATGGAAAGGAAGGAAGCTGAAGAAAAGAGAGAAAAACAACTAACAGACCATGAGGGGAAGCTTTGAGAAATCAACAATACCATAAAGTGAAACAATATTAGAATAACTGGAGTCCCAGAGGAAGAAGAAAGAGAGAGGGACAGAAGGTATATTTGAACAAATCATAGCTGATAACTTCTCTAATATGGGGAAGGACACAGGCATTTAAGTCCAGGAGGCCCAGAGGACCCCCCTCAAAAATCAATAAAAATAGATCAACACCTGACATATAATAGTGAAACTTGCAGATTTCAGAGATAAAGAGAAAATTCTGAAAGAGATCCTTAACCTACAAGGGTAGGAACATTAGGGTAGCAGCAGACCTATCCACAGACACCTGGCAGGCCAAAAGGGCTGGCATGATATATTCAGGGTACTAAATGAGAAAAACATGCAGCCAACAATACTTTATCCAGTAGGGCTGTCACTCAGAACAGAAGGAGAGATAAAGAGCTTCCAAGACAAATAGAAACTAAAAGAATTTGTGATCACCAAACTAGCCCTGCAAGAAATTTTAAGGGGGATACTGTAAGCGAAGGGAGACCCCAAGAGTAACAGACCAGAAAAACACAGAGACAATATACAGAAACAGGTACTGTACAGACAATACAATGACACTAAATTCATATCTTTCAATAGATATGCTGGGAGAGAGGAGCAAGATGGTGGAGTAGGAGACCTAAATTTCGTCTGGTCCCAGGAATTCAGCTGGATAGGGATCAAACCATTCTGAACACCTACAAACTCAACAGGAGATCAAAGAAAAGAATAGCAACAACTCTATGAACAGAAAAGTGACCACTTTCTGGAAGGTAGGACGTGCGGAGAAGTGAATCTGAGGCGATATTCGGGAGGATAGACAGCGGGGGAGGGGGCCTCCCTCGGCCGCTTCTGGCAAGTGATAGAACCACAGAGCACAAAATCAGAACTTTTAGAAGTCGGCTCTGCTGAGGGAGGTCGCTCCAGTGGCTAAGCAGGCGGTGGAACCCTCCTGGGATAGTGTGGTCTCAGGACCATTGGGGTCACAGAAAGACTGGGGGTGCCTGAGTGCGGCAGAGCTCCCAGGCATTGGAGCAGGGAAGCTGGCTGCAGAGATGGAGTCAAGGAGTGGGCTCTCAGCTCAGGATTGTCATAAACCATGATCCGCGGCACAGTCGGGCCACTGCTCCTCCAGCAGGGAACCAACAAGCGGCAAATACGGGGAGACTCCCCTTCCTCCCCCAGGAGGAGCGGCACAGGAGCGCAGCATAGGGAACTGCTGGGTTTGGAGACTCCACACGGGGTCGGGTGCCAGAGATAGAAACGCTCAGTCACAGGCCGGGTGAGCACGGAGTGTGGCCGGAGACCGGGGTGACGGGAGTGACTGACTGCTTTTCTCTGGGGGCGCACTGAGGAGGGGGGCCCCGAGTTCTCGGCTCCTCCGGGGTGGAGATTGGGAGGCCGCCATTTTCACTCTCATCCTCCAAAGCTGTACAGAAAGCTTACAGGGAACAAAAAAGTTCCCGAGAGCAAACCCAAGCAGATTACTTAGCCCGGACCGGGCAAGGGTGGGGCAATTACGCCTCCAGCAAAGACATTTGGGAACCACGGCAACAGGCCCCTCCCCCAGAAGATCAGCGAGAACAGCCAGCCAAGACCAAGTTTACCGATCAATGAGAACGGCAGAACTCCAGTGCTAGGGGAACACAGCACATAGAACTCATGGGTTTTTTTCCATGATTCTTTAGTCTTTCGAAGTTAATTTTTTTTAACTTTTTTTTTTGAATTTTTCTTTTTCCCCTTTTCAACCAACATCTTATCAATCCCTTTGTTAAAAAAAGTCTTTTTTATTTTTCATTTTTAGAATCATATTCTATCCCTTCATAGTAGTTACCCTTATTTTTGGTATATATATATAAGTTGTTCTCTCTTTGGGATACAGTTTCTTCTAACAGACCAAAATACACCCTAAATCTCTAGTGCATGGCTTTGTTCTAGTCTCATGCCTGATCACATTCTCTCCCTTTTTTTTTTAGTCCTCTTCTTTCTTTTTTCAACCAACTTCTTATCAATTCCTTTTATAGTATCTTTTATAATTTTCATCTTTACAGTCATATTCCATCCCTTCATCATATTAACCCTTATTTTTGTACATATATAAGTTTTTCTTTCCTTAAAATTTTGGGAGGCACTTTCTTCTAACAGACCAAAATATGCCCAAAATGTAGTGTGTGGCACTGATCTATGCACCAGCCTGATCATATTTGATCATATTCTGTTTTTTTTCCGTTTGTTTTGTTTCTATTTGTTTTTATCTTTTTCTTTTTCTTTTTTTTTTCGTTTCTTTCTTTCCCTTTATTTTCCCGCAGTTTCAGGTCTTTTCTGATTTGTTTAGTGTATATTTTCTGGGGATGTTGTTACTCTGTTAGCATTTTGTCCTTTCATTCATCTATTCTCCTCTGGACAAAATGACAAGACAGAAAAAATCACCTCAACAAAAAGAACAAGAGGCAGTACCAACTGCCAGGGACCTAATCAATACGGACATTAGTAAGATGTCAGAACTAGAGTTCAGAATGATGATTTTAAAGAAACTAGCTGGGCTTGAAAAAAGCATGGAAGTTATTAGAGAAACCCTTTCTGGAGAAATAAAAGAACTAAAATCTAACCAAGTCGAAATCAAAAAGGCTATTAATGAGGTGCAATAAAAAACGGAGACTCCAACTGCTAGGATAAATGAGGCAGAAGAGAGAATTAGTGATATAGAAGAACAAATGATGGAAAATAAAGAAGCTGAGAAAAAGAGAGAGAAACAACTACTGGATCACGAGGGCAGAATTCAAGAGATAAGTGATACCATAAGATGAAACAATATTAGAAAAATTGGGGTCCCAGAAGAAGAAGAAAGAGAGAGAGACGCAGAAGGTATATTGGAGCAAATTATAGCAGGGAACTTCCCTAATTTGGGGAAGGAAACAGGCATCAAAATCCAGGAGGCACAGAAAACCCTGCTCAAAATCAATAAAAATAGGTCAACACCCCGACATCTAATAGTAAAACTTACGAGTCTCAGAGACAAAGAGAAAATCCTGAAAGCAGCTCGGGAGAAGAGATATGTAACCTATAATGGTAGAAACATTAAATTGGCAACAGACCTATCCAGAGACCTGGCAGGCCAGAAAGGACTGGCATGATATATTCAGAGCACTACATGAGAAAAATATGCAGCCAAGAAAACTATATCCAGCTAGGCTGTCATTGAAAATAGAAGGAGAATTAAAAAGCTTCCAGGAAAACAGAAATTAAAGGAATTTGCAAACACGCAACCAGCCCTACAAGAAATATTGAAAGGGGTCCTCTAAGCAAAGAGAGAGCCTAAAAGCAACATAGACCAGAAAGGAACACAAACAATATATAGTAACAGACACCTTACAGGCAATACAATGGCACTAAATTCATATCTTTCAATAGTTACCCTGAATGTAAAAGGGTTAGATACCCCAATCAAAAGACACAGGCTATCAGATTGGATAAAAAAAACAAGACCCATCGATATGCTGTCTTCAAGAGACTCATTTTAGACCCAAAGACACCCCCAGATTGAAAGTGAGGGGGTGGGGCACTGGGTGGCTCAGTTGGTTAAGCAACTGCCTTCAGCTCATCATGATCCCGGAGTCCTGGGATCGAGTCCCACACCGGCTCCCGGCTCGGTGGAGAGCCTGCTTCTCCCTCTGACCCTAGCCCCTCTCATGCTGTTTCTCTCTCTCTCTCAAGTAAATAAATAAATAAAATCTTAAAAAAAAAAAGAAAGTGAGGGGGTGGAAACTATTTACCATGTTAATGGACACCAAAAAAAAGCTGGGGTGGCAATCCTTATATCAGACCAATTAGATTTTAAACCAAAGACTGTAATAAGAGATGAGGAAGGACACTATATCCTACTTAAAGGGTCTATCCAACAAGAAGATCTAACAATTGTAAATATCTATGCCCCTAACATGGGAGCAGCCAATCATATAAGCCAATTAATAACAAAAGCAACGAAACACATCGACAACATTACAATAATAGTGGGGGACTTTAACACCCCTCTCACTGAAATGGACAGATCATCTAAGCAAAAGATCAACAAGGAAATAAAGACTTTAAATGACACACTGGACCAAATGGACTTCACAGATATATTCAGAACATTCCATCCCAAAGCAATGGAATACACATTCTTCTCTAGTGCCCATGGAACATTCTCCAGAATAGATCACATCCTAGGTCACAGATCAGGTCTCAACCGGTACCAAAAGATTGGGATCATTCCCTGCCTATTTTCAGACCACAATGCTTTGAAACTAGAACTCAATCACAAGAGGAAAGTTGGAAAGAACTCAAATATATGGAGGCTAAAGAGCATCCTCCTACAGAAGGAATGGGTCAACCAGGAAATTAAAGAAGAATTAAAAAATTCATGGAAACAAATGAAAATGAAAACACACTGTTCAAAATCTTTGGGATGCAGCAAAGGCAGTCCTAAGAGGAAAGTATACAGCAATACAAGCCTTTCTCAAGAAACAAGAAAGGTCTCAAATACACAACCTAACCCTACACCTAAAGGAGCTGGAGAAAGAACAGCAAATAAACCCTAAACCCAGCAGGAGAAGAGAAATAATAAAGATCAGAGCAGAAATCCATGAAATAGACGCCAAAAGAACAGTAGAACAGATCAACGAAACAAGGAGTTGGTTCTTTGAAAGAATTAATAAAATTGATAAACCCCTGGCCAGACTTATCAAAAAGAAAAGTGAGATGACCCAAATAAATAAAATCATGAAAGAAAGAGGAGAGATCACAACCAACATCAAAGAATTACAAACAATTATAAGAACATATTGCAAGTATATGCCAGCAAATTAGTTAATCTGGAAGGAATGGATGCATTCCTAGAAATGTATCAACTACCAAAACTGAACCAGGAAGAAATAGAAAACCTGAGCAGACCTATAACCACTAAGGAAATTGAAGCAGTCATCAAAAATCTCGCAACAAACAAAAGCCCAGGGCCCATTGGCTTCCCAGAGGAATTCTACGAAACATTTAAAGAAGAATTAATACCTATTCTTCTGAAACTGTTCCAAAAAACAGAAATGGAAGGAAAACTTCCAAACTCGTTTTATGAGGCCACAATTACCTTGATCCCAAAACCAGACAAAGACCCCATCAAAAAGGAGAATTACAGACCAATATCCTTGATGAACATGGATGCAAAAATTCTCACCAAAATACTAGCCAATAGGATCCAACAGTACATTAAAAGGATTATTCACCTCAACAAAGTGAGATTTATCCCTGGGGTGCAAGGTTGGTTCAACATCCACAAATCAATCAACGTGATACAATACATTACTAAAAGAAAGAACAAGAACCATATGAACCTCTCAATAGATGCAGAAAAAGCATTTCACAAAGGACAGCATCCTTTCTTGATCAAAACTCTTCAGAGTATAGGGATAGAGGATACATACCTCAATATCATAAAAGCCATCTATGAAAAACCCATAGTGAATATCATTCTCAATGGGGAAAAACTGAGAGCTTTCCCCCTAAGGTCAGGAACACAGCAGGGATGTCCACTATGACCACTGCTATTCAACATAGTATTAGAAGTCCTAGCCACAGCAATCAGTCAACAAAAAGAAATAAAAGGCATCCAAATCGGCAAAGAAGAAGTCAAACTCTCACTCTTTGCAGATGATATGATACTTCATGTGGAAAACCCAAAAGACTCCACCCCAAAACTGCTAGAACTCATACAGGAATTCAGTCAAGTGGCAGGATATAAAATCAATGCACAGAAATCAGTGGCATTCCTATATACCAACAACAAGACAGAAGAAAGAGAAATTGAGGAGTCAACCCCATTTACAATTGCAGCCCAAACCATAAGATACCTAGGAATAAATCTAACCAAAGTGGCAAAGAATCTGTACTCAGAAAACTATAAAATGCTCAGGAAAGAAATTGAGGAAGACACAAAGAAATGGAAAAACGTTCCATGCTCATGGATTGGAAGACAAATATTGTGAAGATGTCAATGCTACCTAGAGCAATCTACACATTCAATGCAATCCCCATCAAAATACCATGCACCTTTTTCAAAGAAATCGAACAAATAATCCTAAAATTTGTTTGGAACCAGAGAAGACCCCGAATAGCCAGAGGAATGTTGAACAAGAAAAGCAAAGCTGGCAGCATTACAATTCCAGACTTGAAGCTCTATTACAAAGCTGTCATCATCAAGATAGTATGGTACTGGCACAAAAACAGACACATGGATCAATGGAACAGAATAGAGAGCCCAGAAATGGACCCTCAACTCTATGGTCAACTCATCTTCAACAAAGCAAGAAAGAATGTCCAATGGAAAAAAGACAGTCTCTTCAACAAATGGTGTTGGGAAAATTGGACAGCCACATGCAGAAAAATGAAACTGGACCATTTCCTTACACCACACACAAAAATAGACTCCAAATGGTTGAAAGACCTAAATGTGAGACAGGAGTCCATCAAAATCCTAAAGGAGAACACAGGCAGGAACCTCTTCGACCTCAACAGCAGCAACTTCTTCCTAGAAACATCGCCAAAGGCAAGGGAAGCAAGGGCAAAAATGAACTATTGGGACTTCATCAAGACAAAAAGCTTTTGCACAGCAAAAGAAACAGTCAACAAAACCAAAAGACAACCAACAGAATGGGAGAAGATATTTGCAAATGACATATCAGATAAAGGGCTAGTATCCAAAATTTATAAAGAACTTCTTAAACTCAACACCCAAAGAAGAAATGATCCAGTCAGGAAATGGGCAAAAGACATGAACAGACATTTCTCCGAAGAAGATATCCAAATGGCCAACAGACACATGAAAAAGGGCTCAACATCGCTCGGCATCAGGGAAATCCAAATCAAAACCTTAGGGAGATATCACCTCACACCAGTCAGAATGGCTAAAATGAACACGTCAGGAAATGACAGATGTTGGCGGGAATGCAGAGAAAGGGGAACCCTCCTGCACTGTTGGTGGGAATGCAAACTGGTGCAGCCACTCTGGAAAACAGTATGGAGGTTCCTCAAAAAGCTGAAAATAGAGCTACCATATGATCCAACAAGTGCACTACTGGGTATTTACCCCAAAGATACAAATGTAGGGATCTGAACGGGTCGTGCACCCCAATGTTTATAGCAGCAATGTCCACAATAGCCAAACTATGGAAAGGGCCAAGATGTCCATCAACAGATGATGGATAAAGAAGATGTGGTACATAAATACAATGGAATATTATGCAGCCATCAAAAGGAATGAAATATTGCCATTTGCAATGATGTGGATGGAACTGGAGGGTGTTATGCTGAGCGAAATAAGTCAATCAGAGAAAGACATGTATCATATGACCTCACTGATATAAGGAATTCTTAATCTCAGGAAACAAACTGAGGGTTGCTGGAGTAGTGGGGGGGCGGTGGGAGGGATGGGCTGGCTGGGTGATAGACATTGGGGAGGGTATGTGTTATGGTGAGCGCTGTGAATTGTGCAAGACTGTTGAATCATAGATCTGTTCCTCTGAAACAAATAATACATTATATTAAAAAAAAAGAAGAAGATAGCAGGAGGGGGAGAATGAAGGGGGGAATCGGAGGGGGAGATGAACCATGAGAGATCATGGACTCTGAAAAAGAAACTAGGCTTTGTTGGGGGGTTGAGAGGATGGGTTAGCCTGGTGTTGGGTATTAAAGAGGACACGTTCTGCATGGAGCACTGGGTGTTATACGCAAACAATGAATCATGGAACACTACATCAAAAACTAATGATGTAATGTATGGTGATTAGCATATCATAATAAAAAAAAAAGACAAAAAATAGATACGCTGAATGTAAGTGGGCTAAATGCTCCAGTCAAAAGACACAGCATATCAGATTGATAAAAAAGCAGGACCCTGGGGCGCTTGGGTGGCTCAGTCAGTTAAGCATCTGCCTTTGGCTCAGGTCAGGATCCCAGGGTCCTGGGATTGAACTCCGCATTGGGCTCCTTGCTCAGCGGGAAGTCTGCTTCTCCCTCTCCCTCTGCTGCTCCCCTGCTTGTGTTCTCTCTCTCTCTGTCAAATAAATAAATAAAATCTTAAAAAAAAAAGCATGACCCATTCACATGCTGTGTACAAGAGACTCATTTTGAACCTAAAGACACCTCCAGATTGATAGTGAGGGGATGGGGAACCATTATCATGCTAATGGAGCTCAAGACAAAGCTGGGGTAGCAATCCTCATATCAGACAAATTAGATTTTAAACCAAAGACTGTAGTAAGAGATGTAGAGGAACACTATATCCTACTTAAAGGGTCTATCCAACAAGAAGATCTAACAATTGTAAATATCTATGCTCCCAGTGTGGGAGCAGCCAATTATATAAACCAGTTAACCAAAATAAAGAAACATACTAAGAATAACACATTAATGGTAGGAGACTTCAACAACCCACTCACAGCAATGGAAAGATCATCTAAGCAGAAGATCAACAAAGAAACAAGAGATTTGAATGACACATTGGACTAGATAAACTTCATAGATATATACAGAACATTCCATCCTAAAACAACAGAATACTCATTCTTCTCAAGTGCACATGAAACTTTCTCAAGATCACAAAATGGGTCACAAATCGGTTCAAAACATATGGGATACTGCAAAGGCTGTCCTAAGAGGGGAGTACATAGCCATCGAAGCCTCTCAAAAAATTAGAAAAGTCCCCAATGCACAAGCTAACCTTACATCTAAAGGACATGGAGAAAGAACAGCAAATAAAACCTAAACCAAGCAGGAGAAGAGAAATAATAAATATTAGAGTAGAAATCAATGAAATGGAAACCAGAAAAACAGTAGAACAACAGATCAATGAAACTAGAAGCTGTTTCTTTGAAAGAATTAATAGTATTGATAAACCTCTGGCCAGACTTATCCAAAAGAAAAGAGAAAGGACCAAAATTAATAAAATCATGAATGAAAGGGGATAGATCATGACTAATAAGGAAATAGAGACAACTATTAGAACTTATTATCAAAACCCAAAAGACTCCACCTTAAAATTACTAGAACTCATACAGCTATATGCCAACAAATTAAGCAATCTGGAAGAAATGGATGCATTCCTGGAAACTGATAAACTACCAAGACTGAAACAGGAAGAAATAGACAATCTGAACAGACCAATAAGCAGCAGGGAAATTGAAGCAGTAAACAAAAACCTCCCCCCCCCACCAAAAAAAGCCCAAGAATCCAGGGCCTGAGGGCTTCACAGGGTAGTTCTACCAAACTTTTAAAGAAGAAATCATACCTATTCTACTGAAGCTGTTTTGAAAAATAGAAATGGAAGGAAAACTTCCAAACTTGTTCTATGAGGCCAGGATTACCCTGATCCCAAAACCAGACAAAGACCCCATCGATACAGAGAATTACAGACCAATATTCCTGATGAACATGAATGCCAAAATACTCACCAAGATCCTAGCCAATAGGATCCAACAGTATATTGAAAGGATTATCCAACATGGCCAGGTGAGATTTATTCCTGGGATGCAAGGGTGGTTCAACATTCACAAATCAATCAATGTGAGAGAACACATTAATAAAAGAAGAGACAAGAACCATATGATCCCCTCAACTGATGCAGAAAAAGCATTTAACAAAATACAGCATCCTTTCTTGATTAAAACTCTTCAAAGTATAGGGATAGAGGGAACATACATCAATATCATAAAAGCCATCTATGGAAAGCCCACAGCAAATATCATTCTCAATGGAGAAAAACTGAGAGTTTTTCCCTTAAGGTCAGGAACACAACAGGGATGTCCACTCTCACCACTGTTGTTCAACATGGTACTAGAAGTCCTAGCCTCAGCTATCAGGCAACAAAAAGAAATAAAAGGCATTCAAATTGTCAAAGAAGAAGTCAAACTCTCTTCACAGATGACACGATACTTTATGTGGAAAACCCAAAAGACTCCACCTTAAAATTACTAGAACTCATACAAATTGAGTAACGTGCAGGATACAAAATCAATGCACAGAAATCAGTTGCACTTCTATACACTAATAGTATGACTGAAAAAAGAGAAATTAAGGAATAGATCCCATTTACAATTGCACCCAAACCCCTAAGATACCTAGGAATAAACCTAACCAAGGAGGTAACGGACCTATACTCTAGAATCTACAGAACACTTATGAAAGAAATCGACGAAGACACAAAGAGATGGAAAAACATTTCCTGCTCATGGATTGGGAGAATAAACATTGTTAAAATGTCTATGCTGTCCAGAGCAATCTACACTTTCAATGCAATCCCTATCAAAATACCTTTGACATTTATGACAGAGCTGGAACAAACAATCCTAAAATTTGCGTGGAACTAGAAAAGATCCCAAATTGCCACAGGATTGTTGAAAGAGAAAACTAAAGCTGGGGGCATCACAATGCCTGACTTCAAGCTCTATTACAAAGCTGTCATAATCAAGACAGTATGGTACTGGCACAAAAACAGACACATAGATCAATGGAACAGAGTAGAGACCCCAGAAATGGAGCCTCAACTCTATGGTCAACTAAACTTTGACAAAGCAGGAAAGACTATCCAATGGAAAAAAGACAGTCTCTTCAATAAATGGTGCTGGGAAAATTGGACAGCCACATGCAGAAGAATGAAACTGGACCATTCTCTTACAGCATACACAAAGATAAACTCAAAATGGATGAGACTTCAATGTGAGACAGGATTCCATCAAAATCCTAGAGAACACAGGCAATAACTTCTTTGACATCGGCCACATCAACTTCTTTCAAGACACATCTATAAAAGCATGGGAAACAAAAGGAAAAATGAAGTATTGGGACTTCATCAAGATAAAAACTAAAAAACAAACAAACAAGATAAAAGCTTCTGTAAAGCAAAGGAAACCCTCAACAAAACTAAAAGCCGGGCGCCTGGGTGGCTCAGTTGGTTAAGCGACTGCCTTCGGCTCAGGTCATGATCCTGGAGTCCCGGGATCAAGTCCCGCATCGGGCTCCCTGCTCAGCAGGGTGTCTGCTTCTCCCTCTGATCCTCCCCCATCTCATGCTCTCTCTCTCTGTCTCATTCTCTCTCTCAAATAAATAAATAAAATCTTAAAAAAAAAAAACTAAACTAAAAGTCAACCTATGGAATTGGAGGAGATATTTGCAAATGTCTTATCAGATAAAGGGCTAGTATCCACGAAGTATAATGAACTTTCCAGACTTCACACCCAAAAAGAAATAATCCATTCAAGAAATGGGCAGAAGACATGAACAGAAAGTTCTCCAAAGAAGACATACAAATGGTCAACAGACACATGCAAAACTGTTCCACATCACTTGGCATCAGGGAAATACAAATCAAAACCACAATGAGTTACCACTTCACATGAGTCAGAATAGCTAAAACTAACAAGACAGGAAAAAACAAATGTTGGCGAGGATGTGGAGAAAGGGGATTGCTCTTCCACTGTTGGTGGGAATGCAAGCTGGTACAGCCACTCTGGAAAACAGTATAGAAGTTCCTCAAGAAGTTAAAAATAGAGCTACCCTATGACCCAGCAATTGCACTACTAGGTATTTACCCCAGATATAAAAATGTAATGATCCAAAGGGGCACATGCACCCCAATGTTTATAGCAGCAATGTCCACAATAGCTAAACTATGGAAAGAGCCCAGATGTCCATCAATAGATGAATGGATAAAGATGTGCTACATATATACAATGGAAAATTACTAGGTCATCAGAAAGGTTGAATACTTACCATTTACATCAACATGGATGGAACTGGAGGTTATTATGCTAAGTGAAATAAGTCAATCAGAGAAAGACAATTATTGTATGGTTTCACTCATATGTGGAATATAAGAAACATCTCAGTGGATCATAGGGGAAGGGAGGGAAAACTGAATGGGAAGTAATCAGAGAGGGAGACAGACCATGTGAGACTCTGAAGTATAGGAAACAAACTGAGGGTTGCTGGAAGGGAGGTGGGTGAGGGGATTGGGTAACTGGGTGATGGGCATTAAGGAGGGCACGTGATGTGATGATCACTGGGTGTTATATGCAACTGATGAATTATTGAACTCTACATCTGAAACTATGTAATATATATTGGCTAATTGAATTTAAATAAAAAAAGAAGAATGCAAAAGATACATCATACAAATAATAACCAAAAGACTGATGGAGGGATTGTATTAATACTGGAGGATGTAGTTTCTTTTTTAAAGGTTTTATTTAAACTCTAATTAGTTAACATACAGTGTAATATTAGTTTCAGGTGTGAAATATAATGATTCAACACTTCCATACAACTCCCAGTGCTCATAATGATAAGTGCACTCCCTAATCCACATCACCTATTTAACCCATCCTCCCACCAACCCACCCTCTGATAAAGATTAGTTTGTTCTCTAAAGTTAGAGTCTGTTTCTTGGTTTGGCTCTCTCTCTCTTCTTCCCCCTCCTTCGCTCATTTGTTTTGTTTCTTACGTTCCATCTATGAGTGAAATCACATGGTATTTATCTTTCTCTGACTGACTTATTTCTCTTAGCATAATGCTCTCTAGCTACATTCATGTCATTGCAAATGGCAAGATTTCATTCTTTTTATGGCTGAGAAATATTCCATTGCATATGTATACTACAGCCTCTTTACCCATTCTTTTGTTGATGGATATTTGGGCTGTCTCCATAGCTTGGCTATTGTAGATAATGCTGCTATAGACATAAAGGCACACGTATCCCTGTGAATCAGTATTTTTGTAATTCTTTGGGTAAATACTTAGTAGTGCAATTGCTGGATCATAGGGTAGTTCTATTTTCAACTTTTTGAGGAATCTCCATACTGTTTTCCAGAGTGGCTGCACTAATTTGCATTCCCACCAACAGTGCAAGAGGGTTCTTGTTTTCTCCACATCCTCACCAACACCTGTTTCTTGTGGTTTTGATTTTAGTCATTCTGACGGATGTGAGGTGATATCTCATTGTAGTTTTGATTTGTATTTCTCTGGTGATAAGTGATGTTGATCATCTTTTCACGTGTCTGTTGGCCAACTGTACATCTTCCTTGGGGAAATGACTGTTCATGTCTTCTGCCCATTTTTTAACTGAATTATTTGTTTTTTGGGTGTAAGAACTGTATAAGTTCTTTATACAGTTTGGATACTAACCTTTCTTGGATATGTCATTTGTAAATATCTTCTCCCACTCCATAGGTTGCCTTTTAGTTTTGTTTCCTTTGCTGTGCAAAAGATTTTTATTTTTATTTATTTATTTTTTCTTTTCAATGTTTTATTTGAATTCTAGTTAGTTAACATATAGTGTAATATTGGTTTCAAGAGTAGAATTTAGTGATTCATCACTTACATTTAACACCCAGTGCTTATCATAAAAAGTGCTGTTTTTAATACAAATCACCCATTTAGGTCATCCCCTTCCCACCTCCCTCCATCAACTCTCTGTTCTCTATCATTCAGAGTCTCTTATGGTGTCTCTCTTTCTCTCTCTCTGTCTTCCCCCTTACCATATATTCATCTGGTTTGTTTCATTAATTCCACATATGAGTGAAATCATATATGATTTGCCTTTCTCTGATTGACTTATTTTGCTTAGCATAATACACTCTACTTCCATCCATGTTGTTCTAGATAGCAAGATTTCTGTTCTTTTTGATGCTATATATATATATATATATATATATATATATATATATATATATATATATATATATAGAAATATATATATATATATATATATATATATATATATATATATATATACACCACATCTTCTTTATCCATTCATCTACTGATGGACATCTGGGTTCTTTCCATACTTTGGCTATAGTTGATAATGTTGCTATAAACATCAGGGTACATGCTTCCCCTCGAATCCATATTTTTGTATTGTCTGGGCAAATACCTAGTGGTACAATTGCTGGGTCATAGGTTAGTTCTATTTTTAACTTTTTGCAGAAACTTCATACTGTTTTCCAGAGTGGCTGCACCAGTTTGCATTCCCACCAATAGTGTAAGAGTGTTCCCCTTTTTCTGCATCTTCACCAACACCTGTTGTTTCTTGTGTGGTTAATTTAGCCATTCTGACAGGTGTGAGGTGGTATCTCATTATGCTTTTGATTTGTATTTTTCTGATCCTGAGGGATGTTGAGCATGTTGTCATGTGTCTGTTAGTCATCTGGATGTCTTCCTTGGAAAACTGCCTATTCATGCCTTCTGCCCATTTCTTAACTGGAAAATTTGTTTTTTGGGTTTTGAGTTTGATAAATTCTTTATTTATTTTGGATACTAATCCTTTGTCAGATATGTCATTTATAAGTATCTTCTTCCATTCAATAGGCTGCCTTTTAGTTTTATTGATTGTTTCCTTCACTGTGCAGAAGCTTTTTATCTTGATGAAGTCCCAGTAGTTTATTTTTCTTTTGTTTCAATTGCCTCTGGTGACGTGTCTAGTAAGAAGTTTGGGTAGCAGAGGTCAAAGAGATTGTTGTTTGTGTTCCTCTCTAGGATTTTTATGGTTTCCTGTCTCACATTTAGGTCTTTCATCCATTTTTAATTTATTTTTGTGTATGGTGCAAGAAAATCCAGTTTCATTCTGCATGTTGATGTCCAGTTTTCCCAACACCATTTGTTGAAGAGACTGTCTTTTTTTCCATTGGATATTATTTCCTGCTTTGTTGAAGATTAGTTAACCATATAGTTGTTGGGTCCAATTCTGGGTTCTCTATTCTGTTCCATTATCTGTTTTTGTGCCAGTACCATACTGTCTTGATGACTACAGCTTTGTACTATAACTTGAAATCCAGAATTGGATGCCTCCAGTTTTGTTTTTATTTTTCATCTGTCTGTATTTTATTTTATTTAGATTTATTTAGATTTTATTTATTTATTTGAGAGAGAGAGAGAAAGAGAGAGGACAGGGGCAGGGATAGGAGGAGAGGGAGAAGCAGACTCCCCACTGAGCAGGGAGCCCAACATGGACTCAATCCCAGGGCCCTGAGATCATGACCTGAGTTGAAGGCAGACAATTAACCACACTGAGCCACCCAGACATCCTGATTTTGGATTTATTTTTGTGTATGATGTAAGGAAGTGATCCAGTTTCATTCTTCTGCATGTGGCTGTCCAGTTTTCCCAACACCATTTGTTGAAGAGACTTTTTCCCCCCATTGGATATTCTTTCCTGCTTTCTCAAAGATTAGTTGACCATATAGTTGTGGTTCCAATTCTGGGTTCCCTATTCTGTTCCATTGATCTATGTGTCTGTGCCAGTAGCATACTCTCTTGATGATTACAGCTTTGTAATATAGCTTGAAGTCTGGAATCATGATACCTCAAGCTTTGCTTTTCTTTTTCAAGATTGCTTTGACTATTCAGGGTCTTTTGTGGTTCCCTGAAAATTTTAGAATTGTTTTTTCTAGCTCTATGAAAAATGCTGCTGGTATTTTGATAGGGATTGCATTAAATGTGTAGATTGTTTTGTGTTGTATGGACATTTTAACAGTGTTTGTTCTTCCAATCCATGAAAATAGAATGATTTTCCATTTCTTTGTGTCCTCTTCACTTTCATAAGTATTTTATACTTTTCAGGGTACAAATCTTTTACTTCATTAGTTAGATTTATTCTTAGGTACCTTATTGGTTTTCATCCAATAGTAAATGGGTTCCATTCCTTGATTTCTTTTTCTGCTGCTTTGTTATTGGTTCATAGAAATGCAACAGATTTCTGTACATGGGTTTTATATCCTACTACTTTGCTGATTCATCTATAAGTTCTAACAAATATTTTGGTGGAATCTTTCGGGTTTTCTACATAGAGTATCCTGTCATCTGCAAATAATGAAAGTTTTACTTCTTCCTTGCCAATTTGGATGCCTTTTATTTCTTTTTGTTGTCTGATTGCTGAGGATAAGATTTCTAATACTATGGTAAATAACAATGGTTAGAGTGGACATCCCTGTCTTGTTCCTGACCTTAGAGGAAAAGATCTCAGGATTTCCCCATTGAGGATATTTTGTTGTGGGTCTTTCATATATGGCCTTTATAATGTTGATATATGTTCCATCTATCCCTACTTTGTTGAGGGTTTTTATCAGGAAAGGATGTTGTCTTTTGTCAAATGCTTTATATTCATCTATGGAGAAGATCGTATGGTTCTTATTCTTTCTTTTATTGATGTGCTGTATCATGTTGATTTATTTGTGAATATTGAACCAGCCCTGCAGCCTAGGAATAAATCCCCCTGATCAAGGGGAACAGTTCTTTTAAAGTACTGTTGGATTTAACTTGGTAGTATTTTATTGAGAATTTTATGATTTCACTCATATGTGGAACTTAATAAACCAAATAAATGAATATAGTGGGGAGAAAAAAGAGAGGCAAACCAAGAAACAGACTCTTGACCAAAGAGAACAAACTGAGGATTACCAGAAGGGAGGTTTGGTGGGGGGGAAGGGTTAAATAGGTAATGGGGATTAAGGAGTATACTGCTGTGATGAGCACAGGGTGATGTATGGAAGTGATGAATCACTATATTGTACACTTGAAACTAATATTACCCAGTATGTTAACTAACTGGAATTTAAATAAAAACTTTTTTAAATGAAGAAGACGAAAGATATATATATATATAATGGAATATTACTCAGCCATAAAAAGGAATGAAATCTTGTCATTTGCAACAACATGGGTGAGTGAAATACATTTTTATCTCATATTGAAAATGCAGCTTTTATGTGGGTGAAGGATTGCAGGATTGCTGTAAGGCATACCTACAGACTGTAATTGGATTCAAGAAAAAAATATATAACTTAAAAAAAAAAGGAAGATGAAGGCTCTAAAGCTGGAGAGTTTAAAGCCAACAAAGACAGTTTGATACTTTTTGAAAGTTCAGCTTCAAAAATATCAGGATAACAGGAGTAGCACCTCTGCTGACCAAGAGGCAACAGATGAGTTCCTAGATGCCATTAAGAAAAACATTGAGGAAAATGGATATCTGCCTGAACAGTTTTTTAATGCAGATGAAGGTGCCCTATTCTGGGAGGGGGGGAAATGCCACAAAAGACATTTATTATTAAGGTAGAGATGTGAGCACCAGGATTTAAGGCAGGAAGGGATAGGCTAACTCTACTGTTTTGTGTAAATATAGTCATGTTAATAATCAGGACTACCCCGGGGCGCCTGGGTGGCTCAGTTGGTTAAGCGACTGCCTTCGGCTCAGGTCATGATCCTGGAGTCCCGGGATCGAGTCCCGCATCGGGCTCCCCGCTCAGCGGGGGTCTGCTTCTCTCTCTGACCCTCTTCCCTCTCATGCTGTCTCTCATTCTCTCTCTCAAATAAATAAATAAATAAAATCTTAAAAAAAAAAATAATCAGGACTACCCCAAGCCTTGAAGACAAAAGATAAATATCAGTTGCTACTCTTTTAATTGCACAAGAAGAAGGCTTGAACTTTTGTGGATTGGTTCCATCAATGCTTTTGTCCCTGAAGTGAGGAAGTACCTTGCCAGTAAGAGACTGGCTTTAAAATTTTTTTTATATTGGACAATGTCCCTGGCCACCCAGAACCCCATAAGTTTAAAACCAATGGTTTGCCTCCAAACACAATGTGTCTATTTCAGCCTCTAGAGCAGGGGATCATAAGGACTTTTCAGTCTCAGTACACATGGTATTCTATGGAAAGGATTATCAATGCTATGGAAGAGAACCCCAATTGAGAGAGCATTATGAAAGTCTAGAAAGGATTATACCATTGAAGATGCCACTGTTGTTATAGAAAAAGCCATGAAAACCTGAAACAATAAATTCCTGCTGGAGAAAACTGTGTCCAGATGTTGTGCATGATTCACAAGATTTACAACAGAGCTAATCAGGGAAATTATGAAAGAGATTGTGGATATGGCAATAAAAGGTGTGGGTGCAGGGTTTTAAAATATGAATCTTGGAGAAATTCAAAAGCTTGTCTAGTGTTAGTGGTATGTATAATGTCTACAGTGTTTTGTATCATATAAGACAATATTGATGTAGGTATTGACAGATGATTCATCTTGTAAAGAGATGATGTAAACTCAGGGTATTGGGAAATACAGTACAGTACTATAAATGTATTTTCTTTTCCTTATCATTTTCTCAATAACATTTTTACTTCTCTAGCTTAGTTTACTGTAAGAATATAGAATGTATTACATATAACATACAAATATGTGTAATTACCTCTATATTATTGGTAAGTTTTCTGGTCAACAGGAGGCTATTAGTAGTTAAATTTTAGTAGTTAAGCTTCTGAAGAGTCAAAAGTTATATATGGATTTTCAACTGCATGGGGAGTCAGCACCTTTAACCCCTATGTTGTTCAATGGTCAACTGTAAATACATGTAAACTGAGTCCTCAAAATAAAATACAGAGATAATAATACTGGCTTACAAAGCAAAATCTGCACATACAGTCTCTTAAACATATATATTTAAATATAGACACAGTTATGTTAAAAAATAAAGGGGTGGAAAAAAAGAAGTACCATGCAAATACTAGGCATAAGAAAGTTAGTGGGGCTATTTTAAATTCAAATAAAATTTAGATTGACATAGAAAAGGAGAAACATTTTATAATCATAAAACTCATTTAATTGAAATCATAGAAATTCTGTGTATTTATCTGTAACAAATTTCCATAATAAGTAAAATCTGTATCTGTCAGAACTAAATGGAAAATATACCAATACAAATCATAGTTGGGTGTGTCAATGCCATTCTATTAGTAATTAATGAAATAATAAAAAATCAGTAAGTATATAGAACAGCTGGCTAATACTATAACTCAATTTGACTTTATTGATATTAATAGAATGTTACACCACAAAATGGCAGAATACATTTAAGTACAAATGAAATGTTCATCATGTTAGTTCTTAGGCTGAAGCATAAAGACAAACTCCAGTATATTTTAAAAGATAAAAACCATTCAAATGTCTGAGCATAAAATTAAAAATCAACAACAATTAGATGCTAAGAAAATCACCAAATATTAAAATTTAAGCCACACACTTCCAAATAATCCATGGGTACTAGAAGATATCACAATGTAAAGTCAAAAGCATATTGAAGTAAATGATAATGAAAACAGACAATAAAAAAATGTTGAGATCTACCTAAGGAAATAGTGAGTGAAAAATGCTTAAAGAACAAAGTGTTAAACTCATTGATCCATATAAGATGCTAGAAAAAGAAAAGGAAATTAACCTAAGGTAAATAGATGTAATTAAATAATAATGATAGGAGTAGAAGTCAATTCAATAATTTAACCCTGTATCTTCCATATATTTACTATTTCATCTCTTTTTAATAATGATTTATTATGCATGAGGAATTTTTTTAAATGATTTAAATTTAATCCATTTATTTTTCTTGTTTCCTATTTTATGTACTTATGATAGCCTAAGGCCTCTGTAAAAAATACAGAATTTCATGAAGAATGAAAAACTAGTGAAGCTGAAATTAAAAATGCTATAACCTAGCTGCAAATCTGACTGGATGCCATGACAATGAGGATGGATGAATCAGAAGAACAAATCAGTGATGTCGAAGATAAAATTATAGCAAATAATGAAGCTGAAAAGAGGAGGGAAAGAAAGGTAATGGATCATGAAGGTAGACTTAAGAAACTCAGTGACTCCTTAGCATAATAACATTTGTACCATAGGAGTCCAAGAAAAACAGAGAGAAAAGGGGGCAGAAAGTTCATTTGAGCTGAAAATTTCCCAAATTTGGGGAATGAAACAGACATCAAAATTCAAGAACCACAGAAAACTCCCATTAAATTCAACAAAAGCCGGCCATCACCGAGACATATCATAGCCAAATTCACACACACAAAAAACACAGACAAGAAAGGATCCTTAACCTACAAGGGAAAACAAATTAGGATCAAAGCAGATATGTCCTGCCAAGTTTCCCATTTAATGTGCTGGGTAGGAAAAATATATAGTCAAGAACACTTTATCCAGCAAGGCTGTCATTTAGAATAGAAGGAGAGAAACAAACTTTCCTGGACAAACAAAAAGCAAAGGAGTTTGTGACCACTAAAAGAAATATTAAAAGATCCCTGCAAGAAATATTAAAGGAGACTCTGACTGGGGGGAGTGGGGGAAGACCAAAAACAACAAAGACTAGAAAGGAACAGAGAACATTACCAGAAACACCAACTCTACAGGTAACACAATGGCACTAAATTCACATCTTTCAATAATCAATCTGAATGTAAATGGACTAAATGCTTCAATCAAAAGACATAAGATATCAGAATGGATAAGAAAAAAAAGACCCATTTATATGCTGCCTACAAGAGACCCATTTTAGATCTAATGACACCTACAGATTGAAAGTGAGGAGATGGAGAACCATCTATCATGCTAATGGATGTCAAAAGAAAGCCAGAATAGACATACTTATATCAGACAAACTAGATTTTAAACCAAAAACTGTAACAAGAGATGAAGAAGGGCATTATATTATAATGAAGGGGTCTATCCATCAAGAAGATCTAACAATTGTAAGTCCTTATGCCCCTAACTTGGGAGCATCCAAATATATCAATCAAATTATAACAAACAGGGCGCCTGGGTGGCTCAGTCATTAAGTGTCTGCCTTCGGCTCAGGTCATGATCCCAGGGTCCTGGGATCGAGTCCCACATCGGGCTCCCTGCTCAGGGGGAAGCCTGCTTCTCCCTCTCCCATTCCCCCTGCTTGTGTTCCTGCTCTCGCTATCTCTCTCTGTCAAATAAATAAATAAAATCTTTAAAAACAAAAAAAGCAAAAAAAAATTATAACAAACATAAAGAATCTCACTGATAATAATACAATAATAGTATTACAATAACAGTAAGTACTGGGACTTTAACACTCCACTTACAGCAATGGACAAATCATCTAGGCAGAAAATCAACAAGGAAACAATGGCTTTGAATGACACATTGGAAGATATATGAAGAACATTTCATCCTAAATCAGCAGAATACACATTTTTCTTGAGTGTGCATGGAATATTTCCAGAATAAATACTATAGTGGGTCACAAATCAGCCCTCAACAAGTAAAAAAATATTGAGATCATACTATGAATATTTTGAGACCACAATGCTATGAAACTTAAAGTCAACCACAAGAAAAACTTGGAATGACCACAAATAACATGGAGGTTAAAGAACACCCTTTCATTTTTCCCTTCCTTCTCCTAGTGTCCTCCATGCTATTCCTTATGTTCCACAAATAAGTGAAACCATATAATTGACTTTCTCTGCTTGACTTACTTTACTTAGCATAATCTCCTCCAGTCCCATCCATGTTGATGTAAAAGTTGGGTATTCATCCTTTCTGATGGCTGAGTAATATTCCATTGTAGATATGGACCACATCTTCTTTATCCATTTATCTATTGAAGGGCATCTTGGCTCTTTCCACAGTTTGGCGATTGCAGACATTGCTGCTATGAACATTGGGGTGCATATGGCCCTTCTTTTCACTACAACTGTGTCTTTGGGGTAAATGCCCAGGAGTGCAATTGCTGGGTCATAGGGAACTCTATTTTTAAATTTTTGAGGTACCTCCACACTGTTTTCCAAAGTGGCTGTACCAACTTGCATTCCCACCAACAGTGTAAGAGGGTTCCCCTTTCTCCACAACCTCTCCAACATTGTTGTTTCTGGCCTTGTCAGTTTTTGTCATTCTAACTGGTGTAAGGTGGTATCTCAGTATGGTTTTGATTTGAATTTCCTTGATGGCTAATGATGATGAACATTTTTTCATGTGTCTGTTAGCCATTTGTATGTCTTCTTTGGATAAGTGTCTGTTCATGTCTTCTGCCCATTTATTGACTTAATTATTTGTTTTTTGGTTGTTGAGTTTGAGAAGTTCTTTATAGATCTTAGATACCAGCCCTTTATCTGTAGTATCATTTGCAAATCCCATTCTGTGGGTTGCCTCTTTGTTTTGTTGACTGTTTCCTTTGCTGTGCAGAAACATTCCATGCTCATGGATTGGAAGAATAAACATTGCTAAAATGTCTATGCTACCCAGAGCAATATATATGTTCAATGCCAACTCGATCAAAATTCCAATGACATTTTTCAAAGTGCTGGAACAAACAATCCTAAAATTTGTATGGAATCAGAAAAGACCCTGAATTGCCACAGAAATGTTGAAAAAGAAAAACAAAGCTGGGAGCATCACGTTGCCTGATTTCAAGCTATATTACAAAGCAGTGATCACCAAGACAACATGGTGGCACAAAAACAGACATACAGACCAATGGAGCAGAATAGAGAACCCAGATATGGACCCTCAACTCTATGGTCAAATAATCTTTGACAAAGCTGGAAAAAATATGCAATGGGAAAAAGACAGTCTCTTCAATAAATGGTGCTGGGAAAATTGGACAGCTATATACAGAAGAATGAAACTCGACCATTCTCTAACACCATACACAAAGATAAACTCAAAATGGATGAAAGACCTCAGTGTGAGACAGGAATCCATCAAAATCCTAGAGGAGAACGTAGGCAGTAACCTCTTTGACATCAGCCACAGCAACTTCTTTCAAGATATATCTCCAAAGGCTAGTGAAACAAAAGCAAAAATGAACTTTTGGGACTTCATCAAGTATTTGTCTTTTTATTTCATTTAGTATAACATTTTCAGGGTTCATCTATGTTGTAGCATGTATGAGAATTTCACTCCTTTTAAGGCTGAATAATCCATTGTATGCATGTACCAGATTTTCTTTACTCATTTATGTGTTAGTGGATACTTGAATTCTTTCCACCTTTTGGCTACTGTAAATAATGCTGCTATTAACTTGGGTGTACAAGTAACAATTTGAGTCCCTTACAATTCTTTTGGGTATCTATCTAGGAGTGGAATGCAGGATTATAAGATAATTCTATGTTTTACTGAGGAACCACCTAACTGTCTTCCACAGCAGCTGTACCATTTTTCATTCCCACCAACAATATGCAAGGGTTCCAATTTCTCTACATCCTTGACAACAATTGTTATTTTCCATTTTTTCTTTTCTTTTCTTTTTCTTTTATTTTTTATTTTTTATTTTTTATTTTTAAAGTAGGCTCCATGCCCAGCATGGAGCCCAGTGCAGGGTTCGAACTCATGACTGTGAGACCAAGACCCGAATGGAGATCAAGAGTTGGACACATAACCAACTGAGCCACCCAGGCACCCCTCTTTTTTCTTTTAATAAGACCCATCCTAGTGGATGTGAAGTCATATCTCACTGTGTTCTCAATTTGCATTTTTCTAATGTTAAGTGATGTTGAACATCTTTCCACATGCTTAATTTCTATTTGTTTATGTTCTTTGGAGAAATGTCTATTCAAGTTTTTTGTTCATTTTATACTAGGTTATGTTGTTGTTGCATTTTAGAAGTCCCCTATACATTCTGGATAATAATCTCTTATCAGATATATGATTTGCAAATATTTTGTCCATTCTGTGAGTAGCTTTTTCACTCTATTGATTATGTCCTATTATGTACAAAAGTTTTAAATTTTGAAGTCCAATTTACCTGTTTTCTTTTGTTTGTGCTTTTGGTGTCATAGCCAAAAAAAAATCATTGCCAAATTTAATGTCATGAAGATTTCACCCTATATTGTCTTCTAAGAGTTTTATAGTTTTAGATCTTAGATTTAGTTCTGCAATCTATTTTGAGTTAATTTTTGTATGTGGTGTAAGATAAGGGTCCAACTTTGTTCTTTTGCATATAGTTTTCTCCATACCATTTGTTGACTTCCCTTTCCCTATTGAATGGTTTTGGTTCCTCTGTCAAAAATAACTTGACTGGGGCTCAGTCAGTGACGTGTCTGCCTTCAGCTCAGTCAGTGAAGTGTTCTGGGATCAAGCCAGGTGTGGGGCTCCCTGTTCGGCAGGGAGTCTGCTTATCCCTCTCCTTTTGCCCCTCCCCCTCTGCTCATGCTCTCTCTCTCACCCTCTCTCTCAAAGTCTTTAAAAAATGACCATATGTGTAAGAATTTATTTCTAGACTCTTAATTCTATTCTCTATGTGTCCTTATGCCAGTACCACAGTGTTGTAATTCCTGGAGCTTTATAATAAGTTTTAAATTAAAAGGTGTAAGTACTCCAACTTTTTATCTTCTTTTTCAAGATTATTTTGGCTATTTGGGTCCTTTGAGATTCCATATGAACTTTAGGATGTGTTTTTCCATTTCTGCAAAAAAAAAAAAAAGTGCTGCTGGGATTTTGATAGTTTGCATTGAATCTGTCATTTTGGGTAGTATTGTCATCTTAATAATATTAGATTTTCCAGTCCATGAACACATGTCTTTCCACTTATTTTTGTCTTTTTAAATTTCTTTCAGCAATGTTTTGCAGTTTTCAGTGTACAAGTCTTTTGCCTCCTTGGTTAAATTGATTCCTAAGTGTTTTATCTATTTATTTTCTGATGCTGTGCAAATGGAATTGTTTTTTTAGTTTCTTTTTTGGATTTTTCATTGTTCTAGTGTATATAAGTGCAACTGATTTTTGGATCTTAATTTGGATCCTGAAACTTTCCTGAATTGATTTATTAGCAACTTTCCTGAATTAGTTGCATTTGTGTGTGCATGTGTAATCTTTGGGGTTTTCTACATATAAGATCATATAATCTGCAAAGACGATTTTACTTCTTCCAATACAACCTGGATGCCTTTTAAAAATTCTTTTCCTTGCCTAATTGCTCTGTAATAGAAATTCCAATACTATATTGAAAGAAGTGGTGAAAGGAGCCAACTTTGTCTTGTTCCTGATCCTGGGGGAAAATTTTTAAATCTAACCATTGAGAATATTATTTGTGGATTTTTCATTTATGCCTTTTATCATGTTGAAGAAGATGCCTATGATTCCTAGTGCATTGAATGTTTCTATCATGAAACTTGATTGAATTTTTTCAAATGCCTTTTCTGCATTATATGAGATGATCATATGTTCCCCCCTTATTCTATAAATTTTTTAAAGGTTTTATTTATTTATTTGAGAGAGAGAGAGAGCACAGCAGGGGAAGTGGCAGAGGGAGAAGGAGAAGCAGGCTCCCCGCTGAGCAGGGAGCCCCATGGGGGACTTGATCCCAGGACTCCATCCCAAGAACCCTAGGATCATGACCTGAGTCAAAGGCAGACACTTAATGGCCTGAGCCACACAGGTGCCCCCCATTCTATTAATGTGCTGTATTACATTGATCAACTCTTATGTATTGAATCATCCATGCAATCCAGGAATAAAACTCACTTGGTCATGGTGTATAATTTTTTTTTATTATGTTATGTTAATCACCATACATTACATCATTAGTTTTTGATGTAGTGTTCCATGATTCATTGTTTGTGTATAACACCCAGTGCTCCATTCAGTATGTGCCCTCCTTAATACCCAACCAGGCTAACCCATCCCTCCACCCCCCTCCCCTCTAGAACCCTCAGTTTGTTTCTCAGAGTCCATAATCTTTTTAATATGGTGTTGGGTTGGGTTTGCTAGTATTTGTTGAGGATTTTTGCATCTATATTCATAGGGAATATTGGTTTGTTGTTTATTTTTTCTTATAGTATCTTTATCTGGCTTTTGTATCAGGACAAATTGGCCACATAGGATGGAGTTAGGAAGTGTTCCCTCTTCTTCAAATTTTTGGGAAGAGTTTGAGAAGGACTAGTGTTAATTCTTTTAAAAATGTTTTTTTAACCAGTGAAGGTATCTGGTCCTGGGCTTTTCATTGTTGGTAGATTTTGATGACTTATTCAATCTCCTTACTAGTTAAAGGTATATTTAGATTTTCTATCTCTTCATGAATCAGTTTTGGTAGATTTTGTATTTCTAGGAATTTGTCTACTTTTTTCTAAGTTATCCAATTTGTGGGTGTAGAATTGTTCATTGTTCCCTCAGTCATTCTAGCTTAAGGTCTGTCAATTTTGTTGATCTTTTCAAAGAACAACTATTGGTTTTGTTGATTATCTCTATTGTTTTTCTATTCCCTATTTTATCTATCTCTGTTTTAATATTTATTATTTCCTTCCTTCTTCTAGCTTTAGGCTTCATTTGTTTCCTTTTTTTTTTTTTTTTGGTGTGGTTCCTTCACATGCAATGTTAACTTATTGATTTGAGATCTGTATTCCTTTCTAATGTATGCATTTACAACTATAACTTTTTAAAAATTCCAGTCTAGTTAACATACTTCAGGAATACAACATCGTGATTCAACAATTCTATACATTACTCAGTGCTCACTGAGATGATTGTAGTCTTAATCCCCTTCATCTCTTTCACCCATCACCCCACCTACCTCCCCTCTGCTAACCAGCAGTTTGTTCCCTATAGTTAAGAGTTCAGCTTTTTAGTTTTTTTTTTTTAATATTGCTGATTTGTTTTGTTTCTTAAATTCTGCATATGCGTGAAATCATATGGTATTTGTTTTTTCTGACTGGCTTATTGTGCTTAGCATTATATTCTCTAGCTCCATCCATGTTGTTGCAAATGGCAAAATTTTATTCTTTTTATGGCTGAGTAATGTTCATTTTATATATATATATATTTTTCACATCTTCTTTATCTATTCATGTATCAGGGGAAAGTTGGGCTACTTCCATACTTTGGCTATTGTAAATAATGCTGCAATAAACACAGGGGTGTATATATCTTTTCAAATTAGTATTTTTGTATTCTTTGGGTAAATAACCACAGTGTGATTACCGGATCATAGAGTAGTTCTATTTTTAATTTTTTTTAAAAGATTTTATTTATTTATTTGAGACAGAGAGAATGAGAGAGACAGAGAGCACATGAGAGGGGGGAGGGTCAGAGGGAGAAGCAGGCTCCCCGCCGAACAGGGAGCCCGATGCGGGACTCGATCCAGGGACTCCAGGATCATGACCTGAGCCGAAAGCAGTCACTTAACCAACTGAGCCACCCAGGCGCCCCTATTTTTAATTTTTTGAGGACCTCCATACTGTTTTCCACAGTGGCAGCATCAATTGCAATTCCCACCAACAGTGTACGAGGGTTCCTTTTTCTCCATATCCACACCAACATTTGATGTTTCTTGTGTTGTCGATTTTAGCCATTCTGACAGGTGTGAGGTAGTATCTCACTGTAGTTTTGATTTGCATTTCCCTGATGATGAGTGATATTGAGCATCTTTTCATGTGTCTGTTGGTCATCTGGATGTCTTCTTCAGAAAAATGTCTGTTTATGTCTTCTGCCCATTTTAAAATAAGATTATTTTGGGGAGTGTTGAGTTGTATAAGTTCTTTATATATTTTGAATACTAACTCTTTATCAGATATGTCATTTGCAAATATCTTCTCGCACTTAATAGGTTATCTTTTAGTTTTGTTGACTGTTTTCTTTGCTGTGCAGAAGGTTGTTTTTTTTTAAATTTTTTATTGTTATGTTAATCACATACATTACATCATTAGTTTTAGATGTAGTGTTCCATGATTCATTGTTTGTGCATAACACCCAGTGCTCCATGCAGAACGTGCCCTCTTTAATACCCATCACCAGGCTAACCCATCCTCCCACCCCCCTCCCCTCTAGAACCCTCAGTTTGTTTTTCAGAGTCCATCATCTCTCATGGTTCATCTCCCCCTCTTATTCCCCCCCTTCATTCTTCCCCTCCTATCTTCTTCTTCTTCTTTTTTTTTCTTAACATATATTACATTATTTGTTTCAGAGGTGTAGATCTGAGATTCGACAGTCTTGCACAATTCACAGCGCTTACCAGATGTGCAGAAGGTTTTTATTTTGATGTAGTCCCAACAGTTTATTTTTGCTTTTATTTCCTTTGCCTGGGGAGACATATCTAAAAAATATTGTTATGGCAGATTTCAGAGAAAACACTGCCTGTGCTCTCTTCTAGAATTTTTATGGTTTCAGGCTTGTGTATGATGTAAGAAAGTGGTACATTTTCTTTCTTTTTTTTTTTTTTTTGATGATAACTGTCCAGTTTTTTCAACACCATTTGTTGAAGACTCTTTTTTCCATTGCATAGTCTTATCTCTTTTGTCAAAGATTAATTGACCATATAGTTGTGTATTTATTTCTGAGCTCTTTATTTTGTTCTATGGATTTATGTGTTTATTTTTATGCCAGTACATTTTTGTGTTTCGATTACTATAGCTTTGTAGTATAACTTGAAATCTGGGATTGTGATATCTCCAATTTTCTTCTTTTTCAAGAGTTCTTTGGCTATTCAGAGTCTTTTCTGGTTCCATACAGATTTTAGGATTATTTGTTCTGGTTCTGTGAAAAAATGTTGCTCTATTTTGATAGGGATTGCATTAAATCCAAATATTGTATTGAGTAGTATGGCATTGTAACAATATTTTTCCTTCGAAACTGTGAGCATGGACTATCTTTCCATTTGTTTGTGTTATCTTTAGTTTCCTTCATCAATGTTTTATAGTTTTCAGAATACAGGGTTGTTTGTTTTTGCTTTTTTTTGTTACAAGTTTTTATTTAAATTCTAGTTAGTTAACATATAGTGTAATATTAGAGTCAGGAGTAGAATTTAGTGTTTCATCATTTACATATAATACCCAATATTCATCACAACAAGTGCCCTCCTTAATACCCATCATCCATTTAGCCTATCCACCAGCCCATCTCCCTTCCAGCAACCCTCAGCTAGTTTTCTATTATTAAGAGTCTCTTTTATGATTTTTCCTCCCTCTCTTTTTTTTTTCTTCCCCTATGTTCATCTGTTTTGTTTCTTAAATTCCACACGAGTGAAATCATATGGTATTTGTCTTTCTCTGACTTATTTTGCTTAACATAATACACTCTAGCTCCAACCATGTCATTGAAAATGGTAAGATTTCATTCTTTTGGATGGCTGAGTAATATTCCATTGTATATGCATACCACAACTTCTTTGTTCAACATTGATGTATGTACATTTGGGCTCTTTCCATAATTTGGCTATTATTGATAATGTTGTTATAAGTATCAGGGTGCGTGTGTCCCTTTGAATCAATATTTTTGTATCCTTTGGATAAATACCTCGTAGTGAAATTGCTGGATCATATGGTAGTTTTATTTTTAACTTTTTGAGGAACTTCCATACTGTTTTCCAGAGCAGCTGCACCAGTTTGCATTCCCACCAATAGTGTAAGAGGGTTCCTCTTTCCCCACATCTTCCCCACACCTGTTATTTCCTGTGTTGTTAATTTTAGCTATTCTGACAGGTGAAATGAAAATGAAAACATGACAGTCCAAAACCTGTGGGACACAGCAAAAGTGGTCACAAGAGGGAAGTATATAGCAATGCAGACTTACCTCAAGAAGCAAGAAAAATCTCAAATACACAACCTAACCTTACACCTAAAGGAGCTAGAAAAATACCCCAACAAATGAAACCTAAAACCAGTAGAAGAAGGTAAACAATAAAGACTAGGGAGAAATAAAAGCTATATAAACAAACAAACAAACAAACAGTAGAAGAGATCAATGAAACCTAGGAGCTGGTTCTCTGAAAGAATTAATAAAATTGATAAACCCCTGGCCAGACTTACCAAAAAGAAAAGAGAAAGGACCCAAATAAATAAAATCATGAATGAGAGAGGAGAGATCACAGCCAACATCACAGAAATACAAATAATCATAAGAGAATGTCATGAAAAATTATATGCCAACAAACTGGGCAATCTGTAAGAAATGGATAAATTCCTAGAAACATAGAAACTATCAAAACTGCAACAGGAAGAAATAGAAAATTTGAAGAGACCCATAATCAGCAAAGAAATTGAATCAGTAGACAAAAATCTCCCAACAAAAGTCTAGAGCCAGATGACTTCACAGGGGAATTCTACCAGACATTTAAAGAAGAGTTAATACCCATTCTTCCTAAACAATTTCAAAAAATAGAAATGGAAGAAAAACTTCCAAACTCATTCTACAAGACCAGCATTACCTTGATCCCCAAACCAGGCAAAGACCCTACTAAAAAGGAGAATTATAGGCCAATATCCTTGACTAACATGGATGCAAAAATTCTCAACAAAATACTAGCAAACCTCGGCCACAGCAACTTCTTGTTAGACGTGTCATCAAAGGCAAGGGAACAAAAGCAAAAATAAACTATTGGGACTTCATCAAGATAAAAAGTTTTTGCACAGTAAAGGAAACAGTCAACAAAACTAAAAGGTAACCTATGGAATGGGAGAAGATATTTGCAAATGACATGTCAGATATAGGGATGGTATCAAAGATGTATAAAGAACTTCTCAAACTCAACACCCAAAAAACAAATAATCCAGTCAAGAAATAGGCAGAAGACATGAACAGACACTTCTCCAAAGAAGACATACAAATGGCCAACAGACATATGAAAAAATGCTCAACATCACTCAGAATCAGAAAAATACAAATCAAAAGCACAATGAGATACCACCTCACACCAGTCAGAATGGCTAAAATTAACAAGTCAGGAAATGACAGAGGTTGGTGAGGATGTGAAGAAAAGGGAACCCTTCTACACTATTGGTTGGGAATGCAAGCTGGTGCAGCCACTTTGAAAAACGGTATGGAGGTTCGTCAAAAAGTTCAAAATAGAGCTGCCATACGATCCAGCAATTGCACTACTGGGTATTTACCCCAAAGATACAAATGTAGTGATCCGAAGGGGCACCTGCACCCCGATGTTTATAGCAGCAATGTCCACAATAGCCAAACTATGGAAAGGGCCCAGATGTCCATCAACAGATGAATGGATAAAGAAGATGTGGTGTATATATATACAATGGAATATTACACAGCCATCCAAAAAAAGAAATCTTGCCATTTACAATGACATGGATGGAACTAGAGGGTATTATGCTAAGTGAAATTAAGTGAATCAGAGAAAGACAATTATCATATGATCTCACTGTTATGTGGAATTTAAGAAACAAGGCAGAAGATTATAGGGGAAGAGAGGAAAAAGTGAAACAAGACAAAACCAGAGAGGGAGACAAACAATAAGAGACTCTTAATCATAGAAAACAAACAGGGTTGCTGGAGGGGAAGGGGGTGGAGGGATGGGGTAACTGGATGATGGACATTGGGGAGGGTATGTGTTGTATTGAGCACTGGGTATTATATAAGACTGATGAATTGCAGACCTGTACTCCTGAAACAAATAATACATTATATGTTAATTAATTGAATTTAAAAAAAATGCTGCAATGTCTTGGGGGGGGAAAGAATATAAAAAAAGAAGAGGTGGTATATATATACAATGGAATATTACTCAGCCATTAGAAAGAATGAAATCTTGCCATTTGCAATAATATGGATGGAACTACAGGGTATTATGCTAAGTGAAATAAGTCAGAGAAAGATAAATACCATAAGATTTCATTCACATGTGGAATTTAAGGAACAAAACAAATGAACATAGGGGAAGGGAGGGAAAAATAAAATAAGACAAAAACAGGGAGGTAAACAAACCATAAGAAACTCTTAACTATAGGAAACAAACTGAGGGTGGCTGAAGGGGAAGTGAGTGGAGGGATGGGGTAACAAGATGATGGGCATTAAGGAGGTCACTTGATGTAGTGAGCACTGGGTGTTATATGTTACTGATGAATCACTAAATTCTACCTCTGAAACTAATAAGATGCTATATGTTAATTAAATTGCATTTAAATAAAAAATTTAAAAATACTAGCAAATAGAATCCAACAGATCTTTCAACTTCTTGGTTAAGTTTATTCCCAAGTATTTTATTCTTTTGGTGCAATTGTAAATGGGAAATATATTTTTTTTAAATTTCTGTTTCTGCTATCTCACTGTTAGTGTATAGAAATGCAAAAGATTTCTGTACATTGATATTGTGTCCTGCAACCATACTGATAACTGAATTTATTAATTCTAGTTGTTTTTCTGGTGAGGTCTTCAGGGTTTCTATATATGGTCCCATGTCATCTGCAAATAGTGAAATTTTACTTCTTTACCATTTTGGATGACTTTTATTTCTTTTTCTTGTCTGGATGCATGGCTAGGGCTTTCAGTACTATGTCGAATTAAAGTGATGAGAGTGGACATCCTTGTCTTGTTCCTGACCTCAGGGGAAAAGCTATCAGTTTTTCCCCATTGAGTGATATTGATTATGGGTTTTTCATATATGGCCTTTATTATATTGAGATATGTTTCCTCTAAACCTACTTTGTTGAGGGTTTTTATCATGAATGGAGGTTGTACTTTCTCAAATACCTTTTCTGCATCTGTTGAAATGATCATATGTTTTTTTATCCTCTTGTTGATGTGATATCATTTTGATTGATTTGTGAATATTGAACCACACTTGCATCCTGGGAATAAATCCCACTTGATCATAGTGAATGATTTTTTAAAATGTATTGTTGGATTTGGTTTGTTAACATTTTGTTGGGGATTTTTGCATCTATGTTCCTCAGAGATATTAGCCTTTAGTACTTTTTTTTTTATGGTGTCTTTATCTCATTCTGGTATCAAAGGTAATGTTGGCTTCATAGAATGAATGCTTTCCTTCCACTTTTATTCTTTTGGAATAGTTTAAGAAGCTTGAAATTGAGAAGTTGAGAAGTTTTGAAATAGTTCTTCAAATGTGTTTTAGAATTTACCTGTGAAGTCATCTGGTTCTGGACTTCTGTTTGTTAGTTTTCTTTCTTTCTTTTTTTTTTTAATTTTATTTATTTATTTGAGAGAGAGAATGAGATAGAGAGAGCATGAGAGGGGGGAGGGTCAGAGGGAGAAGCAGACTCCCTGCTGAGCAGGGAGCCCGATGTGGGACTTGATCCCAGGACTCCAGGATCATTACCTGAGCCGAAGGCAGTCGCTTAACCAACTGAGCCACCCAGGCGCCCTGTTAGGAGTTTTCTGATTACTGAGTAAGTTTCACTGCTGAAAATGGGTTGTTAATATTTTTTATTTCTTCCTGCTTCAGTTTTTGGGACATTATATATTTCTGGGAATTAGTCCATTTCTTCTAGGTTGTTCAATTTGTTGGCATAGAAATTTTCTTAAAATTCTCTTATAATCCTTTGCATTTCTGTGGTGATTGTTGTTACTTCTTTTATTTCTGATTTTGTTTATTTGAGTCCTTTCTATCTCTTTTTCTTTCTATCTCTTTTTGGATGAGTCTGGCTAAAGGTTTATCAATTTTGTCGATTTTTTCTAAGAATCAGCTCCCAATTTCATTATTCTGTTCTAGTGTTTGTTTGTTTTTAGTTTCTATTTCATATTTCTGATTTAATCTTTATTATTTCTTTCCTTCTATTGGTTTTTGGTTTTGTTTGTTCTTTTTCTAGCTCCTTTAGGTTTAAGGTTAGGTTGTTTGAGATTTTTCTTGCTTATGGAGGTAGGCCTGTATTGTAAAAATGTCCCTCTTAGAACTGCTTTCACTGCATCCCAGAGGTTTTTGACTGTTGTGTTTTCATTTGCATTTGCATTTGTCTCCACGTATTTTTTTCCCCTTGATTTGGTTTGGTATTTTTGAATGTGCAGACTTGTTTTGTGGACTAATATGCAATCTATTCTTGAGAATGTTCCATGTGCACTTGAAAAGAGTCTGTATTCTACTGTTTTAGGGTGGAATGCTCTGAATATATCTATTAGATCAATCTGGTCTAATGTATCATTCAATGCTAATATTTCCTTTTTTATTTTCTATTTGGTTGATCTATCCTTTGATGTAAGTGGGGTATTAATGTCCTCTACTATTGTTGTGTTACTATCAGTTACTTCCTTTATGTTTGCTTTTAACTGCTTTATGTATTTGGGTGCTCCCATTTGGTTGCATAAATATTTACAAGTGTTATATCCTTTTTTAAAATTTAATTTCATTTTATTATGTTATGTTAGTCACCATACAATACGTCATTAGTTTTTGATGTAGTGATCCATGATTCATTGTTTTCGTACAACTGTTATATCCTTTTGTTGGATTGTTCCCTTTATGGTTATATAATGTCATTCTTTGTTTCTTGTTACAGTTTTTGTTTAATATTCTATTTTGTCTGATATAAGTATTGCTACACAGACTTTATTTTGACATCCATTTGCACGATAAATGTTTCTCTATCCCTTCACTTTCAATCCGCATGTGTCTTTAGGTCTGAAATGAGTCTCTTATAGGCAGTAGTGATTTGAGAAGTAGTTACAGAAATTCTTGACATTGAGCCAGATTGGGAGAAAGGATTTTATCTGGATGTAGAAGATTATCTCATAGTAGTTCTAATTCTTGTCAGTGATTGTTGAAGCTGTCCACCAACAGTGTGATTCCAGCTTTTGGCTTCTCAACCCGAAAAACAACTTCTTGAGGAAGTTCTATGACAGCTTGAAGTAGGATGTGAAGAAAGTAAAAGAGGTGGTCTATAATCTCTCATTCTGGGGCTTCAGTAAGGAGACCACAATGGCTTGTGCAGAGAAATAAGAGACTCTCCTTGCACTTGGCCCTGCTGACCTCAGCAGTTGCTGGTGAGGGTGGGCACAGTGCCTCTCAAGGTAGTTAGGATTGCTAAACACTGTGCTTTATTTTCTTAACCAGTGTGTGGTGTAAGTATCAAAACTGAAACAACTTTTGGAGGGGGGAGGGGTAAAAAATAGCCTTCACAAGGACAGATTTTATTTGTTTCAGTGAATTTGCTCTGTACTTCAGTTCTGTCAAAAAGTGTAAATGTCAGTCTGTTGGTAGAGTCCTTTTCTTGCTTATCCTGGTGCTGTTGATGTACTGAGAAGTTTAGTGTCTTATGTTTATTTTTTAAAAAGCGTGTGTAGCTTAATTTCCATATATTGGTGAATTTTAAAGTTTTCTTTCTCTTTTGTTTTCTAGTTTTGGGATGAGAAGGCATATTTTTATAATTTCAGTCTTTTAAAATTTATTAAGATTTGTTTTGTGTTCTAACATATAATCTGCCCTGGAAGATGATCCATATGCACTTGAGAAAAATGTGTACTCTGCTATTATTTGGTGATGTGTTCTGTATATATGTTAAGTCTAATTAGTTGTAGGTTGTTCAAATCATCTTTATCCTTATTAATCTTTTGACTGGTTGTTCTATCCATTATTGATTGTGAGTATTGAAGTCTCCAACTATTATTGTAGAATTATTGATTTCTCCTTTCAATTCTGTCAATTTATGTTTCACAAATTTTGGGGTTCTGATATTCAGTGCATATATATTAGAATTGTTATATCTTTTTGATAAATTAATTCTTTAATCAATAATATAATATCCTTTGTCTCTTGCAACAGTTTCTGACTCCACCCATTAAGATCCCCTTTTAGAAAGCCCTGGACAACCTGGATAAGTAACCACTTGAGTGTCCTCACTTTTCCTTTCCCATGCCTTAATTCCTGCTCTTATGTTTTAAATTCACCAATAGGAGCGAAACTGCAAAACCCTAGGGACCCCACCTGCCACCCCAATAAAGGCAGAGCCCCAGGTTTGCGCCTTCTCCCTTCTCTCTTTTTCTACCTATGACCTTGTGATGTGGCCCTCTAGCATGCCCTGTACTCTCCAGGACTTGTGAGTAATGAAACTTGAGTTCTTGAAGTTCCCTGACAGTTGTTTCTGAGGTGCAGCTTACAATCATATGTAGAGCCACAGGGGCTGGTCCAACTACAACATTGGTTCCAGTTGGGAAGTGTCTGTGGGGGTCACCACAAGCAGCACAGGACCAAGTGAGTGCCTCAGGCATCCCTAACTGATAACATCATCATTGATAGGCTGAGACTATCAGATGAAACAGTAGTCATTTCTCTCTTGCTGCTTTGAAGATTCTCTTTGTCTTTTGATTTTTTTTGAATTTCATTAATATAGTTTATTTTTAAAATATACTATTATTTATATATTTTTATTTTTTATTATTTTTTTTAATTAATACATTTTTCTTTTTTTATTATGTTCAATTAGCCAACATATAATACATCATTAGTTTTTGATGTAGTGTTCAGCGATTAGTTGTGTATAACAAACACCCAGTGTCTTTTGATAGTTTGATTATACTGTGTCCCAGGGTGAGTTTCTTTGAATTTATCCAGCTTGGAGTTTGTTCACCTTGTAGAATCATATCTTTCAGTAAATTTGGGGAAATTTTTACCATTATTTCTTAAAATAATCTTTCTGCCCACTTCTCTCTCTTTTTCTGGGATTACTGTATTGTGTATGATTGTTTATTTGATGGTGTCTCACAAATCCCTTAGTGTCAACACACTTTTTTTCATTCTTTTTTCTTTCTGTCAACGATTTCAACCATCCTACCTTCCATATCATGGATTCTTTCTTCTGTCTGCTCATATTTGCTGTTGAATCCTTTAATGAATTTTTCATTTCAGTTATTACTTTACAGCTCCAGAATTTCTGTTTATAATTTCTCATTATTGATTCTCATTTGTTCTTCCATAATTTCCCTGATTTCCTTTAGTTTTTTGTCCATGCTTTCCTTTAGTTCTTTGGGAATATTTAAGACAGTTGTTTTAAAGTTTTGTCTAGTAAGTCCAATGTCTAAGCATCCCAGGGACAGTTTCTATCAATTTATTTTGTTCCTTTGAAGGGGCCATGCTTCCCTGACTCTTTGTATGCACTGTAATTGTTTTGTCAAAATTGTTTATTTAACTATTATAACATGGTAACTCTGGAATTCAGATTCTCCCCTTTTCTCAGGGTTTGGTGTTTATTTTTTGATTGTTGAAGACTGTGGTACTCTATTTTTTGAGACTTTTTTTTTTTTTTTGCAAAAACTATTCTTTGCTGTGTGTGATCACTGAAGGCTCTATTCCTTTAGCTCAGGTTTAGCTAATTTAAAAAAAAATTATCTATTTATTTATTTTAGAGAGAGAAGGATAGAGAGAGGGAGAGAGTAGAGGGAGGGGCAGAGGGAGAGAATCTTCAAGCAGACTCCCTACCAAGTGTGGAGCCCTATGTGGGGCTTGATCCCACAATCCATGAGATCACAACCTGAGCTAAAACCAAGAGTTGGATGCTCACCAAACTGAGCCACACAGGTGCATCTGTTTAGATAATGTTTTAATGAAGATTTCCTTGAATACCATGAACTCCCCTAGGCTTGGCAAATTGGCTTTAAGTTAGAGCAGTCCTTCAACCCTTAGCTAAGTTTGCTCTGAGCCTAGGGATCAACCTAAGGTGAAAGCTTAAAGTTTTCATAGGTCTTTCTTGGCATGCATGTGGCTTTCTAAATTCCCTTGTGGAATTTAATCTATACATGGCTGCTTCTGAATGTCTTAATTTCTCAAATAGCTCACTTTAGCTTCTCTAGACCTTAAATGGCCTGTTATATATTTCCACTTGTAATCTCTTGCCCCAGACATCTGTGGGTCTTATAGCTATTAACAGCAGTGCCTACCACTTATCTGCCCAAGTTTCAAGTTATATGAAATAGACAAGTGCCTTGTATCTGCCTGGTTAAAACAGGTATGCACAATAACTTGCAACCAAGGTCTGCTTTGCTCCCTGGTTCAAGGAAAGGAACTGGAAACTGGGCTGCTGCTGCTTCAATACCAAAACCACCATCATGCCCCAAAGGGATTAGGGAAAGGATGAGTAGAAATGTCACAAAACTTTCCTATTAGTTTGAAGATGATTTTTCTGTTCAGATGTTTGCGTGATTGCTATAAACCTTTGACTATTTTGGGGTTGTCTGGGTGGCACAGTCGGTTGAATGTCTGACTTGGTTTTGGCTCAGGTAGTGATCTCAGGGTCATGAGATTGAGCCTGTGTTGGGTTGTGTGCTCAGTGTGGAGTCTGCTAAAATTTCTCTCTCCCTCTCCCTTTGCCTTTCCCCTCTACATGCTCACTCGCTCTCTAAAATAAATAAATAAATCTAAAAAAAATTCTAAAAAAATCAAAACAAAACCAAAAACCTTTGACTATTTTCTGCAGTTATGACAAAGTTGGTTCAGACAGTCTCTGCTTGTTTTTTGTTTTTGTTTTTGTTTTTTCTCAGTAGTTCTGTGGGGAAACAAGAGCTTGGATTTTCCTACTCCACAATTGTGCTTAAGTATCTGAATAAAGAGATTTTTAATTCAATTTAAAGGTTTTTAAATAATCAGATTTTAGTTTTGTTCACATTATTTTCAATTTCTAGTTTTATTGAACTGAGATATTTCTACTTTGTGGAATTTATTGAAAATTTTTTTTGGTTCCAATGTACTTTTATATTTTCTGAATGTATCACCAGCATTGGTTTATTCTTTATTTTTAGAGTACACAGTTTGAAAGACATATCTAGATACTTATTAGATTCACTTTTTAAATATCCTATATATATATTTTAGAGTAGATTTTCTTAAATTTGTCACTATTAACATTTAGGACCAGATGACTCTTGGTTGGTGTGTGCATATGAGGTAATGGAGGTTGTCCTGTGCATTATAGGATATTTAACAGCATCCCTAGCTTCTACATGAAATAGTAGTAGTATCATCTCTCAGTTGTGACAACCAAAAATGTCTCCAGACATTGCTAAATGTCTTGTGGTGGGCAAAATCACCCTCTGTTGAAAACCACTCTTCTAGAGTATGGATTAGCAAACTTTTTTTTTTTTTTCGGTAGAAGACCAGATAATAAATATTTTAGACTTTGTAGGCAATATGGTCCTATCACTAGTCAACTATACCTTTGTAGTGTAAAGGCAGTGGTTAACAATACATAAAAGAACTGAAGTGGCTGAGTTCCAAAAATCTTAATTTATAAAAACAGGTGTCAGGTTGGATTTGGCTCAAGAGCTATAGTTTGCCAAACTTTGTTCTAGAACTTCAGTTGTTCTCTACTACATTTGGTATAAACCCAGAGAGTATATTAAGGTTTACTATATATAATTTGTTTCCCTTTCTCCTTATATCTCTTACAATTTTTGTTTTATGGATCCTGATAATATATTTGATACACAGATCTTTAAAACTTTTATTACCCCCTCAAAATTGTCTTTTAAAAACATCATTTGAGTGCTCTTTTGATTTTTTTTAAAGATCTTATTTATTTATCTGAGAGAGAGAGAGAACACGAGCAGGGTGAGGGGCAGAGGGAGAAGCAGTCGCCCTGCTCAGCAAGGAGCCTGACAGGGGGCTCAATCCCAGGATCCCAGGATCATGACCTGAGCTGAAGGCCGATGCTTAACCAACTGAGTCACCCAGGCACTGATCTTTTTCTGATTTAATATTATTTTGCCTGAATTTACCCTGCAGCACCTAGGTAAACCTGAATTATCTGTATTTTTATTGGCTTACGAATTTATTATTTTACATTTCAAAGTTTCTACATTATTTTGGGGGTATATCTCTTTTTTATAACCTAATAGCATTTAAAGGTAACTTTAACTTCTTTAACTTCTTGATGTAGCAGATATATTCGTTTTACTTTATGTTGAGTTATGCCATAAAAAAAGTAAAAAAAAAAATTTAGTAATAGTTCTGTTTTTATTGTTCCATTGATTTTTCTTTTACTAATTAAGAATGCTGTGTTTTTGCTTTACGAGGTACATTTGTAATTACAAACTTGTGTATTTTATCTTTATTTACTTAGTATCAAATAATTCCATATTACTGAACCAATGATAAAATTAATTTTTTCTCTCTCTTTCTAACCACCCTTTAATCCCCAATTTTACTGCCTTTTAAAATATTTCTATTTTTATCATTTTACCATTAAATACAACCTATAACTTGATTTGTTAGTTGTAAATGATATACTGGGCTCCCAGCTTTTAAAGATCAGAAAATATATTTACATTGCATTGGTTATGTTACACCTTCTCCTTCCATATTATATTGGATCTATTCTTTGTAAATTTCCAAAGATAAAGGCCTTTAAAAATTCCCATCTGTAAATCACTTTGGATTTAATATCTCCTGGATACCTTCTGCTAGTACTCAATAACTCACCTGAGTGGCTCCCATTTAGAGATTCTTCCTCTAATAATCATGGATTTTCTCCTTCCTCCAATTTGAAGATCACATCTGGTTTTCTAACACAATACTCTATAAACAGAAAATAATTAGGATTTGGATCAGCTGCATGGGCTTCAGTAATTCTGAATGTAAAGGAAGGTGCAACTTCAGGAGTTGCATACTGATGGTGTTCATCTGAGGTGCTCATTTTTGAGGAGGTGACAAAAGAATGAATCTCCTTAAATCCCTGAATCTCAGGACCAAATAATATCAAATTCTAAAAATGGCCCAGGTGTGTTGGGTTTTATAAAAATGACCACATAGGAACTTCCACTTAACTTCCACATGTCAAAAAAAGTAGAAAACCATACAAAATTGGACAACATGAGTGCAAGACAGAAACTCTTAGGAAAAAGGAAACAAGTTGTGAATGCTCTTTTTGCCAGAGTTTGGGAAATTTCTATGCCACAGCATAGTAAAGGGAAACCAAAAAAAGCCTGGCAGCCTCAATAGGTTGAGGAGACAGTGTTAAGAGTTTAGAATGCTGAGGCAATTAGAATTTGCCAGACAGGGTGCCTGGTGGCTCAGTCGCTTAAGCGACTGCCTTTGGCTCAGGTCATGATCCTGGAGTTCCAGGATTGCGTCCCCCATCGGGCTCCCTGCTCATTGGGGAGGCTGCTTCTCCCTCTGACTCTCCCCCCTCTCATTCTCTCTCTCTCTCAGATAAATAAATAAAATCTTTTAAAAAAATTGCCAGACAAAATACTGGAGAGGAAAGAGTGGTACTAAGTGAGAGCCATGAGATCTGCAGAAAGGTCTCTGTGAGTCTTTGGCTGAATATGGACTTCTGAATGCATGTCAGAAAACTACTCAAGGTTGGGGAAAGAACTGCTGCTGGGAAGGAGTAGAGTGGAAAGTCACCAAAGTATACACAGAAAAGGGCAGTTTGTTATCCCACTGGCCAGAGTAGAAAGATCTCTTAATTCACAGAGGATTCAGTATAATAACGTGAAAGATTCTACATTGGTACAGGAGCAAAATTAGCCCTAAACTAGATGCTCTAGGTGCTCTGAATACAACAAAACAAAGCTTAAAAGCAGACCTTGAAAAGATAAAACTAATTTCAAATAACTTAATTTTATTCCAAAGCCCCCAAATATTTTAAAATACCAAAATATATAGCACCCAACAATGTAAAATCCACAACAACTAGCATCCAATAAAAAATTACAAAGTATGCAAGGAAGCACATATGATCTTTTTAACCAAGAGAAAATCTAATCAATAGAAATAGAACAGGATATGACACATATGATAAGTGTAGCAATCATGAACAAACAGGACTGCATTCTGAGGCAGTGACATGGCCAGGTCTCCTCACCCACTGGGATGAAGTGGCTGTAGTTCTCTAGGATCACAGGTCTGTGCAGGGTCCTCTGAGCAGGGCCCAGGGGCTTCCACTCCTCCCCAGTGAACTAAACACTCACATCCTCGAATGACAGCGCTGCCTGTAACAGCACATTTCTGATCAATCCTGTGTGTTTAGAAACTGGTGACATGGAAAATACCTTTGAAAACTCATATAATGTTTACTGTTGAGAGTTTAAAACAAAATATTATAAAATAATAAATTAAATATAAAATGTTATTAAAGCCCTAACTCTGTCTTATACTCTGGGGTATCATATAATTAGTACAAATATTATTCTCATGCCTTAATTCATTTGTATATATTTCTAAAATATGTAAATATGCTAAGCGTTAATATACTAGTGATAAAACTTGGTATCTTTTTAAAGATAAAGTCATTATAAATAGGCTTCCTGTAATCATTTCCTGTGTATCTGTGACTCATCATGAGCACCCTGTAGGATACACACACCCTCACCCCAAGTCCTCTGCTGGAGTAATGGAGAATCAATAAAGAGATACCTTTAAGGAGGTAGTACTCAGAATTTCACAAGCACATATTTATATTCATTTGCATTTCAGAAGCACATATTTATATTCAAATGATTCCCAACAGAGGTACCAAGGCAATTCAATGGAGAAACTATATACTTCTCAACAAATGGTGCTGTAACTTTCAAACATATATAAGGAGAAAAAAAGTGAAATGCTTGTGATCATATTAGCCAAATATTTCTTATATAAGACAAGAAAGTGTAAGTCACTGTTATGGACTGAATTCTATCCCCTACGTATGCTGAAGCCCTAACCCTCAATGTGACTCTATTTGGAGGTAGGGACTATAAGAAGGTGATTAAGGGGGGGTGCGTGGGTGGCTTAGATAGTTAAGTGTCTGCCTTTGGCTCAGGTCATGATCCCAGGGTCCTGGGATCGAGCCCCGAATCGGGCTCCTGGCTCAGCCGGGAGTCTGCTTCTCCCTTTCCCTCTGCCTCTCCCCCTGCTCATGCTCGCTCGCTCTCTCTCTCTGTATCTCTGTGTCTCAAATGAATATATAAAATCTTAAAAAAAAGAAGGTAATTAAGGTTAAATGAAGTAACAAAGGTGGGGTCCTGATCTGATAGAACTGGTGGCCTTATAAGAACAGGAAGAGGCACAGGAGAACTCTGTTTCTGTGTGTACACAGAGGAAAGGCCATGTGAGGACACAGTGAGAAGGTGGCCCTCTGTAAGGCAGGAAGAGAAGTCACACCAGAAACCAACACTGATCATATCTTGCCCTTGGACTTCTGTTGTTTAACCTACCTGGTCTGTGGTATTCTGTTATGGCAGCCCGAGGAGACTAATATACTCATAAAAGAAAAATATTTTAAAGACTACAAAAACTGATAAATTTAAAACCTCTGCTCTTTTTTTTCTTTAAGATTTTATTTAAATTCCAGTTAGTTAATATAGTGTAATATTAGTTTCAGGTGTACAAATTAGTGGTTCAACACTTACATACAACACCTGGTGCTCATCACAAGAACTGCACTCCTTAATCTCCATCATGTATTTCATCCATAACCCCACCCACCTCCCCTCTGGTAACCATCAGTTTCTTTTCTGTAGTTAAGAGCCTGTTTCTTGGGGCACCTGGGTGGCTCAGCTGTTAAGCATCTGCCTTCGGCTCAGGTCATGGTTCCAGGATCCTGGGATCAAGCCCCGCCTCGGGCTCTCTGCTCGGCAGGAAGCCCACTTCTCCCTCTCCCACTCCCCCTGCTTGTGTTCCCTCTCTCGCTGTGTCTCTCTCTGTCAAATAAATAAATAAAAATTAAAAAAAAAAGAGTCTGTTTCTTGGTTTCCCTCTGTTTCTTTTTTCCCTATGGTCTTTTGTTTCTTAAATTCCACATATGAGGGAAATCATATGGTATTTGTCTTTCACTGACAGAATTATTTCATTTAGCATAATACTCTCTAGCTTCATCCATGTCATTGCAAATGGAAATATTTCATTCTTTTTTATGGCAGAGTAATATTCGTGTGTGTGTACCACAGCTTCTTTATCCATTCCTCTATTGATGGACATTTAAGCTGTTTCCATAATTTGGTTATTGTTGATAATGCTGCTATAAACATCAGGGTGCATGTATCCCTTTAATGTAGTATTTTTGTATTCTTTGGGGAAATACCTAGTAGTGCAGTTGTTGGATCTCAGGGTAGTTCTATTTTTAACTTTTTGAGGAATATCCATACTGTTTTCCAGAGTGGTTACCCCAGTTTGCATTCCCACCAATGGTGCAGGAGGGTTCCCCTTTCACCACATCTTTCCCAACACCTGTTGTTCTTGTGTTCTTGATTTTAGTCATTCTGGCAGGTGTGAGGTGATATCTCATTTTAATTTTGATTTGTATTTCCTAGATGATGAATATTGTTGAACATATTTTCATGTGTCTGTTGACCATCTGGATGTCTTCTTTGGAAAAATGTCTGTTCATGTCTTCTGCCCATTTCTTAATTGGATTATTTGTTTTTTGGGCATTGAGTTGTATAAGTTCTTTATGTATTTTGGATGCTAACCCTTTATCAGATATGTCATTTGCAAATATTTTCTCCTATTCTGTAGGTTGTCTTTTAGTTTTGTCAATTGTTTCCCTTGTTGTGCAGAATATTTTTATTTTGATGAAGTCTCAATCGTTTATTTTTGCTTTTGTTTCCCTTGCCTCACGAGACATAACTAGAAAGATGTTGCTACAGCTAATGTCAAAGAGATTACTGCCTGTGTTCTTCTCTAGGATTTTAAGTTTCCTGTCTCACATTTAGGTCTTTAATACATTTTGAATTTTTTTTATGTATGGTGTAAGAAAGTGATCCAGTTTCATTTTTTTTTGCATGTTGCTGTCCAGTATTCCCAACACCATTTGTTGAAGAGACTGCCTTTTCCCATTAGATCTTCTTTCCTGCTTTGTCAAAGATTAGTTGACCATATAGTTGTTGGGTCCATTTCTGGGTTTTCTATTCTGTTCCATTGATTTATGTGTGTCTATTTTTGTGCCAGTACCATACTGTCTTGATGACTACAGCTTTGTAATATAGCTTGACGTCTGGAATCATGACGCCTCCAGCTTTGCTTTTCGTTTTCAGGATTGCTTTGGCTATTCAAGGTCTTTTGTGATTCCACACAAATTTTGTTCTAGCTCTGTGAAAAATGCTGGTGGTGCTTTGATAGGGATTGCATTTGGCTTTTCTTTTTCAGGATTGCTTTGGCTATTCAAGGTCTTTTATAGTTCCATAAAAATTTTAGGATTGTTTGTTCTAGCTCTGTGAAAAATGCTGGTGGTATTTTGATAGGGATTGCATTAAATGTATAGATTTCTTTGGATAGTATAGACATGTTTGTTCTTCTTCCAATCCATGAGCATGGAATTTTTTCCCATTTCTGTGTGTCCTCTTCAATTTCTTTCATAAGTGTTCTGTAGTTTTCAGAGTACAGATCTTTTACCTCTTTGGTTCAGTTTATTCCTAGATGTCTTACTGGTTTTGGTGCAGTTGTAAATGGGATTGATTCTTTGATTTCTTTTTTGGTTGCTTCATTATTGGTGTATAGAAATACAACAGATTTCTGTACATTGATTTCATATCCTGCCACTTTGCTGAGTTCATGTATGAGTTCTAGCAACTTTTTGTGGAGTCTTTCAGGTTTTCTACATAGAGTATTATGTCATCTGCAAATAGTGAAAGTTTTACTTCTTCCTTGCCAGTTTGGATGCCTTTTATTTCTTTGTGTTGTCTGATTGCTGAGACTAAGACTTGCAGTACTATGTTAAATAACAGTGGTGAGAGTAGACATCTTTGTCTTGTTCCTGACACAGAGGAAAAGCTCTCATTTTCCCCATTGAGGATGATATTAGCTGTGGGTCTTAAGTATGGGGCTTTTATGATGTTGAGGTATGTTCCATCTATCCCTATTTTGTTGAGGGTTTTTAATCAAGAATGGATGCTGTATTTTCTCAAGTGCTTTTTCTGGATCTATTGAGAGGATCATATGGTTCTTATTTTTTCTTTAATTGATGTGCTGTATCATGTTGATGGATTTGTGAATATTGAACTACCCCTGCAGCCCAGGAATAAATCCCACTTGATCATGGGGAATAATTCTTTTAATGTACTATTAGATTTGGTTTCCTAGTATCTTGTTGAGAATTTCTGCATCCATATTCATCAGGGATATTGGCCAGTAATTCTCCTTTTTAGTGGGGTCTTTGTCTGGCTTTGAGATCAGCTTACTGCTGGCCTTGTGGAATGAGTTTGGAAGTTTTCCTTCATTTATATATTTTTTGAAATAGTTTAAGAAGACTAGGTATTAACTCTTCTTTAAATGTCTGGTAGAATTCCGCTGTGAAGCCATCTGGCCGTGGACTTTTGTCTGTTGGGAGATTTTTGATTACTGATCCAATTTCTTTGCTGGTTATGGGTCTGTTTAGCTTCTCTTTTTCTTCCTGTTTCAGTTTTGGTAGTTTGTATGTTTCTAGGAATTTGTCCATTTCTTCCAGATTGCCCAGTTTCTTGGCATTTAATTTTTCATAATATTCTCTTATACTTGTTTATATTTCTGTGGTGTTGGTTGTGATCGCTCCTCTTTCATTCATGATTTTATCTATTTGGGCCCTTTCTCTTTTCTTTTTGATATGTCTGGCTAGGGGTTTATTAATTTTATTAATTCTTTCCAAGAACCAGCTCTTAGTTTTGTTAATCTGTTCTCCTTGTTTGTTTGTTTTTTTATTATTTGTTTCTATATCATTGTATTTCTGACCTAATCCCTTCTTCTACTGGGTTTAGAGTTTATTTGCTGCTCCTTTTCTTGCTCCTTTAGGTGTAAGGTTAGGTTGTGTAATTGAGATTTTTCTTGTTTCTTGAGGTAGGCCTGTATTACAATATACTTCTCTCTTAGGACTGCCTTTGCTGCATCTCAAAGTTTGGGCTGTCTAGCTTTCATTTTCATTTGCTTCCATATATTTTTAAAATTCTTCTTTAATTTCCTGGTTAACCCATTCATTCTTTAGTAGAATGTTCTTTAACCTCCATGTATTTGAGGTCTTTCCAAATTTTTTTCTTGTAGTTGATTTCAAGTTTCATAGCATTGTGGTCTGAAAATATGCATCGTAAGACCTCAGTCTTTTTGTACTTGATGATGGCTGATTTGTGACCCTTTATAGGATATTCTGGAGAATGTTCCATATACACTGGAGAAGAATGTATATTCTGCTGCTTTAGGATAAAATGTTCTAAATATATCTCTTAAGTCCATCTGGTCCAATGTGTCATTTAAAGCCATTTCTCCTTGTTGCTTTTGGCCTAGATGATCTGTCCATTGTTGTAAGTGGGGTGTTACAGTCCCAGGACTACTGTTATTGTATTATTATCAATGAGATTCTTTATGTTTGTTATAAATTGAATATATTGGGTGCTCCCAAGTTGGGGGCATAAGTATTTGCAATTGTTAGATCATCTTGATGGATAGATGACTTCTCCATGATATAATGCCCTTTTTCATCTCTTGTTACAGTCTTTGGTTTAAAATCTAGTTTGTCTGATATAAGTATGGCTACTCCAGCTTTCTTTTATTGTCCATTAACATGATAGATGGTTTTGCATCTCCTCACTTTCAATAGGCGAATGTCTGTAGGTCTAAAATGAGCCTCTCATAGGCAGCATATAGATGGGTCTCATTTTTTGTCCATTCTTATACCCTATGTCTTTTGATTGGAACATTTAGTTCATTTACATTCAAAGTGATTATTGAAAGATATGAATTTAGTGCCATTGTCTCACCTGTGAAGTTGGTGTTTCTGGTGATGTTCTCTGTTCCTTTCTAGTCTTTATTGCTTTTGGTCATTTTTCCCCCATACAGAGTCCCCTTTAATATTGCTTGCAGGGCTGTTTTAGTGGTCACAAACTCCTTTGGTTTTTGTTTGTCTGGCAAACTCTTTATCTCTCCTTCTATTCTGAATGACAGCCTTGCTGGATAAAGTATTCTTGGTGGCATATTTTTTCCATTCAGCATGTTGAATATTATCAACACAGTGGCAACACTTCTCCAGTGGCAGAAGTTATCCTGCCACTTCTTTCTGGCCTGCCAAATTTTCTGGACAGATCTGTTGTGAAACTGATCTGTCTTCTCTTGTAGGTTAAGGGCTCTTTTTCCCTTGCTGATTTCAGGATTTTTTCCTTGACTGTTTATTTTATGAATATGACTCTGACATGTCTTGGTGATGTCTGGATTTTTTTGAATTTAATGGGAGTTCTCTGTGGTTTTTGGATTTTGATGTCTGTTTCCTTCCTCAGATTAGGGAAGTTGGCTATAATTTGCTCAAATAAATTTGAGAATTTTTCCCTCTCTTCCACTTCTGGGACTCCTATGATACAAATGTTACTATGCTTTAAGGTGTCACTGAGGGGCACCTGGGTGGCTCAGCTGTTAAGCATCTGCCTTCGGCTCAGGTCATGGTTCCAGGATCCTGGGATGGAGCCCCGCATCAGGCTTCCTGTTCAGCAGGAAGCCTGCTTCTCCTCTCCCACTCCCCTTCCTTGCATTCCCTCTCTCGCTGTCTCTCTCTCTGTCAAACAAATAAAATCTTTGGGGAAAAAAAAGAGTCATTGATTTCCCTAGATCTATATTCATGATCCAGTACCTTTCTTTCCCTCTTTTTTTCAGCTTCATTATTTTCCATAATTTTATCTTCTGTATCACTGATTTGTTCCTCTACTTCATCCATCCTCATGGCAATGCATGCATTCAGTTTTGCATCTTGGTTATAGAATTTTTAATTTCATCCTGACTAGATTTTAGTTCTCTTATCTCTGCAGTAAGGGATTCTCTAGTGTCCTCTATGCTTTTCTCAAGCCCAGTTAGTATCCTTATGATTATTGTTTTAAATTCTGGTTCAGATATCTTACTGTATCTGTATTAATTAAATGCCTGCCTGTGACTTCTTCCTGTTTTTTCTTTTGCAGTGAATTCCTCCATTTTGTCATTTTGTTTGAGTCACTGTTTTTGTGTGTGTGATTGTTAGGAAGGTCTGTTGTATTCCCGCTCCTGAGAGTAATGTCTATATTACAAAGAAGTTAAAGAAAGAAAGAAAGAAAGAAAGAAAGAAAGAAAGAAAGAAAGAACGAAAGAAAGAAAGAAAAAAGAAAGAAAGAAAGAAAGAAAGAAAGAAAGAAAGAAAGAAAGAAAGAAAGAAAGAAAGAAAGAAAGAAAAAGGAAGGAAGAAAGAAAGAAAGAAAGAAAGAAAGAAAAAGAAACTAGATCATAGGTGTGTTTTGGTCTGCTTAGTAAAAGAAGCTAGAGCCAAAAAAAAAAAAAAAAGAAGAAGAAGAAGAAAAAAATGAAGAATAGGAAATTGGATCCTATATCCCCTGGAACTGAAGCTTTGCAGCACTCTATGATCAGTAGAGTTGCTGCCTGTGAGTGGTTTGTGCTGGTGTTCTGGGGCTAAGGACTGCTGTGCTGATTCTCAGTTAGACTTGCCCTAGTGGAGGTGCACCTGCAGGGTGCAAGGGGTTGGGGCTTGGTGTAAGCGTCTCTGGCCTCCATGAGTTGGCCCTGTTTTGCTCACTGAAGTTGGTCAGTGCTGGTGGGAGCGGGGAAAATTACATCACCTGCTCTCTTGTCCCTGGAGCTGGGAATTTGCTCTTGCCACTCTTCAGGATGCCCTCATAGAATAGCAAACACTCACCTCTCTTGTGTCTCCAGCTTCCACTAGATCCCTGCCTTCACCCCGTCCGAGCTGTCTGCCTGCCAGGCAGCAGAGTAGTCCTGTGTTTTATCTCAGGTAAGTGGCTAGGTCTCAAAACTCCAAATTTTAGAGATCCACAAGGCTGGACCCACACTGATCCTCTTGGAGAGAGTCTCACCATGCTTTTGCCATTTGCCGGTGTGTCTCAGAAATCTATTGGGCAACCAAGCAGTGGTTTAGAGTTTATGGTAGAGGGCAGCAAAAAGCCAGCACCAAGGCTTGATGCCCTCAGTGGGTGTCTTTGTTCCTATGCTAGGGTACAGGGTAGCTCAATGTCTCCTGTGGGGTCTTTTGTCCCCAGAGAGGCCACATCGGCATTCCCAAATGCGCTCCAAGAAGGGAACTGTTTCTCCCCATGTGACCCAGGGGATCCTCAGACCATGTTGCCCTCTCCTAGGTCTCCACCCTCCTTTCCCACCAGAGCACCACTAAGCCTGCCAGGCACCACCCTGGTGATGGCACGGACCTCCAAACTTCAGACTTTGCACTCCACTGCTTATAAAAAACTTGCAGTTTAAAAACAAAAACTTGCAGTGTAGCCTTTCTCTTTTTCCCAGTCAATGGTTTTGGGGAAGGTTTTTCTTGTACAATCCCCTGCACACTGATTCACTCTTTCTCTCTCTCTCTCTCTCTCCTGCTTCCCTCTCTGTGATCACGGCTCCTTCCCCTTTGCAGCACCCACAGTTCTTCTCTCCCCCAAATCAACCCTCTGTAGCTCTTACCTTCCATGATGTGGCTGTTTTTTCAACCTCTAATTGTGGAGTTTTGCTCTCTTAGTCCTCAGATCGATTTCTTGGCTGTTCAAAATGACTTGGTATTTATCTAGCTGTGTTCAAGGGAATGAGGCAAGTTTGGGTCCCCCTACTCCTCTGCCATCTTAACTCCTCCCCTTTCTTTTCTTTTTGTTAATTCCAGCTAGGGGGTTATAAATTTTATTAATTTTTTCAAAGAACCAGCTCCTGGTTTCATTGATCTGTTCTACTGTTTTTGTTTTTGTTGTTGTTGTTGTTTGTTTGTTTCTATATCATTTATTTCTGCTCTAGTCTTTATTATTCCCTTCCTGCTGCTGGCTTCAGTCTTCATTTTTTGTTCTGTTTTGTGTGTGTGTGTGTGTGGGTTTTTGTTTTTTGTTGTTGTTGTTCTTTTTTTTTTTTTTTGGTTCCTTTAGGTGTAAGGTTAGTTTATTTGAGATTTTTCTAGCTTCTTAAGGTAAAAACTTCAGCTCTTTGAAAAATACTGTTAAGAATATGAAAAAAACATAAGCTGAGGGAAAATATCTACAAATCATTTATCTTAGGAAAAATTTTTATAAAATATATATAACTCTTCAAATCAGTAAGAAACAACTTTTTTTTTCCAGATGAAAAATAACTTTTTAAAGGGGAAAAAAGATCAAACACGTACTTCATCAAAAAGGAACAGATGAAGGGCACCCAGGTCGCTCATTTGGTTAATGGTCTGACTCTTGATTTCAGCTTAGTTCATGATCTTGGGGTCGTGGGATCGAGCCCCATGACAGACTCTGTGCTCACCACAGAGTATGCTTCTTCCTCTCCCTCTTCTCCTCCCCCCACTCTTTCTCTCTCTCTCTCAAATAAATAAAGAAAATCTTAAAAAAAAAAGGAATAGATGATATACAAAAACGTAATCATTATTAGACATTAGGAAAATCAAATTAAAACTAAAATGAAATACCATTACAAACTAATATAATGGCTCAAATAAAAAACCTGTCATTACTAAATGCTGGTGAAGATCAAGAGCAACTAGAACCCTCACACACTGCTAATAGAAATGAAAACTGGTACAGCCACTTTCAAAAAGTTTAACAGTTTCTTATTATGTTAAACATACACTTATTATGAGACTGAGCAATCCCATTCATTCTTTGGTATTAACCCAAGAGGATGAAGATGTATGTTCACACATAGAAATCTGTATATAAATATTTATGGCTGGAAATAATCCAAATATGTTATCACCTGGTGAACAGATAAATAAACTGTGGAATAGCCATACAAAAGATTACTACTCTTCAATAAAAATAAATGAACTGAAACATGAACCTGAGACCGAATGAATGGCACTGTCTTTGACTTGCAAAATTTGTCGAACAGGTGGCCCTGGACATTTCACTGACAAATTCAAATCCAATTTCTCTAAAATTTTATATGAGTCAGAAGTAGATGAGCATGGAAACTCTTCATGAACCATCACTGTGAAATTCCATGAGGTAAGGATAACATCACTAGTGTCACATGGGGTGACGGACATGGTGACAGCAGCATCTGTAATGCATGGGGCCATTTAGGGAAGGTGGATACAGAATTTCTTCCCTCTTCCTGGTTAAGGGTGTCCCCAGACCTCGCCCTTATGAGCGGTCCAATGAAATGGTCTTTCCTGAGCCAACTACCCCCAGGCCACCCCAGCTTACCTTGCTCTTCTCAAGGCTAGCCCAAAGTCCCCACTGGCACACAGTATTGTGGCTTCTGAAAGTGGTGGCATCACCGAGTCTGGCTCATTCTTGACAGGAGGATCAAGAACTTCTTCTGGCTGTGCAGACCTTTGTGGGCTCTTCTGTCTCTGCTCTGAAACTCTGGAGAGAGATCTAATGTAAAGGGGCGCTCTCTTCCAGGGAAGATATTCCTATCTAGAGAGTCCCCTTGCTTTCTGCTTCTTAAGAGCCGCTTTGCTCTAAAATGAATTTCCCAGGAACTGGGACCTGGGCCCCAGGGAACTAATTTTAAAGCCACAAAGCTGACCCTCTTGGAGTTCACTATAATCTCAGATTGAAAATATAGCCTGCCAGTGCATCAGGGGGCTAGGAGGCTCTGTTTGACTCAAGGGATCTAAGGAGACCCCAGAAATCCCAGAATACACTTGACACATGGTAGATTTTATCTACATTCACTTCCCATTATATCCTTGGTGATTTGGGGACAGGTCACTCTTTTAAGTGCTCTGAAGGCTGCAGTGCTGGTTTTAAGCAGGTGTGGTATTTATACAAAGCCTGAGGTTGGAAGTAAAGCACACCTGCCCTTGAATCCAAACTCCCTCACTGCTAGCTTGTGACTTGGGCACATCACTCCACCAACCTGAGCTTCAGTTGTTATTTTTAATGCAAATGGTTATTCCAACATCATAGCATGGTTAGAATGGTTGTGAGGTTTACATAAGTCATCCAATAAAAGGAACAAAGTGTCTTCTAAATATTACAACAGTTGTCACTTACTCAGGGCTTAATACCCTGAACTAGTCTATTTGATTTACAACTTAGACTTATCTAACCAGTTTCAAAACAACACCATGAAGCAATCATTATTAATATCCTCCTTGTCCATTGAGAAACCTCTTACCCAGGTTCCTTTTCTAGCCCCTGCTTGCAGGTGATGGCTGGAATTTACCAGAGTCTTTCTGGCTCCAGAACTTGGGCTCCACCACAGACCTACCCCTGCTGCTTTCTGGCATGCTCACAGTCTGCAATATAAATAAGCTTTCCCTTCCTGCCACCAGCAGGGGCTTTTCTCCAGTTGTGCTGCAGGTGGGTCCAGGCACAAGGTCCCCACACTTTCTGGCCTGCACTGAGCACCTGCTCCTGACATGGGCTTTGCCCTACCTGAACCTGGGAGCCTGATTCTGGGGGTTGAGCCTGGGAGGTCCCTAAGACTTCCTGCTCCTGCCCTCTGGGTCACAAGCCCACTCCTCTCAGAAGTTCGCAGGCAGCCCCGTCTTGCCGGATGAGCCAGCCAGATTCAAGATCACATTTGCCACAAGCCTCCACACCTTGAAGTTACTTTGCAGTTTCTTCCTTATTAGATGGTTGGAAGATGTCCTCCATAGTCTCTCCTGCCCAGGTTCTCTCAGTCCCCAGGTGTTAGGGGTTAAATTTGAACTTTACAGAGAAATACAAGGTGTGGTCCTCCATCAAACCCCAATGGGAAAAGCAACTATTGCCAAGGATGTTGGGAACAATTTGGGAAATTTGAATGTAGACTGACAATTAGGAATATTAATGTACATTACACTTGTTAAGTGGATTATATTGGGAAATGTACTGATTTTATAAAGGGATGCATAGTGTCACATTTAGTACTGAAATTATCTTTGTTAATTTACTTTAGGAAATTTCAGCAAAAACTAACAAAGCAAATATGACAAAAGGTTAAGGAAGGTTTTTTAAATCAAGGGCATGGCTGGCTATATGTGGATGTTCATTTTACCATTTTCTATTTTCTATGTTTTTCAAATTTTTGTAATACAAAAAAAAGGGGGGATTCTCTCTCCATCAATGGCCTTTTTTTTTGAAGTTCTGTTGTTGTTGTTGTTTGTTTGTTTCAAAGCTGTCCAGAGAAGTCAAGATACAAGTATCTCTTGGGAATAAGGTTGTGAAATGTAAATAAGACACTTGAATATGGAGCACAACAGTACTATAAAGTACCTGTGACCAACAGATTTTATCCCAGGAAAGGAAGAAAAAAAAAAGTAAATTTCAAAAATACGTAATATACAAAAGTACACACAATGCAAAATAAGAAAATGGTTACCAAGCAAATCACACAACTCCCAGAGATGATCCTGCTTAAACCTTACAGTGAATATCTTGTTGATTTTGTTTTTTAACCAAATTAGGGACATACAAGCATAGTATTACAGGAACATCTTTTTTGCTGAATTTACATATACTGAGCATGTATCTGGTCACCATTATTTCACAATACCAATGATTTCTTCTATGACAGTGATTTTTTAAAATTGGATCCTACTCATAAGGGGAAATAAGGAATAGAATCTTCAACAAGTTAGTGAAATCTGTATAAACACACGCGTGAAGCTTTACTCTACCTAGGAAACACTCGTCCCCACCCCACCCAATAACATTTATGACCTGGCCCTTGCCAGCGCCTTTCTCAGCCTCCTCCTAGTCCAGCGAAGCGAGTGTGGACTCGGAGACCCTGGGCCAGCAGAGGGGGCGGTGCGCGGGGCTCTGCAGGTGGTGACCAGCTCGCTCAGCTCCTCCCCAGCCCCGCCGCAGACGCTCTCTCAGTGCGTCCTGCAGCCTCGCTTCCTGGGCTCCCTGGCTTTTGGGGTGTCCGCCGAAGTTCTGAGTGTCGGCGCATGCTACCGCCTTGCTCCCCCGAGTCCAGGGGCGTCCTTCCGCCTAGCTCTTCCCCAACGGCCTTGGCGGCGCGGGTCTGGGCGTGTCCTCCCGCCTTAATAGGTGGGGTCTGGGGACGTTCTCCCTCCGCCAGGTCCCGGGCCAACGTGAATGGAGTCTGGGTTTACTCCAGTTGGGAAAGGAATATTCTATGTTGGATGGTTCCCGAGGATCATGGATATGTCCTCTTAATCAAACTGAGTTTTTTATCTTTGCGAAAATGGACCCTGATCGGTGTCCTGTGGTCTCTTTTGGGGAAGGTAAAAAAAAAAAAGTTATATTCCATAAACGATGTAATTGATTTATTAATAATCAAATACCCTTCTTTTTCATTAAATGCAGCTTTCTGGGGGGCTCTTGGCTCAGTTGGTTAAGTCTGTGCCTTTGGCTGAAGTCATGATCTCAGGGTTCTGGGATTGGGGGTGGGGGCAGCTCAGCAGGGAGCCTACTTGTCCCTTTCCCTCTGCCCTATCCCCAGTTCTCTCTCTCAAATAAATAAATAAAATCTTTAAAATAAATAAATATTTTTTTCAACTAGCATCTTCTTTCACGAAGACAGAAGCATTTTTTTAAATTTAAATTCAATTAGCCAACATATAGTAAGTAGTACATCATTAGTGTCAGATGTAGTGTTCAATAATTTACCAGTTGCGTATAACAAATAAATAAATGCAGCTTTCTGTATAAAAATCCTTGAACTTGTAAATGCAAAAGCTAAACGTGACAGTATAAGAAATGGTCAACCCAACTACATTTATTTGTTTTGTAGTGTGCTTTGCAACTTGATATTTTATTGCCCCTATGCTCTGCAATGAACAAGATTGTTATTTTTTAAACACTTGAGTTACATCTGTTTATCTTTTGAATGAATGTAAATATATATAAATGTTTCTTTTAAAAATGTAAATACATGCTCAATTTGACCAAAATACAGCAGTGAGGATACTGAAAGCTATCTTCCTCCTCTCTAACTCATCTTCCAAATAAAACTTGATGCTTAACTCTAGACTTTATGCTAAAACTAACAATGCATTTTTCAAAAAATGTGGTTACTGCTTATTTACAACTTGTTTTTACACTATCTCCTGATCCAGTTATCTGGTCAGGCTTTGTAGAACTAAATCATTCTTTTCTGCATTGTAAGGGGCATATCATATTTATTTAATCAATCTCTTTGTGACTGATGTTCAGTTTGTCTCCAGTTTTCACTATTAGAAATAATACATAGCAAACATCATCGTCCATACATCTTTTGCATATATATGTGATTATTTCTTTGCCACAAATGCCTAAGTGGTAGATTACCCAGTTAAAATGTGTACATGTTAAATATTTGGTAAATGCAAATAAGTAGTCTTCAGAAAGTCTATACCAGCTTACACTGTTTCATCACATCTATTTTAACACCAGATACCATGCATTTTTGAAAACTGATTATTAATGATGCTTAAGAAATTAGAAATGTCTTAAAGGAAGGAAAGTGGGTGAAACACACATTCATTCAACAAACATTTATTGAAAACCTGTGGAGTGACAGACCTCATTCTAGATGCTGGGATAATAAGCAATAAAAATTTCCACTCCTGTGCAGTTTATGATCAGGGTTGCTGTGGTCAATTAAGAAACAATGGAATACTTAAGGAGATCTAATAAAAAAAAAACCTGGGCAGGGTTGGTGAGTCCAGTCATCTGTGACTAGTGACCGTAGGCAGACATTATCACCACAAGAACTGCCATGGAGGCAGGAAGTATTACTACAACCTGGGAGAAAAGACTACACCAGAGGGAGCTGTGGCCTTACGAAGAGGAACATTATAATGGCCAACTCATGGCTCAGCATAACAAGTCAAAGGTATAAACACCCAAACTTCATTTGCTTTCCACCTTCTCATCTCTTATCCCTAATGTGCATTTATATCCCCCTTCTCTGTGTCATTCTTAGAAGTGCATCCACATAGTCTCCTCCAGAGCTCCTTGTTAATTTTCCAGTTATATTTTTTTCCTAGCCCTGGAATACCAGTCAACTCACTGAGCCATTGGTCATGAATCCGTATGACTTTTTTTTTTTAAAGGTTTTACTTAGGGGCGCCTGGGTGGCTCAGTCGGTTGAGCGTCTGCCTTCGGCTCAGATCATGATCCCAGGGTCCTGGGATAGAGCCCCACATCAGGCTCCTTGCTCAGCAGGAAGCCTGCTTCTCCCTCTCCCTCTCTCTCTGCCTGCTGCTACTCCTGCTTGTGCTCTCTCTCTGTCTCAAATAAATAAATTTTTAAAAAATCTTTAAAAAAAAGATTTATTTATTTGTCAGAGAGAGAGAGCACAAGCAGGGGAAGCGGCAGGCAGGGGGAGAAGCAGGCTTCCTGCTGAGCAGGGACCCCAACGCGGGACTCAATTCCAGGACCCTAGGATCATGACCTGAGCCAAAGGCTGACATCCAAATGACTGAGCCACCCAGGTGTCCCTGAATCAGTATGACTCAATAGGTGTCCTTCTGTGCTTGCTTTGGCAGCACATACACTAAAATTGGAACAATACACAAGATTAGCACTGCCCCTATGCAAGCATGACACGAAAATTCATGAAACATTCCATATGTAAAACAAAAACAAAAACAACATGTGTCTCCTTCCATACAAAGTGGACAACCAAATATACTTCTCGAAACTGCCCATAAGGAGAATTTTTCTGTGCCAGGGTCTTTCAGGGTCACCCATGAATGGGGCTATGATACAGCAGCCATTCACTTCCAGATGATGTTACCACACCTTGCAGACATATTTATAACCCAAGGAGGGTGCTTTTCCCTCCTCTGGAAATGTCAAATGTTCATAGTGGACTTCCCATGGGGCTCTAAGGTGCATGGAGGGTCATGTGTTGAGGCAGTAGGAATATGTATCATGTGAGTGTGAACCACTTGCTTGTACAGTTTGCTTGTACCTCTGGTTTTACATCTACCATTCCATTTAACAAAGGAATATCCTTGCACACATCCAATATTTTGATTCAGTGAAATAAATTATCATGTTCATGATAGATATTTTGGGTCACGTAGTCACTTGCTATCCCATGTTTAAGGAGTTTAGTCTCTATGGGGACCCAGTAGCAAATCAGAAGCTGCTTTTCAAATGGAGGATAGTTATCATGAAGTTAAGGCATACCTTAATCCAAAACCCTGGGAACCTAAGCTATATTGAGTCTTCCAATCTATGAATATGGCATGAATCTCCATTTATTTAGGTCTTTGGTATTTTAATCAGCATTTTGAATTTTTGTCATACAGATCCTGCATATATTTTGTGAGATTTGTTTTAATTTTTTGGAGCAATTGTAAATAGTACTACATTTAAAATTTTCATTTCCAATTTTTTTTGCTAATTTATAGAAGTTTATGATTGATATTTGTGTGTTGACCTTGTATTCTATGATCCTGCTAAACTCACTTAATAGTTCTAGGAATGTTTGGTAGATTCCTTGGGATTTTCTGTGTAGACAATCATATACTCTGCAAATAAGGATAGATTTATTTCTTCCTTTCCAATCTATATGCCTTTTGTTTTGTTTTGTTCTCTTGCATTATTTAAATGGCCAGGATCTAGTACTATGTAAATTGTTTTAGAGAGAGTGGACACTCATGCCTGGGTCTTAATTTTAGGGGGAAAAACATTAAGGCTCCAGTTATTAAGTGTGCTGTTAGCTTTAGTAATTTTGTGGTTCTTTATCAGATTGAGGAAGTTTCCTTTTATGTATAGTTTGCTGGGAGTTGTTATTATGAATGGATGTTGGATCTGGTCAAGTGCTTTTTCTGCATCAATTGATCTGCTTTTTCTTCTTTAGCCTGTCAAAATTGTAGATTACACTGACTGATTTTCATATATTGAGCCAGCCTTGCGTTTGTGGTATAAACCATACCTGGTTGTAGTAATCTTTCTACGTATTTATGGATACGATTTACTTATATTTTATGAAAACTTGTATGTTTTGTTCATAAGGACAATTGGACTGTAGTTTTTTTTTATACTGTCTTTGTTTGACTTTGATATTGGCCTTAAAGAATAAGCTGGGGCACCTTGTTGGCTCAACTGGTTGAGTGTCTGCTCTCAGCTCGGGTCATGATCTCATGGGTCCTGGGACTGAGTCCCATGTCGGGCTCCCTGCTCTGTGGGGAGTCTGCTCCTCCCTCTCTCTCTCCCTCTGTGCTCTTTCTCTCTCTCTCAAATACATAAATAAAATCTTAAAAAAAATAAGCTGGGAAGTGTTCCCTCCACTTTTGTTTTCTGGAAGAGTTTGTGTTGAATTGGTGCTATTTCATCTTTTCCCTCCCAGCTCTGAGAATACATATACATTGTAAAATAATCATCACAAATCAAGTTAAGATATCCATCACCTCACATAGTTACCATTTTCCCTTTCCTTTTCCCTTTCTTTTTCTTTCTTTCTTTCTTTCTTTCTTCTTTCTTTCTTTCTTTCTTTCTTTCTTTCTTTCTTTCTTTCTTTCTTTCTTTCTTTCTTCTTTCTTTCTTCTTATTTCTTCCTTTCTTTCTTCTTTCTTCCTTTCTTTCTTCTTTCTTTCTTTCTTTCTTTCTTCTTTCTTCTTTCTGTGGCAAGAACACTTAAAATTTACTCTCATATCAAAGTTTAAGTACACAGTACACTATTGTTAGCTATAGTCACATTGCTGTACATTAGATCTCCACAACTCATTCATCTTGAATAACTGAAACTATGCACCCCTTAATGTCTGCAGATTCTATAGTTAGAATTCCTCTTTTATTCCTGATGTTGGTAAATTGCATCTTCCCTTTATATTTGTCAATCTTGCTAGAAGTTTATCAATTTTATTTATCTTTTCAAAAAACCAAAACTTTTAGTTTGATTTTCTCTTTTGTTTTTGTGGTTTTAATTTGATTGACTCCTGCTCTTATTGTTATCATTCTCTTTCTTCTTCTGGCTTTCTGTTTATTTTGCCCTTCTTTTTCTGTTTTCTTGTGGTGGAAGCTTAGATTGTGGATTTGAGATTTTTCTTTTCTAATATAAACTTTTACTTATTCTGACAATATATTATCAGAGATCTAAAAATAATAAGAAAAATCATATCCATATTAAAAGTGTTCAGGATTTCATTAGCCAACTATTTGACATTTATGTCAAAGGTGACTGAAAAATAGGTTAAAAAAGGACCTAAATTCATGTGGATAAGTCAATTTGTGTTTTAAGATTCTACATTATTTGTTGAAGAAAGGGATTTTAAAGGTTATGAGAAAGGGGATTAAAATTTTTAAAAATCAAAACTACTTAGAGCAACTGGGTGGCTCATACAGTTAAGTGTCTGACTCTTGATTTCAGCTTAGGTCATGATCTCAGAGTCATGAGATCAAGCCCTGCATCAGGCTCAGCACTGGGCATGGAGCCTGCTTAAGATTCTCTCTCTCCCTCTCCCTCTGCCCTTCCCCATTCTCTCTCCCTCTCTAAAAAAATAAAATAATAAAATAAATAAAATAAAATATTTTAAAAATAAATAAAAAATAAAAATAAAAACTGCTTTCAGAGTTATTGGTGGTAAGCAGCCTTAGTTACTTGGAATTTTGGCATATTCAACCATTATTATTCATAATAAAGTCATATTAGAGGCCTTTGTCAGTACATTTTTCATTATTTCCTTATGTAAATTTCACACGATAAATTCCTTTTAAGCTTGAGCACCAATAGAAAATTGGGTATTTTTAAAAGAAGGATAAAGGGGTGCCTGGGTGGCTCAGTCATTAAGCGTCTGCCTTCGGCTCAGGTCATGATCCCGGGGTCCTGGGATTGAGCCCCCGCATCGGGCTCCCTGCTCCGCGGGAAGCCTGCTTCTCCCTCTCTTACTCCCCCTGCTTGTGTTCCCTCTCTCGCTGTGTCTCTCTCTGTCAAATAAATAAAAAATCTTTAAAAAAATAAAAAATAAAAGGATAAGCTTCCTTTAATCAAGGATTTTGAATTATCCTTTGATTCTCAATTACAGAGATTATAATAATTTCTTAATGAGCATATTTCTATTTCATTTTAAAAGATTATTTTCATTTCTTATTGTAATCTCTATTCCTTGTAAACTATGGACTCACCAAGCCTCTGATTGAAAAAAATTTTACAAAAACATCAGTAAGAAGGAATCAATCTTTTGTTCACAGTCATGTGGCCAGAATTTTATATTTTTGTTTTAACTGCATGCATATTTATTTTTATTATGTGTCATTATGAAATGTCAATGCCATTATAGGAATTTTAAATTCAGGATGCCTGGGTGACTCCACTGGTTAAGCATCTCCCTTCAGCTCAGGTCATGATCCCAGAGCCCTGGGACCTAATCCTGCATCAGGCTCCTTGCTCGGCAAGGAGCCTGCTTCTCCCTCTGCTTGCCACTCCCCCTGCTCATGCTTTCTCTCTTTCTCTTTCCGACAAATAAATAAATAAAATCTTTTTTTAAAAGAAAGTTTAAAGTCAAAAGCACATCTCATTCTTACATACTTGTCCCAAAAGTCTAGCTGAAGTTTTTCCTTTACTGTAATTACCATCCTTGAACTTGTAGGCTGGATGGCTTAAATCAGTCATTGACTCAATATGAGAATTCTCTCTTCTGTTTGGATAACCTATGAACACATGTGATGCCACTTCACCCATGAAGGAACAATGCAGAGAACACCACACTGATTGTTCTGAGAAGAATGGACATTAGGAGATGACGAATGGAAAGAGGGATAGGATTCTGGGAATATGACAACAGTGACAACAAAGTTGTTTAATTGCTCTGAATTGCCATGTAAAAAAAGGTAGAGCAACTAGATGTCAAAACGAGACTAAATATTAAACATCAGAAACAGATTTACAAAAATAAAAAGATGATAAAGATATCCCCACAAGTCCTAAAATATGAGTTGTGTTGTGGAGACAAACCCCCTGCCTACTAGTAGTCTAGTAGTGAGAGAAGCAATTGGAGAACAGCAGCTCTAAAAGGAGGTTTGTTGTCTCCAGTACCACGTGGCTCTAAGGGGCCTGTGTTAAGATAGATGAAAGGGGATAGAGCAGTATAACTTCTATGAACTCTGAACTAACCTGCCAGGGTTCCCTTTTAGGACAAGATGCCACACTGAGAAGAAATTGCTTATAGTGGAATCAAAATCAAGCAGGACAAGGACAACAGAGATGATGGAAAGAGAAGATTTACACTAATGTGAAGAAGGAGAATAAAGACAGTGACATTTCAGTAAGCAAAGCCACAATATTTTTGAATTCTATACACAAAAGAGAAGGTAGTGTTGGAGGGGCTAGGATTCCATACTTCTCTGGAAGTAAGTAGGTCTGGTCTCTCCCTACCTCACAATAGTGTTAATGGGATCAAGTATTGCATTGAGGTTCCCTCCCACACTTTGGTAATGAAACTTCACAAGCCAGTACAAGGTAGAACTAGTTACAGCTAGGCTTCACCTTTCCTGCCACTGTCATCAAGGCCCATTGGGGAGCTGACCTTCCACCTTACCTGACACCAGTGAGGCAGAATAGAGTGGTGCAAGGAGGGGGGTTGACAATCTGCTTCTCCTGTACCCTCATGTGAGTGGGGCCTAGTGGAGTGCTAACCATCCATCCACCCCTACCCACCAGTAACAAAGTGGTGTCAGTCAGCCTTCTGCTCAGCCCACTTTCCAACCTTAGAGGCAGTGGTACCAAGGAGTGAGTGGCTTATACAACCCCACTCAGAGGCCACAGGTGGTGTGAGTCAGTACACTTTTGCCAGGAAGGTGACAATGAGGTGAAGAGGGACCTGAACTTTCACCCCACCTATCTGCAACAAAACAGTGTGAGTCAGTGCCCCATTTTAGCCAGGAAGTTTTAGAGAAGCCTGTCAGGAAGCTAGCCCTTGCACTATACCTGCTAAAAAAGATTAAATAAGATCCACATCTAAAATAATACACAAAATACCTAAGAGTTAGTAAAAAAGGACTCATCATACCAGTCACAACAGGAATGAGAAAAAGACAATGAACAGACACCAACATCAAGATAAATTAGGTACTAGAGTTATCTGACAAGGGTTTTTAAGAAGCCATTATAATGCTTCAACAAGCAACTACAATTTTTTGGGAACAAATGAAAAAATAGAAAATCTAATGAAAGAAATACAAATTATAAAGACAGTAAATGCAAATTAGAGAACTGAAGAATATAATAATCCAAATGAAAAATTTGCTGTATAAGTTAAATAGTAGAGGTGACATAACAGAGGACATATTCTGACAATCTGAAAACAGATCAATAGAATTTACCCAATGTGAGCAATAGAAAAAAAAAGACAAAAAAAATATGACAGCGTCTCAAGGACCCTTAGAACAAAAACAAAAGGGCTAACGTTGCTGTCAGAAACCCAGAAAGAGAGGAGAGGGAGTGGAACTGAAAAAATATTTGAAAAAATAATGTCTGAAGCTTCTGAAACTTGGAAAAAGACATAAACCTACAGATTTAAGAAGCTAAATGATCTCCAAACAGGATAAATTCAAAGAAATCCATGCCAAGACACATCATCATTAAATTTCTGAAAACTAAAGACAAAGAAAAAAATATTGAAAACATCCAGAGAGAAACAATACATTTTAATAACAACATACTTCTAATCTGTAACTCTGGGGACAGAAGAAAGTACTGAAGGAAAAAACTTCAAACCAGAATTCTATATCCTGTGAAAATATCCTTCAAGAATGAAGGGGAAGGAGGAGGAGCAAGATGGTGGAGGAGTAGGAGACCTAAATTTCGTCTGGTCACAGGAATGCAGCTAGATAGGGATCAAACCATTCTGAACACCAACGAACTCAACAGGAGATTGAAGCAAAGAATAGCAACAACTCTCCAAACAGAAAAGTGACCACTTTCTGGAAGGTAGGATATGTGGAGAAGTGAATCCGAAGTGATATTTGGGAAGATAGACCACGGGGGCAGAGGGCTTCTGTCAGCCACTACTGGCAAGTGATAGAGGCACGGAGCACAAAATCAGAAATTTTAGAAGTTGGCTCTGCTGAGGGACATCGCTCCAGTGGCTAAGTGGGGGGTGGAACCCTCGTGGGACAGTGTGGTCTCAGGACCCTCGGGGTCACAGGAAGACTGGAGGTGCCTGAGTGTGGCAGAGCTCCCAGGTATAGGAGCGGGGAAGCCGGCTGCAGAGACGGAGCCGAGGAGTGGGCTCTCAGCTCAGGGTGGCCATAAACTGTGATCCGCGGCACAGTCGGGCCACTGCTCTTCCATCAGGGACCCAGCAAGCGGCAGATCCGGGGAGACTCCCCTTCCTCCTCTGGAGGAGCGGCGCGGGAGTGCACTGCAGGGATCTGCTGGGTTTGGAGACTCCACACGGGGCTGGGTGCCAGAGATAGAAATGCTCAGTCACAGGCCGGGTGAGCACAGAGTGCGGCCAGAGACCAGAGAGACAGGCGTGATTGCTTTTCTCTGGGGGCTCACTGAGGAGTGGGGCCCCAAGTTCTCAGCTCCTCCACCGTGGAGATTGGGAGGCTGCCATTTTCAGTCTCCTCCTCCAAAAGCTGAACAGAAAGTTTGCAGGGAACAAAAGCTCCCGAGACCAAACCGGAACAGATTACTTAGCCTGGACCCGGCAAGGGCGGGGCAATTCCACTTCCAGCAAAGACATATGAGAACCACTGCAACAGGCCCCTCCCCCAGAAGATCAGTGAGAACAGCCAGCCAAGACCAAGTTTACCGATCAATGAGAACGGCAGAACTCCATCGCTAAGGGAATACTGCACATAGAATTCATGGCTTTTTTCCACCTGATTCTTTAGTCTTTCAAAGTTAATTTCTTAAATTTTCTTTTTTTTTCTCATTTTTTCCTCTTTTTTCTTTTTGCCTTTTTCAACAAACATCTTGTCAATCCCCCCCCTTTTTTTTAAAGATTTTATTTATTTATATGACAGACAGAGACACAGCGAGATAGGGAACATAAGCAGGGGGAGTGGGAGAGGGAGAAGCAGGCTTCCCGCGGAGCAGGGAGCCCGATGCGGGGCTCGATCCCAGGACCCTGGGATCATGATCATGACCTGAGCTGAAGGCAGACGCTTAACGACTGAGCCACCAAGGTGCCCCGTCAATCCCTTTTTTAAAAAATCTTTATTTTTCATTTTTAGAGTCATATTCTATCCCTTCATAGTAGTTAACCTTATTTTTGGTATAAATAAATAAATATATATATGTTACTCTCTCTTTAAAATTTCGGGATACACTTTCTTCTAACAGACCAAAATATACCCTAAATCTCTAGTGTATGGCTTTTTTGTAGTCTCCTGCCTGATCACATTCTCTGTTTTGTTTTGTTTTTTAATTCCTCTTCTTTTTTTTTTATCAACCAACTTCTTTTCTTATCAATTGCTTTTATAAAATCTTTTATAATTTTCTTTTTTCTTTTAAAGATTTTATTTATTTGACAGAGAGAGACACAGTGAGAGAGGGAACACAAGCAGGGGAGTGGGAGAGGGAAAGTAGGCTTTCCATGGAGCAGGGAGCCCGATGTGGGGCTCAATCCCAGGACCCCAGGATCACGACCTAAGCCAAAGGCAGAAGCTTAATGACTGAGCCACTCAGGCACCCCTATAATTTTCATCTTTACAATCATATTCCATCCCTTCATCATACTTACCCTTATTTTTGTACTTATATAAGTTTTTCTTTCTTTAAAATTTTGGGAGGCACTTTCTTCTAACAGACCAAAATAGGCCCAAAACCTAGTGTGTGGCACTGATCTGTGCACCAGCCTGATCATATTTGGATCATATTCAGTTTTTTATTTTTTAATCTTTTTCTTTTTTTCCTCTTTTTTCTTTCTTTCCCTTTCTTTTGCCCCGGTTTCAGGTCTCTTCTGATTTGTTTAGTGTGTATTTTTGGGGGGTCGTTGTTACCCTATTAACATTTTATTCTCTCATTCATCTATTTCCCTCTGGACAAAATGACAAGACGGAAAAACTCACCTCAAAAAAAAAAAAAAAAAGAATAAGATACAATACTGACTGCCAGGGACCTAATCAATACAGACATTAGTAAGATGTCGGAACTAGAGTTCAGAATGACGATTTTAAAGATTCTAGCTAGACTTGAAAAAGGCATGAAGATATTAGAGAAATGCTTTCTGGTGAAATAAAAGAACTAAAATCTAACCAAGTCGAAATCAAAGAGGCTATTAATGAAGTGCAATAAAAAATGGAGGCTGTAACTGCTGGGATAATTGAGGCAGAAGAGAGAATTAGTGATATAGAAGACCAAATGATGGAAAATAAAGAAGCTGAGAAAAAGAGAGAGAAACAACTACTGGATCATTAGGGCAGAATTCAAGAGATAAGTGATACCATAAGACAAAACAACATTAGAATAATTGGGATCGCAAAAGAAGAAGAAAGAGAGAGAGGGGCAGAAAGCATATTGGAGCAAATTATAGCAGAGAACTTCCCTAATTTGGGGAAGGAAACAGGCATCAAAATCCAGGAAGCACAGAGAACATCTCTCAAAATCAATAAAAATATGTCAACACCCTGACATCTAATAATAAAACTTACGAGTCTAAGAGACAAAGAGAAAATCCTGAAAGCAGCTTGGGAGAAGAGATCTGTAACCTACAATGGTAGAAACATTAGATTGGCAACAGACCTATCCACAGAGACCTGGCAGGCCAGAAAGGACTGGCATGATATATTCAGAGCACTACATGAGAAAAATATGCAGCCAAAAATACTATATCCAGCTAGGCTGTCATTGAAAATAGAAAGAGAGAAAAAAAGCATCCAGGACAAACAAAAATTAAAGGAATTTGCAAACACGCAACCAGCCCTACAAGAAATATTGAAAGGGGTCCTCTAAGCAAAGAGAGAGCCTAAAATAACATAGGCCAGAAAGGAACACAGACAATATACAGTAACAGTCACCTTACAGGCAATACAATGGCACTAAATTCTTATCTTTCAATAGTTACCCGGAATGTAAATGGGCTAAATGCCCCAATCAAAAGACACAGGCTATCAGATTGGATTAAAAAACAAGACCCATCGATATGCTGTCTGCAAGAGACTCATTTTAGACCCAAAGACACCCCAGATTGAAAGCGAGGGGTGGAAAACAATTTACCATGCAAATGGACATCAAAAGAAAGCTGGGGTGGCAATCCTCATATCAGACAAATGAGATTTGAAACCAAAGACTATAATAAGAGATGAGGAAGGACACTATATTGTACTTAAAGGGTCTATCCAACAAGAAGATCTAACAATTGTAAATATCTATGCCCCTAACATGGGAGCAGCCACTTATATAAGCCAATTAATAACAAAAGCAAAGAAACACATCAATAACAATACAATAATAGTGGGGGACTTTAACACCCCCCTCACTGAAATGGACAGATCGTCTAAGCAAAAGATCAACAAGGAAATAAAGGCTTTAAATGACACACTGGACCAAATGGACTTCACAGATATATTCAGAACATTCCATCCCAAAGCAACAGAATACACATTCTTCTCTAGTGCCCAGGGAACATTCTCCAGAATAGATCACATCCTAGGTCACAGATCAGGTCTCAACCGGTACCAAAGATTGGGATCATTCCCTGCACATTTTCAGACCACAATGCTTTGAAACTAGAACTCAGTCACAAGAGGAAAGTCGGAAAGAACTCAAATACATGGAGGTTAAAGAGCATCCTACTAAAGAATGAGTGGGTCAACCAGGAAATTAAGGAAGAACTAAAAAAATTCATGGAAACAAATGAAAATGAAAAAACAACTGTTCAAAATCTTTGGGATGCAGCAAAGGCAGTCCTAAGAGGAAAGTATATAGCAATACAAGCCTTTCTCAAGAAACAAGAAAGGTCTCAAATACACAAACTAACCCTACACCAAAAGGAGCTGGAGAAAGAGCAGCAAATAAAACCTAAACCCAGGAGGAGAAGAGAAATAATAAAGATCAGAGCAGAAATCAATGAAATGGAAACCAAAAGAACAGTAGAACAGATCAACGAAACTAGGAGCTGGTTCTTTGAAAGAATTAATAAGATTGATAAACCCCTGGCCAGACTTATCAAAAAGAAAAGTGAGATGACCCAAATAAATAAAATCATGAATGAAAGAGGAGAGATCACAACCAACACCCAAGAAATACAAACAATTATAAGAACATATTATGAGCAACTATATGCCAACAAATTAGATAATCTGGAAGCAATGGATGCATTCTTAGAGACGTATAAACTACCAAAACTGAACCAGGAAGAAATAGAAAACCTGAGCAGACCCATAACCACAGGAAATTGAAGCAGTCATCAAAAATCTCCCAACAAACAAAAGCCCAGGGCCCGTTGGCTTCCCAGAGGAATTCTACCAAACATTTAAAGAAGAATTAATACCTATTCTTCTGAAACTGTTCCAAAAAATAGAAATGGAAAGAAAACTTCCAAACTCATTTTATGAGGCCATAATTACCTTGATCCCAAAACCAGACAAAGACCCCATCAAAAAGGAGAATTACAGACCAATCTCCTTGATGAACACGGATGCAAAAATTCTCACCAAAATACTAGCTGATAGGATCCAACAGTATATTAAAGGGATTATTCACCACGACCAAGTGGATTTATCCCTGGGCTGCAAGGTTGGTTCAACATCTGCAAATCAATCAATGTTATACAATACATTAATAAAAGAAAGAACCAGAACCATATGAACCTCTCAATAGATGCAGAAAAAGCATTTCACAAAGGACAGCATCCTTTCTTGATCAAAACTCTTCAGAGTATCGGGATAGAGGGTACATACCTCGATATCATAAAAGCCACCTATGAAAAACCCACAACGAATATCATTCTCAATGGGGAAAAACAGAGCTTTCCCCCTAAGGTCAGGAACACGGCAGGGATGTCCACAAACACCACTGCTATTCAACATAGTATTAGAAGTCCTAGCCACAGCAATCAGACAACAAAAAGAAATCAAAGGCATCCAAATCAGCAAAGAAATCAAACTCTCACTCTTTGTAGATATGATACTTCATGTGGAAAACCCAAAAGACTCCACCCCAAAACTGCTAGAACTCATACAGGAATTCAGTCAAGTGGCAGGATATAAAATCAATGCACAGAAATCAGTGGCATTCCTATACACCAACAACAAGACAGAAGAAAGAGAAATTAAGGAGTCGATCCCATTTACAATTGCACCCAAAACCATAAGATACCTAGGAATAAATCTAACCAAAGTGGCAAAGAATCTGTACTCAGAAAAGTATAAAATATTAGTGAAAGAAATTAAGGAATGTACAAAGAAATGGAAAAATGTTCCATACTCATGGATTGGAAGAACAAATATTGTGAAGATGTCAATGCTACCTAGAGCAATCTACACATTCAATGCAATCCTCATCAAAATACCATCCACTTTTTTCAAAGAAATGGAACAAATAATCCTAAAATTTGTATGGACCAGAAAAGACCCCGAATAGCCAGAGGAATGTTGAACAAGAAAAGCAAAGCTGGTGGCATCACAATTCCAGACTTGAAGCTCTATTACAAAGCTGTCATCATCAAGACAGTATGGTACTGGCACAAAAACAGACACTGAGATCAATGGAACAGAATAGAGAGCCCAGAAATGGACCCTCAACTCTATGGTCAACTCATCTTTAACAAAGCAGGAAAGAATGTACAATGGAAAAAAGTCTCTTCAACAAATGGTGTTGGGAAAATTGGACAGCCACATGCAGAAGAATGAAACTGGACCATTTCGTTACACCACACACAAAAATAGACTCAAAATGGCAAAAGACCTCAATGTGAGACAGGAGTCCATCAAAATCCTAAAGGAGAACACAGGCAGCAACCTCTTCGACCTCAGCCGCAGCAACCTCTTCCTAGACTCATCACCAAAGGCAAGGGAAGCAAGAGCAAAAATGAACTATTGGGACTTCAGCAAGATAAACTTTTGCACAGCAAAAGAAACAGTCAACAAAACCAAAAGACAATCGACAGAATGGGAGAAGATATTTGCAAATGACATAGCAGATAAAGGGCTAGTATCCAAAATCTATAAAGAACTTATCAAACTCAACACCCAAAGAACAAATGATCCAATCAAGAAATGGGCAGAAGACGTGAACAGACATTTTTCCAAAGAAGACATCCAAATGGCCAACAGACACATGAAAAAGTGTTCAACATCGCTCGGCATCAGGGAAATCCAAATCAAAACCTCATTGAGATACCACCTCACACCAGTCAGAATGGCTAAAATTAACAAGTCAGGAAATGACAGATGTTGGCGGGGATGCAGAGAAAGGGGAGCCCTCCTACAATGTTGGTGGGAAATGCAAGCTGGTGGAACCACTTGGGAAAACAGTATGAAGGTTTCTCAAAAATTTGAAAATAGAGCTATCTTATGACCCAGCAATTGCATTACTGGGTATTTATCCCAAAGATACAAATGTAGGGATCCGAAGGGGTACGTGCACCCTGATGTTTATAGCAGCAACGTCCACAATAGCCAAACTGTGGAAAGAGCCAAAATGTCCATCAACAGATGAATGGATAAAGAAGAAGTTGTATATATATATATATATATATATATATATATACACAATGGAATATTATGCAGCCATCAAAAGGAATGAAATCTTGCCATTTGCGATGATGTGGATGGAACTGGAGGGTGTTATGCTGAGCGAAAGAAGTCAATCAGAGAAAGACATGTATCATATGACCTCACTGATATGAGGAATTCTTAATCTCAGGAAACAAACTGAGGTTTGCTAGAGTGGTGGGGGGGTGGGAGGGATGGGGTGGCTGGGTGATAGACACTGGGGAGGGTATGTGTTATGGTGAGCGCTGTGAATTGTGCAAGACTGTTGAGTCACAGATCTGTATCTCTGAAAGAAATAATACATTATATGTTTTTTTTTAAAAAAGAAGATAGCAGGAGGGGAAGAATGAAGGGGGGATATCGGAGGGGCAGATGAACCATGAGAGATGATGGACTCTGAAAAACAAACTGAGGGTTCTAGAGGGAAGGGGGGGTGGGAGGATGGGTTAGCCTGGTGATGGGTATTAAAGAGGGCACATTCTGCATGGAGCACTGGGTGACATATGCAAACAATGAATCGTGGAACATTACATCAAAAGCTAGTGATGTGATGTATGGTGATCAACATAACATAATAATAAAAATAATAATAATTAAAAAGAAGAAGAAGAAGATAGCAGGAAGGGAAAAATGAATGGGGGGAATCGGAGGGGGAGACGAACCATGAGAGACTATGGACTCTGAGAAAGAAACTGAGGGTTCTAGAGGGGAGGGGGTTGAGGGATGGGTTAGCCTGGTGATGGGTATTAAAGAGGGCATGTACTGAATGGAGCACTGTGGGTTATACACAAACAACGAATCATGGAACACTACATTAAGAACTACATAACATAACAAAATAAAAAGAATGAAGAGGAAAATCACAACACTATCAGATGAAGTAAAACCAAGAATTTTATGTTAGGAAATCTACTCCTTAAAAAATGGCTAAAGAGGGCATTTGGGTGGTTCAGATGGTTAAGTGTCTGCCTTTGGCTCAGGTCATGATCTTGGGGTCCTGGGATCGAGTCCCACATCAGGCTCCTTGCTTACCGGGGAGCCTGCTTCTCCCTCTGCCAGCCACTCCCCCTGCTTGTACTCTCCCTCTCTCTCTCTCTGGCAAATAAATAAAATCTTTTTAAAAAATAAAATAAAATAAAATATGACTAAAGAGTGGTGCCTGCGTGGCTCAGTTGGTTAAAGGGCCGCCTTTGGCTCAGGTCATGATCCCAGGGTCCTGGGATCAAGCCCCATGTCGGGCTTCCTGCTCAGCAGGAAGTCTGCTTCTCCCTCTGCCCCTCCCCCTACTCAAGTTCTCTCTCTCTCTCAAATAAATAAAATCTTAAAAGAAGGTAAAAATAAAAAATGGCTAAAGAAAGCTCTCTGAAAGAAAGGCTTTGAAATTCCGAAAGGAAAGAACATCAAAATAGGTAAAAATAGGGGTAGATACACAAGACTATTCAAGCTTTATGAATTTCTTAAATTATATTTGATTGTTGAAGTAAAAGTTATAGTACCACCTCATGGGGTGTTTGAAATATAAGGAGGAAATACAACAATTATATTTAAAAAGTGTGTGTGAAGGTAAAGAGACCTAAATAGAAGTAAGGTTTCTATACTTCACTAGAAAGGGTTAAATGTCAATATTAGTACAGTATAATACGTTCATATATATATTGGAACACCTAAAGCAATGGCTAGGAAAGTTATATGAAGCTATATACTCCGAAAACTCTAAGTAAATCAAGTAGAATCTTAATAAATGTTCAAATAACTCACATTAAGGTAAGAAAAGTGAAATGGGAACAAGAAACATGTGAAGCAAACAGAAGCAAATAATAAAATGGTAGCATCAGTCCTAATATATCAGAATTATGTTAAATGTAAATAATTTAAATACACTCATTAAAAGACAGAGAAGATTCTGGGAAAGCTGGCAGAGTAGGAGGACCTTAAACTTACCTTGTCCCATGAATACAACTAGATAACATTCACATCAGTGAAAATAAACCAAAAAATGACCCAAAGACTGGCAAAACAGACTCTCCACAGCTAAATATAGATAAGTGGCCACATGGAAGAAGAGAGGAAAGGCAGAGACACAGCCAGGAGCTAAATGGACCACAGGACTGTCCCTGGGAGGGAAAGATGCTGCAGACACCAAGAGGGGAAAGAAACAGGTGCCCACATCAGGGAGCCCACATGAGAAAGATGAATTTCCCAATTTCTTACAATCCACTAAAATCTGGAACTTTAAAAATCAGTGGGTTTGGCTCTGGGAGAGCTGGGAGGGTGAGAGGAAACTGAGTCTCCACCCTTAAAGAGATAGCACAACAAAGACCCCACAGAGATACAGCCTAGAAGCAGCAGTTTGAAAATGCCTGAGGCATATGATAGGGGGATTTCTTTACTCATCTCAGAACATGTGCTGGAGGGTTAGGGATCTTTGGGAGACCTCCAGAACAAAGGAGCTGGCAGGCACCATTTCCCTACCTTGCCCGCAAGCATAAACACACTGCCACCTGCAGCACTCAGTTCAGTGCTGACATTACCAAACTTGCTAACAGTGTGCCCTGCCCTGTGTTCCTTCAGACACAGCCCCTTCAGCTAGGCTTAAGCTCCAGTTCTCCTCCCACAGCAGACCTGCACAAACCTTGCTAACACTGAGCATGCAGCCCTCCCTCCACATCCTTCCCTCCTCTCACTCCTCCCTTCAGTAGATCTGCCCCCTCTTGGAGCCCATCCAAAGTGGTACTACAAACCTAGCAATGTGCTAGTAGCCTGTACAGGGGCCAGTGCCCTCTGAAGTGACTCCTACTCCAGGGAGAGGGAAAGATAACCACATGCAACAATCAGACTGCAGCCCAAGCAGTGGGCAGGGGGCAGATATTTGGTCTGACTGCAGGCCCCGCCCACCAATGAAAACTTCTCAGAAGACAACATAGGGAATGTATAGTTTGAGGCTACTTCATCTTTGGCAAATGCCTGGTCTGACTCAACTGAAGCCCAAGGTGGCCCCAGACTGGCCCACTAATGACACACAGACCAAACCCTTCCCACAACAGGTGGAGAGCCATTGCAGATGACCGGATTTAAGGCAAAAGCAGCTCAGCCACAACAGCAGGGTGCACAGAACACACATAGAAGACACCCTTGAAGTGCCAGGTTCCGGCAACCAGGGGACACTGCACTGCAGGGTGTTACAGGACCTCTTCTTCATAAGACCACTACTTTCAAGAGCAGGAGACATAGCTAACTTTCCTAACACATACAAACAGACACAGAGTTAGACAAAATGAGGAGACAGAGGAATATGTCTTGAATGAGAGAACAGGACAAAATCACAGCAGGAGACCTAAATGAAATGGAGATAAGTAATATGCCTGATAGAGAATTCAAAGTAATGGCCATAGAAATACTCACTAGACTTTAGAAAAGAGTGGAAGACCTCAGTGAGACCCTCAACAAAGAGATAGAAAACATAAAGATCCAATCAGAGATAAAGAACTCAGGAACAAATTAAAAATACACCACATGCAATCCATAACAAACTGGAGGAAGGAGAAGAACAGATCAGTGACCTGCAAGACAGAATAATGGAAAGAAATCAAACTGATCAGGTGAGAAAAAATTAATAAATCAAATTAGATTCAGGGAACTCTGACATTATCAAGTGTAAAAACATTCACATTAGAGGAATCCCAGAAGAGAGAGAAAAGGGGGCAGAAAATTTATGTGAAGAAATAATTGTTGAAAAATTACTGATCTGGAAAAGGAAATGGAAATCCAGATTCAAAAGGCACAGAAAGCCCCCAACAAAACCGACTCAAGGAGGTCCACACCAAGACCAGAGTAATTAAAATGGCTAAAAGTAGTGATAAAGAGAGAATTTTAAAATTAGCAAGAGTAGGCACCCAAGCCCATGGCTGCTCGAAGTCACAAGGACATGGAGCTCAGTGATCCTTGTGGGCCCCAGGGGAAATCCCCTGGAGAATTGAAGGGGGCATGAACTGCAGGAGTCTATGGAGTTTAATACACAAAGAGGTAGAGATGGTTTGATCTGGAGGGTTTATTGAGGAAGGAGGGCCGAGACCTTGCAGCTCTGGGCCGAAGATCCCAGAGTGGCCATATTTGTTCTGACCCTCTGAAGATGCCCAGAAAGCTTCCAGGAAACAAAAACCACACTGACGAAGCTCACTTTAAGCCCATTCCCCTGACAAGGGCGGGCAAATCCACCCAGGCAAAGACACCTGAGATTCAGTGCAACAGGCCCCTCCCCCAGAAGACAGATTTGAAGAACAGGTGAATGACAAGCTTATAGATCCCACATGACTGTAAAACTCCAGCACCCATGGGGAAAATAATATATTGAGTTCCAGGTGTTTCCTCACAACTCGTTTATCTTTTAGGCTAAAATTTTACATTACTTTTTTTTTTCTTTTTTACCTTTTTCCCATTTCAAATAGATTCTTATTTTCCAACTTATGTTTTTATTTTTTCTTTTCTTATTTTTTTAAATTTTTTAAAAGTTTATTATAATTGACACACAATGTTACATTAGTTTCAGGTGTAAAACATAGTAATTTAACTTCTCTATACATTATGCTCTGCCTGCCACAGGTGTAGCCAGCCATCTGTCACCAAACAATGCTATTACAATATCATTGACCATATTCCTTATGCTGTGCTTTATATTGTCAAAGATTATTTGACCATAGAGTTGAGGGTCCATATATGGGCTCTCTATTTTGTTCCATTGATCTTTATGTCTGTTTTTGTGCCAGTACCATGTTGTCTTGGTGATCACTGCTTTGTAATATAGCATGAAATCAGGCAACGTGATGCCCCCAGCTTTGTTTTTCTTTTTCAACATTTCCTTGGCAATTCGGGGTCTTTTCTGATTCCATACAAATTTTAGAATTGTTTGTTCTAGCACTTTGAAAAGAGTCATTGGAATTTTGATCGGGATGGCGTTGAAGGTATAGATTGCTCTGGGTAGCATAGACATTTTAACAATGTTTATTCTTCCGATCCATGAGCATGGAATATTTTTCCATCTTTTTGTGTATTCTTCAATTTCTTTCATGAGTGTTCTGTACTTCCTAGAGTATAGATCATTTACCTCTTTGGTTAGGTTTAATCCGGGGTATCTTATGGTTTTTGGTGCTATTGTAAATGGAATCGTTTCTCTAATTTCTCTTTCTACAGTTGCGTTGTTAGTGTATAAGAAAGCAACTGATTTCTGTGCATTGATTTTGTACCCTGCCACATTACTGAATTGCTGTATGAGGTCTAGTAATTTGGGGGTGGAGTCTTTTGGGTTTTCCACATAAAGTATCATATCATCTGTGAAGAGAGAGAGTTTGACTTCTTCTTTGCCAATTTGAATACCTTTTATTTCTTTTTGTTGTTGCCTTTGCTAGGACTTCTAGTACTATGTTGAACAATAGTGTCAAGAGTGGGCATCCTTGTTATGTTCCTTATCTTAAGGGAAAGGTTCTCAGCTTGTCCCCATTGAGGATGATATTCACTGTGGGTTTTTCATAGATGGATTTTATGAACTTGAGGAATGTTCCCTCTATCCCTCTACTCTGAAGAGTTTTAATCAGGAAAGGATGCTGTAATTTGTCAAATGCTTTTTCTGCATCAATTGAGAGGACCATATGGTTCTTCTCCCTCCTCTTATTAATGTGTTCTCTCACATTGATTGATTTGTGAATGTTGAACCACCCTTGCATCCCGGGCATAAATCCCACTTGGTCATAGTGGATGATCCTTTTAATGTATTGTTGGATCTTACTAGCTAGGATTTTGTTGAGGATTTTGGAATCCATATTCATCAGGGATATCAGTCTGAAATTCTCCTTTTTGATGGGGTCTTTGCCTGGTTTGGGGATTAAGGTAATGCTGGCTTCATAGAATGAGTCTGGAAGCTTTCCTGCTGTTTCCATTTTTTGAAACAGCTTCAGGAGAATAGGTATTATTTCTTCTTTGAATGTTTGGTAGAATTCCCCAGGGAATCCATCAGGCCTTGGACTCTTGTTTTTTGGGAGGCTTTTGATCACTGCTTCAATCTCGCTCCTGGTTATTGGCCTATTCAGGTTGTCAATTTCTTCCAGTTTCAGTCTTGGTAGTTTATAGGTTTCCAGGAAGGCATCCAGGTCTTCCAGATTGCTTAAGTTATTGGCATATAGTTGATAGTAATTTCTAGTGGTTTTTTTTATTTCTTTGGTGTTAGTCATGATCTCTCCCCTTTCATTCATAATTTTATTAATTTGAGTCATTTCTCTTTTCTTTTGGATAAGTCAGGCTAGTGGTTTATTGATCTTATTAATTCTTTCAAAGAACCAGCTTCTAGTTTCATTGATCTGATCTACTGTGTTTCTGGCTTCTAAATCATTGATCTCTCCTCTACTCTTAATTATTTCTCTTCTAATGCATGGCTTAGGCATCATTTGTTGCTTTTTTCTACTTCTTTAAGGTGTAGAGTTAGTTGGTGAATTCAGGATTTTTCTATTTTTTTGAGTGAGGCTTGGATGGCTATGTATTTCCCCCTTAGCAGTATCCCATAGGTTTTGGACTGATGTGTTTTCTTTCTCTTTGGTTTCCATGATTTTTTTATGTTCTTTGATTTATTGGTTGACCCAAACATTCTTGAGCAGAGTGGTCTTTAGCTTTCAAGTGTTTGAATTTCTGCCAAATTTTTTCTTGTGATTGAGTTCCAGTTTTAAAGCATTATGGTCTGAGAAGATGCAGGGAATAATCTCAGTCTTTTGGTATCAGTTGAGACCTGATTTGTGACCCAGTATGTGGTCTATTCTGGAGAAAGTTCTGTGTGCACTCAAGAATAATGAGTATTCTGTTGTTTTAGGGTGGGATGTTCTGTATATATCTATGAGGTCCATCTGGTCCAGTGTGTCATTCAAAGCTCTTGTTTCTTTGTTGATTTTCTGCTTAGATGATCTGTCTATTGCTGAGAGTGGAGTATTGAGGTCTCCTACAATTAATGTATTGTTATCAATATGACTCTTTATTTTGGTTAACAGTTGGCTTATGTAGATGGCTGCTCCCATGTTGGGGGTGTAGATATTTACAATTGTTAGATCTTCATGTTGGATCGACCCTTTAAGAATGATATAGTGTCTTTCTGTGTCTCTAACTACAGTCTTTAGTTTAAAATCTAATTTGTCTGATATAAGAATTGCTACCCCAGGGGTGCCTGGGTGGCTCAGTGGGTTAAGCGTCTGCCTTCAGCTCAGGTCATGATCCCAGCGTCCTGGGATTGAGCCCCTCATTGGACTCCCTACTCAATGGGGAGTCTGCTTCTCCTTCTCCTGCTCCCCCTGCTTGTGCTCTCTCTCTCTGAAATAAACCAAATTCTTAAAAAAACAACAACAAAGAGAATTGCTACCCCAGCTTTCTTTTGAGGTCTACTGGCATGGAAGATGGATCTCCATCACTTCACTTTCAGTCTGGATGTATCTTTAGGTTCAAAATGAGTCTCTTGTAGGCAGCATATGGATGGGTCCTGTCTTTTTATCCAATCTGCAACTCTGTGCCATTTTATGGGAGCATTTAGGCCGTTCACGTTGAGAGTGATTATTGAAAGATATGAATTTATTGTCACCATGTTGCCTGCAAAGACCTTGTTTTTATAGATTGTCTCTGTAAATTTCTGTTCTATATCACTCTTGGGGTCTTTCTCTTTTTATAGAACCCCCCTTAATATTTCTTTCAGGGCCTGCTTAGTGGTGACATATTCTTTCAGTTTCTGCTGGTCTTGGAAGTTCTATATCTCTCCATCCATTCTAAATGATAGCCTTGCCAGATAAGGTATTTTTGGCTGCATGTCCTTCTTGTTTAGTATCCTGAAGGGGGTGGAGAGAGAGACAGGGCCAGAGCAAATCATAGCTGAGAACTTCCCTAGTCTGGGGAAGGAAACAAGGATTCATGTCCAAGAGGCAGAGAGGACCCCTCCCAAAATCAATAAAAATAGATCAACACTGTGACATTTAATAGTGAAGCTTGCAAATCTTAGAGAAAAACAAGCTATCCTGAGAGTAGCTAGGGAGAGGAGATTCCTCACCTATGGAGGGAGGACCATCAGAATAAAATCAGACCTACCCAAAGAAACCTGGGAAGCCAGAAAGGGCTGGCATGATATATTCAGGATACTTAATGAGAAGAACATGCAGCCAAGAATACTTTATCCAGCAAGGCTGTCATTCAGAATGGAAGGAGAGATAGCTTCCAGGACAGACAGAAACTGAAGGAATATGTGACCACCAAGCCAGCCCTGCAAGAAATATTAAGGGGGATACTGTAAGTGAACAGAGACCCCAAGAGTAACATAGTCCAAAAAGTAACAGAGACAATCTACAGAAACAGGAACTTTGCAGGAAATGCAATGGCACTAAATACATATCTTTCAATAATTACTCTGAATGTGAATGGGCTGAAAACTCCAGTCAAAAGACACAGGGTATCAGATTGGATAAAAAAGAAAGACCCATCCATATGCTGCCTGTAAGAGACTCATTTTACCTAAAATAACCTCCAGATTGAAAGTGAAGGGATGGGGAACAATTTACCACACTCATGGACCTCAAGAGAAAGCTGGAGTAGCAATCCTCATATCAGACAAATTAAATTTTATACCAAAGACTGTAGTAAGAGATATAGAGGAACACTATATCACACTTAAAGCATCTATCCAACAATAAGATCTATCAATTGTAAATATCTATGCACCCAAACATGGGAGCAGTCAATTATATAAATAAATTAATAACCAAAGTAAAAAAACATATTGATAATAATACATTAATAGTAGGAGAATTCAACAACCCACTCACAGCAAAGGACAGATCATATAAGCAGAAGATCGATAAAGAAACAAGAGCTTTGAATGACACATTAGAACAGATGGACTTCATAGATATATACAGAACATTACATCCTAAAACAACAGAATACTAATTCTTCTCGAGTGCACACAGAACTTTCTCAAGAATAGATCACATACTGCGTCACAAATCAGGTCTCAACTGATACAAAAATATTGAGATTATTCCCTGCATATTTCCAGACCACAATGCTTTGAAACTGGAACTCAGTCACAAGAAAAAATTTGGAAGGAACTCAAACACTTGGAGGTTAAAGAGCATCCTGTTGAAGCATGAATGGGTTAACCAGGAAATTAAAGAACTTAAACAATTCATGCTAAGTAATGAAAGTGAAAACACATCACTTCAAAATCTAAGGGATGGGCGCCTGGGTGGCTCAGTCATTAAGCGTCTGCCTTCGGCTCAGGTCATGATCCCAGGGACCTAGGATCGAGCCCCGTGTCGGGCTTCCTGCTTGGCAGGAAGCCTGCTTCTCCCTCTCCCACTTCCCTGCTTGTGTTCCCTCTCTCGCTGTCTCTCTCTGTCAAATAAATAAATAAAATCTTAGGAAAAAAAAAAAACTAAGGGATACTGCAAAAGCAGTCTGAAGACAGAAGTATATAGCCATCCAAGCCTCTCTCAAAAAATTAGAAAATCCCAAATGCACAAGCTAACCTTACACCTGAAGGACCTGGAGAAAGAACATCAAATTAAGCCTAAACCAAGCAGGAGAAGAGAAATAATAAAGATTAGATCAGAAATCAATGAAATAGGGCGCCTGGGTGGCTCAGTTGGTTGAGCGACTGCCTTCAGCTCAGGTCATGATCCTGGAGTCCCTGGATCGAGTCCCGCATCGGGCTCCCTGCTCGGCAGGGAGCCTGCTTCTGCCTCTGACCCTCCCCCCTCTCATGTGCTCTCTCTCTCTCATTCTCTGTCTCAAATAAATAAATAAAATCTTTAAAAAAAAAAAAAGAAATCAATGAAATAGAAACCAGAAAAACAGTAGAACAGATCAATGAAACTAGAAGCTGGTTCTTTGGAAGAATTAATAAGATTGATAAACCTCTGGCCAGACTTACCCAAAGAAAAGAAAAAGGACCCAAATTAATAAAATCATGAATGAAAGGGGAGAGATCATGACTTATACCAGGGAAATAGAAACAATTGCTAGAAATCATTATCAGCAACTATAGGCCAACAAATTAAGCAATCTGGAAGAAATGGATGCATTCCTGGAAACTTATAAACTACCAAGACTGAAACAGGAAAAAATAGACAATCTGGACAGACCAATAAGCAGCAAGGAAATTGAAGCAGTAATCAAAAACCTCCCAAAAAACAAGAATCCAGGGCCAGATGGCTTCCCAGGGTAATTCTACCAAACATTTAAAGAAAAAATCATACTTATTCTTCTGAAGCTGTTTCAAACAGTAGAAAGGGAAGGAAAACTACCAAACTCATTCTATGAGGCCAGCATTACCTTGATCCCCAAACCAGACAAAGACCCCATCAAAAGGGAGAATTACAGATCATTATTTCTGATGAACATGGATGCAAAAATGCTCACCAAGATCCTAGCCAATAGGATCCAACAGTACATTAAAAGGATTATTCACCACGACCAGGTGGGATTTATTCCTGGGATGCAATGGTGGTTTAACATTTGCAAATCAATCAGCGTGATAGAGCACATTAGAAAAGACAAGAAGCATATGATTCTCTCTATTGATGCAGAAGAAGCATTTGACAAAACACAGTATCCTTTCTTGATTAAAACTCTTCAAAATATAGGGATAGAGGGAACAAACCTCAATATCATAAAAGCCATCTATGAAAAGCCCACAGCGAATATCATTCTCAATGGGGAAAAACTGAGAGCTTTTCCCTTAAGGTCAGAAACACGACAAGGATATCCACTCTCACCAGTATTGTTCATCATATTACTAGAAGTCATTAGCCTCAGCAATCAGACAACAAAAAGAAATAAAAGGCATTCAAATTGCCATGAAGAAGTCAAACTCTCACTCTTCAGATGACATGATACTTTATTTGCAAAACCCAAAAACTTCACCCCAAAATTGCTAGAACTCATATAGCGATTCAGCAATGTGGCAGGATACAAAATTAATAGACAGAAATCAGTTGCATTTCTATACACTATCAATGTGACTGAAGAAAGAGAAATTAAGGAATAGATCCCATTTGCTATTGCACCAAAAACCTAAGATACTTAGGAATAAACCTAACCTAAGAGGTAAAGGATCTATATTTTAGAACTACCAAATACTTATGAAAGAAATGGAGGAAGACACAAAGAGAGGGAAAAACATTCCATGCTCATGGATTGGGAGAATAAACATTGTTAAAATGTCTATGCTGCCCAGAGCAATCTACACATTCAATGCATTCCTATCAAAATACCATCAACATTTTTCACAGAGCTGGAACAAACAACACTAAAATTTGTATGGAACCAGAAAAGACCATGCATTGCCAGGGGAATGTTGAAAAAGAAAACCAAAGCTGGGGGCATCACAATGCCTGACTTCAAGCTATATTACAAAGTTGTGATCATTAAGACAGCATACTACTGGCACAAAAACAGACACATAGATCATGGAACAGAATAGAGAGTCCAGAAATGGGCCCTCAACTGTATGGTCAACTAATCTTTGACAAAGCAAGAAAGACTATCCAATGGAAAAACGACAGTCTTTTCAATAAATTGGAAGATTGGGAAAATTGGACAGCCACATGAAGAGGAATGAAACTGGACCATCTCTCACACCATACAAAAGATAAACTCAAAATGGATGAAAGACCTCAGTGTGAGACAGGAATCCACCAAAATCCCAGAGAAGAACACAGGTAGCAGCCTCTTCAACCTTGGACACAGCAACTTCTTCCAAGACCCATCTCTAAAGGCAAGGGAAACAAAAGCAAAAATGAACTATTGGGACTTCATCAAGATAAAAGTCTTCTGCACAGCAAAGGAAACAATCAACAAAACTAAAAGGGAACCTGCACAATGGAGAAGGTATTTGCAAATGAAATAACAGACAAAGGGATGGTATCCAGGTTGTACGAAGAACTTCTCAAACTCAACACCTAAAAACCAAATAATCCAGTCAAGAAATAGGCAGAAGACACGAATAGACAGTTCTCCAAAGAAGACAGAAATGACCAACAGACACATGAAAAAATGCTCCACATCACTTGCCATCAGGGAAATACAAATCAAAACCACAATGAGATACCACCTTCACCAGTCAGAATGGCTAAAATTAACAAGTCAGGAAACAACAAATGTTGGCAAGTTTTTGGAGAAATGGGAACCCTCTTACACTGTTGGTGGGAGTGCAAGCTGGTACAGCCACTCTGGCAAACAGTATGGAAATTCCTGAAGACATTAAAAATAGACCTACCTTACAACCCAGCAATTGCACTACTAGGTATTTACCCCAAAGATACAGATGTAGTGAAAAGAAGGGCCATATGCACCCCAATGTTCTTAGCAGCAATGTCCACAATAGCCAAAGTGTGGAAGGAGCAGAGATGTCCTTCAACAGATGAATGGATAAAGAAGATGTGGTTCATATATACAATGGAATATGACTCAGCCATTAAAAAAGATGAATATCTAGCATTTACATCGACATGGATGGAACTGGAGGGTATTATGATGAGTGAAATAAGTCAATCAGAGAAAGGCAATTGGTTTCACCCATGTGTGGAACATAAAGAATAGTGCAGAGGACAATAGGGAAAGGAAGGAAAAACTGAAGTAAGAGAGGGAGACAAACCATATGAGACTCTTGACTCTGGGAAACAACCTGAGGATTGGGGAAAGGGAGATGGGTGGGGAGTTGGGGTAACTTGGTGATGGGCATTAAGGAGGGCAAGTGATGTGATGAGCACTGGGTGTTATATGCAACTAATGAATCATTGAACAGTATATCAAAAACTAATGATTACTTTGGGTAATTGAATTTAAGTAAAATAAATAAATAATAAATAAATAAATAAAATAAGCAAGGGTAAAGAAGACAGTTGCATACAAGGGAAACCCCATAAGGCTCTCAGCTGATTTTTCTGCAGAAACTTTACAGACCCAAAGAGAGTGGCATGATATATTCAAAGTGCTGAAAGGAAACCTGCAGCCAAGAATATTCTATCCAGCAAGTCTACCATTTAGAAAAGGAGGAGCAATAAAGACTTTCCCAGAGAAACAAAAGTTAAAGGTATTCATAACCACTAAGCCAGTCCTACAAGAAATGTTAAAGGAAACTGTGAGTGGAAAGGGAGGACCATAAGCAACAGTAAGAAAGTAGGAAGGACAAAAGCAGTAAAAATAAGTATATTTATAAAAATCAGTCAAGGGGCCCACAAAATAAAATGATGTAAGTATAATACCAAATACTTAAAATGTGTGTGTGGGGGGGGGAGAGGATTAAATTATAGGTTCGAACTTAAATGACCATCAACTTAATATAGACTGTTATATGCAGAAGATGTTATCTACAAACATAATGGAAACCACAATTCTAAAACAAGTAATAGACATGAAAAAAAAAGCAAGGAATCCCAGCATATCACTAAAGAAAGCCAGCAAGTAGTGGGAGAAGAGGGCAAGAGAAGAACTACAAAAACAACCATAAAACAAGCAAAAAAATGTCAATAAGTACATGCCTATCACTAATTACTTTGAATGTAAATGGGCTAAATGCTCCAATCAAAATATATAGGGTGTCAGAATGGATAAAAAAGAAGACCTATCTATATACTGCCTACAAGAGACTCATTTCAGACTGAAAGACATGCATGAGATTGAAAGTGAAGGAATGGAGAAACATTTATTATGCAAATGGATGTCAAAAGAAAGCCTGAGTAGCAATACTTGTACCAGACAAAATAGACTTTTATTTATTTATTTTTTTTTTAAGATTTTATTTGTTTGACAGAGAGAGACACAGCAAGAGAGGGAACACAAGCAGGGGGAGTGGGAGAGGGAGAAGCAGGCTTCCTGCTGAGCAGGGAGCCCGATGCGGGGCTCAATCCCAGGACCCTAGGATCATGACCTGAGCCGAAGGCAGACGCTTAACGACTGAGCCACCCAGGTGCCCCACAAAATAGACTTTTAAACAAAAACTGTAACAAGAGACATAGAATGCCCTACAGTCATAATGGGAACAATCCAACAAGGAAATATAATTGTAAATATTTACACAACCAATTTATGCTCCCAATATTGGGAGCACCCAAATGTATAAAGCAATTAATAACAAACCTAAAGTAAGTAATCAATAGTAATATAATAATAATAGTAGGGGACGTTAACACCCACTTACATCAATTATTAGATCATCTAAACAGAAAATCAATGAGGAAATAGTGGCTTTCAATGACACATTGGGCTAGATGGATCTGACAGACAAGAAGAAATAGAAAATTTGAATAGACCCATTACCAGCAATTAAAAAACTCCCAATAAACAAAAGTCCAGGCCCATACAGCTTCACAGGTGAGTCCTACCAGGCATTTAAAGAAGAGTTAATACCTATTTTTCTCAAACTATTCCAGAAAAATAGAAGAGGAAGGAAAACTTCCAAATTCATTCTTTGAGACCAGCATTACCTAGATACAAAAACCCAATAAAGACACTATGAAAAAAGAAGACTACAGGCCAATATCTCTGATGAACATAGATACAAAAATCTTCAACAAAATATTAGCAAACTGAATCCAACAATACATTAAAAAATCATTCACCATGATCAAGTGGGATTTAGTCCCCAAATGCAAGGGTGGTTCAATATTTGCAATCAATTAACATAATGCATCACATCAATAAGAGAAAGAATAAAAACCATATGATCATTTCAAAATGTAGAAAAAATATTTGACAAAGTACAACATCCATTCATCACAAAAACCCTCAACAAAGTAGGTTTTGAGGGAACTCACCTCAACATAATAAAAGCCACATATAAAAAACCCACAGTGAACATCCTGCTCAATGGTGAAAAACTGAGAGCTTTTCCCCTAAGGTCAAGAACAAGACAAGAATGTCCACTCTCACCACTTTTATTCAACATAGTACTTAAAGCCCTAGCCACAGCAGTCAAACAAGAAAAAGAAATAAAAGGCATCCAAATTGGTAAAGAAGTAAAACTTTCACTATTTGCAGATGACATATATCAAAAACTCTAAAGATTCCACCAAAAAACTACTAGCACTGATAGATGAATTTAGTTAGGTCTCAGGGCACAAAATCAATATACAGAAATCCATTACATTTCTATACAGTAATAATGAAGTAGCATAAAGAGAAGTTAAGAAAACAATTCCATTTACAATTGCACCAGAAAGAGTAAAATACCTAGGAATAAACTTAACCAAGGTGAAAGACCTCTACTACCTCTACTCTGAAAATAGAAAACATTGATGAAGAAAACTGAAAACGACACAAACAAGTGGAAAGATATTACATGCTCATGGATTGGAGGAACAAATATTGTTAAAATGTCCATAGCACTCAATCCATCTACAGATTTATGGCAATCCTTATCAAAATACTGACAGCATTTTTCACAGAACAAGAACAAATAATCCTAAAATTTGTATGGAACCACAAAAGACCCCAAATAGCCAAAGCAATCTTGAAAAAGAACAAAACTGGAAATATCACAATCCCAGATTTCAAGTTATACTGTTAGAGTAGGCAGTTAGATAGACATGAGCAGGAGGGAAAACAGAAGAATGCCAGATGGACAATTGTCAAGGACCACCCAGTGTGTGCCAGAGATTGCCCCATCTCCCTTAGATCAACACCTCTGCCAATTTAGCACAGACTGATAAGCAGAAGATATGAGCTACAGGGACTTCCCCAACTTTGGAGTATATGCACTTAAGAAAGACCTTGTTCACTAGTAACCCTAAAGCTATTACAATATCATTATAATACCATTTGCATTGCAATGGGCCTCCCCAGTGGGTTGTGCTTAGGCACTCATGGGGAGATGACTAGCACAGATTTGCCTAAGAGGTTTGAGGGGAGGGAACCAAGGTAGGTCCAAGTGTGGAGTAACAATAACAAGATGGGAGGACAGAGACCAAATAATCCCCCATAAAAGAATGCAATGAAAAACTCAGTATGCGGCCACCATCCTCAGATCAGCCCTCTCCTCTGTCCCTTTTGTCATTTTTTGCTAAATAAAAACCTTTGCAACTTTCACTCTCTATCAGTTCTCTTGACTGAATTCTTTCCTTCAAGAAGATAAGAACCAAGGAATTCCACAATCTACCACCCGGTAACAATACTACAAAGCTGTAGTAATCAAAACAGTATGATACTGGCACAAAAACAGACATAGGTCAATAGAACAGAATAGAGAGCCCAGAAATAAACCTGTAATTATATGGTATGGTGAATTAATCTTCAACAAAGGAGACAAGAATATGCAATGGGAAAAAGACAGTCTCTTCAACAAATAGTGTTGGGAAAACTATACAGCTACATGCAAAAAATGAAACTGGACCACTTTCTTACGCTGTACACAAAAATAAACTTAAAATGGATAAGGACCTAAATGTGAGACATGAAACCATAAAAATCTTAGAAGAGAGCACAGGCAGTAATTTCTTTGACTTTGGCAGTAACAACATATTTCTAGATATATCTCCTGAGGCAAGGGAAATAAAAGCAAATATAAACTATTAGGAGTACATCAAAACAAAAACCTTCTGCACAATGAAGGAAAAAATCAACAAAACTAAAAGAAAACTTTTGAATGGGAGTAAATACTTGCAAATGACATATCCCATATAGAGTTATATCCAAAATATATAAAAAACTTAAACAGCTACACCAAAAAACCCAAGTAATCCAATTTAAAAATAGAGAGAAGACACAAATAGGCATTGCTCCAAAGAAGACATCCAGACGGTCAATAGACACATGAAAAGATGCTCAACATCTCTCATTATTGGGGAAATGCTAATCAAAACTATAAGATACCACCTGTCAGAATGGCTAAAATCAAAACACAAGAAACAACAAGTGTTGGTGAAGATGTGGAGGAAAAAGGTATCCTTATGCACTATTGGTGGGAATGGAAACTGGTGCAGCCACTGTGGAAACATTATGGAGGTTCCTAAAAAAATTAAAAATAGAATTACCATATGACCCAATAATTCCACCACTGGGTATTTACCCAAAGAATACAAAAATACTAATTTGAAAAGATACATCCACTCCTATGTTTATTGCAGCATTATTTACAATAGCCAAGATATGGAAGCAGCCCAAGTGTTCTTTGACTGTTGAATGGATAAAAAGATGTGTCTCTCCCCCCCCCCCCACACACACAGGAATATTATTCAGCCATGAAAAAGAATGAAATTTTGTCATTTGCAACAACATGGGTGGATCTAGAAAGTATAATGCTAAGTGAATTAAGTCAGTCAGAAAAAGATAATACCATATGATTTCTTTCATATGTGGAATTTAAGAAACAGCAAACAAAGAAAAAAGAGACAAACCAGAAAACAGACTTGTAACTATTGAGAACAAGCTGATGACTACCAGAGAGGAGGTGAGTGAGGGAAGGGTGAAATAGGAGAAGGGTTTAAGAGTACACCTTTCTTGATGAGCACTGAGTAATGTACAGAATTGTTGAATCACCATATTATACGCCTGAAACTATTATAACACTATGTTAACTATACTGGATTTAAAAAAAAAGACAGATTGGCAACGTGGATTAACAAACCAACATGATCCAACAATATGCTGTTTTACAAGAAACTCACTTCAAATATAAGGACATAGGTGTATTGGAAGTAAAAGGATAAAAACCTTCATTTAAACAGGAGGGGTTCTATCAATATCAGATAAAGTGACTTCAGAGTAAAGATTATTACTGGAAACAGAGAGGGGCATTACATAATGATAAGAGGAGCAATTCAGGAAGACATAATAGACCCAAATTTGTACACACCAACAACACAGCCTCAAAATACATGAAGTGAACACTACAGAGCTGAAAGGAGAAACATAAATTCATAATTATTGTGGGGCCTTCAACACCCATTCTCAGCAATTGATTGAACTAGTAGAAATAAATTTTGAAAAATTGTATTCATTTTTTTCCCCAAGCAAAATAGACTGGATAATATGAAAACAAATAGCCAGTGTATTTGTTAGAAATATCGTTAGCACACTCCTTCCTTTAGTAAACCTCTACTGAGCAGGTGTGAAGTGCTTAAGTTTACAGAACACATGCTTGGGTGTGGTCCGGAGCTTAAACCATCACACCCTGTGTCTGCGGCGCAGCTGCCTTGCCTTCCTGTAGGTGCTGAGGCCAATTTTTGCTCTCCGAGACCACGCAGAAAAGACTTGTGTGTGGGAAGCACTGCTTGACAGCCTCAGTGGTGCATGGAACCCACTAGCAAAACAAACTGCTATGACCCCCAGGCCTCCTCAAATCCCTGGGTGCCATAGATGCTTCATTTCTTGCCCAGGATTGTTGCTGTCCAAAAAAATCATGTGGTACTAGAAATCCCAGAATCTTGTGATCCTCAAGAGCCCTTTCTAAGACTGTTCCAGAAAGTCACTCAAAGTTTGCAGCCTAACTCGTGCTTCCTGAGTGCAGCCATGGGGTTTTGCAGGAGGCCCACAAGGCATACCTGGTCAGCCAATTTGAAGACACCAACCTTCTTATTTAAAGCAGGAATTCTATGTAATCCACTTTACAGTCTTCTTTCTGAGTTATACCTCCACAGCAATAAGCACTTCCCTTCACCTGAGACATACCATTCCTAGCTAGATACTCATCCTTCTCTGGATGATTACCATAACCCTTCTTATAATGTGGCTGCCAGCTCTGAACACAATATTCTAGACATGACATCATGAAGTAGACATTACCATCACTATCTTCTTCTTTATCCTACCCTTAAATTCCATTATTGCAAACTTTTGGGGTACCCAAATCATGTTCTTAGTCATATCAAAATTATTGATACCAATAAATTAATATATTCTAGTGGTACTATTAAATCACTTCCCCTTCATCCTATAATTGTTATATATACACATATTCTTAAAATTTAACACACATACAATATTTAATCTCAACATAGAGCTTTATGTTTATGCACAATAAATTTCATTCTATTAGATTCAATCTGTCTAGGGTTTGGAAATCCTTTTCTCTCTTTTTTTTTTTTCCAACATTGATTCTTTTATTCAGAGTTTACACTTTCTATCATTGGCATATGCCTACCTAATGATGATGCCCTGGTCTTCCTGTGGAAGTATTGCTCTTCCAATAGCAATCCATTTGGTTTCTTCTGCCTCAATGTTGGGATAGGGGGTGTGCATATTGGGGCAGGCTGAAGGAAAGAGAACACAAGTTCTGGAATTCAGACAAGAGTCAGTTTTCTATTCTCACTAAAGCAGTCTGATCAGAACTGTCTCTTGGTATATTCCCTTGTTATCCATCTCTCCTTTGGCTCTTAGCAAAATCCCTCTCTGCCCCTCTTGGCTGAGACTTTGAGCCAACAGCCCATGGATCTCAGAGAAGTTCTGTGTTGCTGAGATTTGCATGTATAATGCTGGAAGCTGACTGGCCAGTGGCAGTTCATGTGTGTGTTGTGTGAATGGACTGGCCCAACAGTGTCAGTGTAAATCTCAGGAAGATAAATCCTCCAAATAGGAGAATTGCCTTTATTCAAATTATCTAAAGACAGTTTGTTTCTTCTCCTTCCTCCTTCTCCTTTTCCTTTACCAATTCTTTAGTTTTTTAAATTGAACCAGATACTTCTGAATCTATTACCTCATGAGAAGAATGCATGTTAATTATTTTTAAAAATTAGAATAATACAGCACAAAGAGAAAGTGCCTCTTTTTTTTTTTAAAGATTTTATTTATTTATTTGAGAGAGAGAGAATGAGAGACAGAGACCACGAGAGGGAAGAGGGCAGAGGGAGAAGCAGACCCCCCGCTGAGCAGGGAGCCCGCTGCGGGACTCGATCCCGGGACTCCAGGATCATGACCTGAGCCGAAGGCAGTCGCTTAACCAACTGAGCCACCCAGGCGCCTGAAAGTGCCTATTTTTAACACCTCCAAAGAGCATATCTGGTTTATAACCCTTGAGAACTTTTAAAAATGCATATACTGAAATGTGTATGTCTCTCTGTATTTTAAAAAATTATACCAAATTATTCATACTGATCTACAACTTGCTTTTTTACCTGAAATGTATATTGATTGACTTCGAGAAAATGACTCACATAACTCAGAGAGTTTAATTTTATTTCAGGGGGTTTATCTTTTCAAAGTCATGTGGATTAATTTAAGTGTCTCAAGTAAAACTTTGGTTATAAAATGATATGGTTGGCCAAGAAAAACAACTTGGGAAGTCACAATTTTCTATCCACTGATTTTTGAACACTTTTAAGGAGACCTCCTTCTCCCAAGCCTGGTTTTAAAGAGTGCTTAAATAAGAAATCTGCTTGAGGAATTGTTCTTAGCCATTTCTTTACCGAGGGATGGGCAGAAAAGAAAATAAACAAAGCAAGGAAAAAAAACTTTGAGCTTCCTTATCCTAACAGAAGTGGAAAATTCCAACTCATAGTTATAAAATGGGAGACTAAGACCCTAATCCTGAGTTTTGTTGGCGTTTGTTTTGTATCAGATGAAATTATGTAACACGAAGTACTTTGTAATTTTCCATAAATGCTATGTATTATATTATTGTTTTAGTTATTGTTTTGGGAAGCAGTTTCAGATTGGAGACATAAACTCTGGATCATGGAATGTTTGGTGACTAGGTGGCTCCCACATGAAATTCTGAAGATGCTTCCTATTAAAAATGATAGGGCAGGGAGAACTACAGTCCATAAAAGACATTTAAGAAAAAACACCTTCGGGCGCCTGGGTGGCTCAGTTGGTTAAGCAACTGCCTTCGGCTCAGGTCATGATCCTGGAGTCCCTGGATCGAGTCCCGCATCCCTGGTCGGCAGGGAGTCTGCTTCTCCCTCTGACCATAACCCCTCTCATGTGCTCTCTCTCATTCTCTCTCTCTCTCAAATAAATAAATAAAATCTTTAAAAAACAAAAAAACCCCACCTTCACTCAGAATTAACTAAATAACAGCAAGAGCTTACTGGGGCCATCTTGAAATGTTGGAATAATAAAAAGAGTAAAAACTATTTTAAATGTGAAACTCGTGTGTGTGTGTGTGTGTGTGTGTGTGTTGAGGGGTATAAGGTATGGATGACAGCAAGAAAAGGACCAGGTGAAAGGTTAAGAAGGGGTGATGGAGAGGAAGGGAACTTTTTTCTGCCTCTGCTGCCACCATGGCACCCGTGAAAAAGCTTGTGGCGAAGAGGGGCAAAAAAAAGAAGCAAGTTCTAAAGTTTACCCTTGACTGCACCCACCCTGTAGAAGATGGAATCATGGATGCTGCCAATTTTGAGCAGTTTCTTCAAGAGAGAATCGAAGTGAATGGAAAAGCTGGGACTCTCGGTGGAGGGGTTGTAACAATTGAAAGGAGCAAAAGCAAGATTACTGTAACTTCTGAGGTGCCTTTTTCCAAAAGGTATTTGAAATATCTCACCAAAAAATATTTGAAGAAGAATAATCTCCGTGACTGGTTGCGCATAGTTGCTAACAGCAAAGACAGTTAGGAGTTGCGTTACTTCCAGATTAACCAAGATGAGGAAGAGGAGGAAGATGAGGATTAAAACTCATTTATCTGGACTATTTTGTATGAGTTCTTAAATAAAACTTGGGAACCAAAAAAAAAAAAAATGAATCAAGGAGAAAAATCCTGTGATGGTTAAATGTTATGTGTCAACTTGGTTAAGCTATGGTGCTCAGTGGTTTGGCCAAACACTAATCTAGATGTTGCTGTGAAGGTATTTTGTACATGTACCCAGTATATATAATCAGTTGACTTTGAGTAAAGCAGTGTATACATCATAATGTGGGTGCGTCTCATCTGATCATTTGAAGGCCTTAAAAAGCAAAAACTGAGGTATCCTGGAGAAGGAATTCTGCCTGAATTTCCAGCCTGCCACCTTGCCCTACACATTTTGAACTTGCCAGCCCCACAACTGCATAAGCCAATTCCTCAAAATGCAGATTTTGTTACTGACAGTGGTTCTAGAGGAAAAAAGGTTTTAAGAATGAGTTTTTTGAATTGATTTTTGGAATTTGATTCTCTAATCTGATTAGATTTAAGGGCACTAATGACTCACTTCCAGTGATACAGACAGTCCATAGCATGATGTGGCAATAGATATATGTAAAAGATCACCGTTGGATACTTCTAATCAAAGCAAATGCGAGGTTCTGGGTGACCATGTATTTGATACATTAGAACATTTTAGTCAAACAAATGACTATGAAATTGGCTGTTTGCTTATAACTGCACTAGACAAAGTGGGGAAAGAAAAGGAGGAGCTCAGGGCTTCAAATTCCTGGGTCAAGTGCTGCATAAATGACCTGAAATTTTCTGCATCTGCTCTGAAAGAAATTCTTACCACTTATAGCCATAGAGGTAAGATAAAACCAAACCCAAAGTCTCATCCCTGCAAGTGGCTGAATTAAAATGCAAATCAAATTCCCAATCTCAAAGGATACAAGCTATTAAAATGAGGGCACTGACTGGGAAGGAAAGTCCTGAAATTTGGAATAGGGGTATATGGGCACATCCTAATGAATCTGGGGATTTTGAACCCCTAAATTCTGCTTGGTCTTCTTTGCCAGGAAAGCAGGTTAATCTGAGGTTAACCCTGCTTTGCTGAGAAATGCAGGCAACACCATCCCCTGTAATGGCCTCCCCAGATATAGTTTCCTTGTTAGGCACTGCTGATTCTCCTCAGGATCCGGCCCCACCAACCTTCTTTGCCTCTAAACCTATAACTAGACTTAAGTCTATTTATGAAAAGTGAGGTACAAATTGTGACCCATGAGGTGGTACACTATATTCCAAAAGAACTGCATGATTTTTCCAATTTATACAGACATAAATCTGGAGAATATGAGTAGGAATGGATATTAAGGGTGTGGTGTAATAGCAGAAGAAACACAAAATTAGATCAGACTAAATGTATTGATATGTAACCAAAGCAGAGATTCTGAATTCAAAATTGTAGCTAGGGGGTTAGAAAAGTCTCTAGTCTTTTGGTTGGTAGGTTGAAATATGGACCAAAAGGTGGTCTACTGTTAGAAGGTGGAGGAAAGGGGGCGCCTGGGTGGCTCAGTTGGTTAAGCAACTGCCTTCGGCTCGGGTCATGATCCTGGAGTCCCGGGATCGAGTCCCACAACGGGCTCCCTGCTCAGCAGGGGGTCTGCTTCTCCTTCTGCCCTCTTCCCTCTCGTGCTCTCTGTCTCTCATTCTCTCTCAAATAAAAATAAATAAAATCTTTAAAAAAAAAAAAAAAAAAAAAAGAAGGTGGAGGAAAGACAGTAAAATATCCCCCAAACTGAGAAAGCACTTTGGGACCAAAGATGAAGTAAACGACTCCATAACATTTACACGGTTTTATTCAGGGTAAATTACTGATGGGAAGATCAGGCAGATGACCATCTAGGCACTGTGCAGCTCTTCTCTGCAAAGTCTTGACCTTAAGCCCCAGATTTTAGAGTGAGGGGATGTGCAGAAGTCCTTGTAGTGAGGTCAAAGAGTATAACATTTAACAGATCTCATGATGAACATCTGTGTGCAGATGGGTGGGGGGAGGGGAAGAAACTATGTTATCTTTACTAATAATCTAAACAACTTTAGGGAGGATCAGCACAAACCTTCCTCCGTTCTGCTCAGGGCATACATTAAACTCCAAGGGCCCTGGAACCTCCAAGCCCAGATGGAGGTCACTGTGTGGACATGAGCAAGATGGAAGGCCGAAAATGGAGTCAGTGCTGTCAGAGCTCCTACACTCCACCCCCAACATCTTTATGGCCCTACCATCTTTACATGCCATTCTTCTGTGATGACGTCACCTAGAGCCAGCTATCGGGAGGTGACCTGCATCCCTATGCCACAGCAGCAACATCCGTATACCTATGAGACCAAAGGAAAAATAGAACTATGGTTTCCCAGTGACTGAGTGAAAAGGTCGTTTCCCCAGACCCAACAGTCAGGGTGATTGTGAATTTTAATGTAAGTCGTGGCCCATGACAGGAAGACATTTCCTGCTGCAACAGAAAAGAACACCAGCAATTGTGAGGCTAGGGGCGATAAGACAAATGTTACACAGACAACAGATACGGCAAATCTTCATTTAGTAACCAAGTAGCAGTTTGGTCCCCTTGAGCCAGTGCCCTTGGCTTCGGTATTTTCCCTGGGGGATGATACCATGTATTTTGCCCCTTAATACCATCAGAGGTGTGTCTATATTGTACAGAGTACCTCAGCTGGCACACAGAGTAACAGCTCTACCTCAGTACCCAGCAGCAGGGGGCAGCAGCAGATATTTGCCTGTGTGTTGGGCCCTGACCAATACAGAATGAGGGGTTAATAACAATACCGGATTTGAGCCCTTGGCCCCAAGGGATTAGGACACCAAGCCATGGGGAGTGGGGGAGGGGGGGCCAAAGGGTGGACTTCAAACCAATGTCCAATGAACTGAAGTCTCACCAGGTGGGAGGTCTTGTAGCAAACACAAAATGAGTCCCTCCTCCAGCCTGGTAGGCCTCAGACCTCCTGAAAATACCCGCTCCCCTAACACCCAAGCTGTGGGGCTGTTATTGGTTAGGCCTTCATATGCTGATGTCTGTCCTGCTGTGGGAATGGTGTCTGTCCTGCTGTGGCCTCTGTTAGTCTTCCAGATGGTCCAATGAGGGAGCCTTCTGGTGACAAAGTCTTTCATGTGTTTTTTATTAGTCCAGTCACCCTCTCAATTAGGCCTTGAGCAGCGGGATTGGATGGCACGTGGAAAGTCTATAATATATCCTGGGCCTCTGCCCGTTCTTGGACCTCATGGCTGGTAAAATGTGTTCCTTGATCACTATCTATCTGAGTCCACATTCCCTACATATTCTGTAGTTTTGTTAATCCCTTATACTTGCTTGTACAAGTCCTAAGAAACTGACGAATACTTGTGCCCTTCCGATGCCCGCAGAGGACCTATGTAATCTGTTTGCCAGCAAGAAATAGGGCATGTAGTCTGTCTAATATGCCTCAAGGTATGGCGCAAACGTCATCACCTCAGGTGGCACTGGGGGCACTCCGTGTCAGCAGCTTGTGGATCGGAATATTTTAAAGGCAAATGTAATCTCTTTACTATTTCCCAAGTAGTTTTGGGACCTCAGTGTCCCAATTTATCATGCTCCAATTCTGCTACATCAGACAGGGTCAGCATTTCCTCCAGCAAAAGGCTTGTGCCTGGGCTAGAACGTCTGCTTCATGATTGCCTGGCAGTATGCATGGGGAGTGTGCGCACACATGCCGTACTTGGACAGCTGCATTGAGTTTAGTGCATATTTCCCAATTATCTTTCCATAGTTCTCCTCCCCAGAAGAGTCTATTTAATACAGCCCACACTTTTCTGTGCCACTGTGGCATCCATTCCACTCTGCCCAGCTGTCAGTGGCCAGATCAATGGGCATGGGTTCATGCGTTAGCACAATCCATACCGCTCTCAGTCTGTGCACTGGACTACTTTGGGTTCCTTCTTCAAACCAAAGTACATCAGAATCCAGAACGGCAGAGGAATGCCAAGTCGGGGCTTTCCTTTGCAACTGACGTAAGTGCACCATGTGTTGTTCACTGGAACAACAGTGGAAGTGAGCCTACCCCTTCCTGTCCTTTGGGGAGGGGAGGCACAATGTCAATGACTTTGAAAGCTGCTTGGGTCAACCTAAGTGACCAGTCCTAGTAACAAGTGCAGTTCATGAGACAGCAGGCTGGTATTGTAAGTGCTCCTCTGCTATAGGGAAGTGTGGCATTTCTGAAAGGTGCTTACCTGGGCACAGGCACTCTTAGGTTTGCTTAACATGTAGTTAACCTGTACTCCTACTGACAGGGAAATCCATACTGTCACAGGCATGTGGCTGTCAGTCCTTCTGTCTGTTGCAGTGCAAGATAAATAGTTAATAGTTGTTTCTTTCTTTCTTTTTTTTAGATTTTATTTATTTATTTGACACAGAGAAACAGCGAGAGAGAGAACACAAGCAGGGGGAGTGGGAGAGGGAGAAGCGGACTCCCCCCTGAGCAGGGAACCCAATGCGGGGCTCGATCCCAGGACCCTGGGATCATGACCTGAGCCAAAGGCAGACGCTTAACTACTGAGCCACCCAGGCACCCTGCTCAAATAATTGTTTCTTCAGGGGACTATGCCTAGTTTCTCCTCTCTTCCATAACTGAGACGAGAATCCTAATGGGATTCATGTCCCATTTTTCATTGCCACAGGCCGGAGCCAAACACTTTTGGATATGAACTCGTATCTAATTCACAACTCCTGTCTGGCATCGATAGCCCCAGGGTCTGTACTGGTTTTACTACCATTTTTGCCTTTAAAAAAGCTTCTTGTTGGTTAATACCCCAATCCCATCAGCTTCCCTTCTTAAGCAAGGCATAGAAAGGTCTTAATGTGCTAGATGGGGAATAAAAGGTCTCCAGTAGTCCAATAAACCAACAAAAACCTGTAATTCCTTTACTGGTTCAGGGATTGGGAGGGCTTGTATTTTATCAATGACTGCCTCTGGCATCACTTTTGTCTCACCCACCCAGATGATGCCCAGGGTACTGATTGACTTGTCACTATTTACCTCGCATCTTTGTGACTTTAAGTGTACCTGTATGATGCAGCTGCTTGAGACAGGGAGGGTATATCATCACAAGTTAAAATCATCTATGTAATAATAAAGCACTGTTTCCTCTGGCAATATCCATTTTTCCAGACCTCTGGCTACCATCCTGTGACAAACTGTGGGACTATGGAGGTACACTTGGGGCAATGCCTGGAAGGTCGATTGTCTCCTGTTCCATGGGAAGGTGACTTGGCCTTGGGATTCAAGTCCAGTAGAATGCTGGAAAGGGGATTAGATCAGTCTAGTACATAATGATCTATCTTAATGGATGCCATGATTTTTTTCTAAAAATAAGGCCATATTAGGCACCATGGCATGGATGGGTGGAGTAACTTTATTGAGTTCCCTATAATCTATTTTCACTTACCAGGCCCCACTAGATTTTTTTATAGGCCAAACCAGACTATTGAATGGACTTTGAGCAGGTTTGATCACCCCCACCTTTTCTAATTCTCTACTATTGGTAGTGATTTCATTATGCCCCCCCAGGTAGCTTATATTGTTTTACATTTATTATCCTCCAGGGAACTGGCAGCTGTATAGTTTCCCATTTTGCAGGACCCACAATGATGGATTTCACTACTTGAATACACAACCTGAATTTGCCTGTAGTTGTAGTTAGATCGAGATCCTGTAAAACATCTATACCCAAAGTATATTCTGGAATGGGGGAAATATGCACTAAAAAACAGCAACCAGGAGCTATGCTTTGGATTTGTCCAGCTCCCTTCAGATTTCCTGGGCCAAAGCAGTTGGCCATGGCAGTGCACCAGGGCTCACCCATTTGTTTCCTGAGTTAGTGGCTATGATAAATCAGTAACAGTGCCATGTGTCCACTGGAAGTGGGCCTAAACTATTTTCATTCACTAGGTCGCATTAGATTTCTTTACAGGCCAAACCAGACTATTGAATGGGCTTTGAGCCGGCCTGATTACCCCTGCCTTTTCTTATTAGATAATGGTGGCGGTAACCTCGTTATGCCAGGTAACTTATATTGTTTTATGCTTATTATTCTCCAGAGGAACCAGCAGCTGCATAGATTCCCAGTTTGCATGACCCATGAGGACAGGTTTCACTACTTGAATACACAACCTGAATTTGCCTGTAGTTGTAGTTAGATCCAGGTTCTGTAAAACATCTATGCCCAAAATATACTCAGGAATGGGGAAAATACGCACCAGAAAACAGCAGGGAGGGAGCTTGCCAATCTGTAGGTAGAAACTAGTTTGTCTGACCTTGATAATTTGTTTCCCATAACATCAATTGCTTTTATTTCTCCCTGAAATATTGAGGGGTTTCCATAGATAAGTGTGCATTCATCAACAGCGTCTATTAGAACTAGTACAGTCTGTTAGTGTGAAACTAATTAAATGGTTAATTCAACATGGGGCCTCTGGTCATCCCCTATTGAACTCACTAGGTGACAACATTGGCCTAACCCCTGGTCTTTAATGGTAAGAGATACCCACCCCCCAAATTCCTCTGTTAGCAGAGGGGCTCTCAGGAACACATCTCGCTTTTTTGAGCCTCCTTTCAAGGGAGTAAACTGCTTTCCCTTAGGCAACACCTTCCATAGGCTTAGCAAGACCCCACTGGATTGTCTGTCTATATTTCCTCTCAGGGTCCCAGGTAATACTAGATCTTGCCACAGTTATTTACTAAAGATCTTGATGGGCCCTCTTTCTGCCATTTTATTATTGGCAGGGTCCTTCATTTTTCTGTTTTGCAACTTATTTCCCCCATGCCTGATTCTTTCAGTTGCATGTAAGTCAGCCACCACAGTGGCTACTGTAGCAATGGGTTGATTACCCGTAGGTGCAAGGACAGATACTAAAGGCCCATACTTCCCCTGGGGCTGGGTAAGATATGATCTTTCACACAAGAGGAAAATAATTCTTTGGTCCTCTAAAATGCTGAGTGTGGATGGCATGTTTCATTCCCAGGTCTCATATAATTTCTTGTAGTTCTTCCATAGAGGTCCAGTGCAAGGAGGGGAGGGAACATCCCTTTCATTAGGCCAGGTCATCTTAGTGGTAGAGTTTATCTAATTAATCAAACTAGCTAAGCACTCACCCATGCCTGCGGCATATAACCTTTGTAGCAAGGCAGTGACTGAAGCCATTTTTAGCATCTCAGACCCATCTAACATACCATCTGCCCTAATATCCCACCATTGTAACACCCAAGCTGTTACCGCTTCTTGGCCTTTTTGCTTAAAGCAGCTTATTAGCTCTGATTCACCAGCAGAATATTCCCTCAGTCATTTTCTGTCTTGTTGGAATTTATTCTCAGTTATCTCAAGGCTCATGGATGGCCTGGGTCTTTGTTTGAATCAAAGGGTGTGACTGTAAAACATTTTCCTCCTCCATGACAATGTCCTCCTCATGAGAGTAGTCATTATTCCAGGGATCCTGTGCTTTAGGGTCCCAATTCTATTGAGATATAATAGTTCTCACTTTAGTGTATGGTAGTCTGCACCCACGCATCTTTGCCATCTTATATGTCATAATTTCTAAGCATTCCTCCTGCTGTTGGATTCCTTTGGACATAATATCCATATTAGAGAACATGTGGTCTGTACATCCTTTTCCAAAGTCAATGCTTCTCTAGTCTGTTCTAATTCTCTCCTTACTTGTAATTCTTTTTCCACAGTGTCTCATAATGTACTTAGCAATAGCCAACCTACTGCCATAATAGCTTGTTCACTTTCCCTTCCCCATGTCCTTTTCCCTACCATTTTGGATAGGATATCTAATAATCCCTTGGGCCATTTCAGGGTATCCCTGTACTCATGCACTGCTCCAAAATGTTTAAAAAACCTAGCTGAATCTCCTCACATGGCAGTGGCTGGCCAGCTTGGGATTTCTCCACTGACAATGGGATTTCCCTTACAGACAATGGGTCTTCCCCTGGCAGAGCCCCTTTATCCATGCTTGCTTTAGGTCTCTTGCCTGGCTCACCAACTGTTAGAAGATGGAGGAGGAATAGCAAAGTATCCTCCAAACTGAGAAGGCACTTTAAGACCAAAAAACGAAGCAAGCCACTCCATACCATTTACACACAGTTTTACTGATGTGGAGATTGGCTGGATGATGATCCAGATGCTACACAGCTATTCTCAGCAATGTCAAGATCTTAATCCACAGATCTATAGAACAAGAGGATGTGCAGACGTCATTGTGGGTTCAGAGTATTTAACATTTAACAGATCATCTGTGCACCAAAGTAGGGCAGGGGAAGAAATGATGATATCTCTACTAGTTATCTAAACACCCTTAAAAGGAAGATCAGAACAAACCTTCCTGCAATTTGGTCAGGGAATACATTAACCTCTAAGGGGCCTGGAACAAGTAGCCCTGAGGGAGATCATTGCAGGGACATGAACAAGATGGAGGGCCAAAGGTAGAATCAGTATTATCTGCACTCCTACACCTATACAAAATGTAGTTGAGATGCTTTGGTATATTGTAGAAGGTATCCAAAGGCTTTGGGAGATTGAAATGGATTTGTCATGTAACACTGCTCACTCACCTCAGAGGGTATAGAGGACACACCTTCCACTATGGCTGCAAGAAAAAAATTTGTGAGGGAAGTCCCAGTATCCTTGAAAAGCTCTGTGGCCACGCTTCCCTACAGATTAGATATTACAGTGGAAATTGCTGCCACCGAAGTGGGATTCTTTTTTTTTTTTTTTTTTTTTGACAGAGAGAGACAGCGAGAGAGGGAACACAAGCAGGGGGAGTGGGAGAGGGAGAAGCAGGCTTCCTGCAGAGCAGAGAGCCTGATGTGGGGCTCGATCCCAGGACTCTGGGATCATGACCTGAGCCAAAGGCAGATGCTTAACAAATGAGCCACCCGGGCGCCCCTGAAGTGGGATTCTTAAATGCAATGGGGATAGGAGCCAAATGGTGGCACTTAATCGCCAAAGATAAGGTGGATGTAGAGGCTGATTTTAGGCAACACACGTGACCAGGGGAAACTTGAGCAAGGCAGAAGGGCCCACAGTGACCACCTAGCTGATGCAAACAGGCTCATTAAATGACCCATCTTGACATAGCCATAGGCCCTAACTAACCAATGAGCTACTTACAACTAGGCACGGGTACCAAAAAAGGGGAAATTCCATACATTCCCACACATCCCCCCTCCACCCTATAGCCCCTCACCACCGCCCTGTGGCAGTCTCTCCTTTGCTGTCCTGCCTGCTGTTCGCTTGCAGTGAATTCAATAAACTTCTATCTCCTTTGTTCTGCCTTGGGTGAATTCTTTCACCTCCAGTGCCGCCAGCCCCTACCCAATTGGAGCACACCATAGTGGACGTGGTTATTATAGTAGACAGCAGAGTCAGTGCAGTAGAGTTAGAATAGTCTGACTTGCAAAGACCTATGGCATTGGCTAGCTGACCATAATGTCCCTAGAAGAGAAGTAGATAGGTTGTCTACTAAATTCTTATTTGGTCTATATAAGCAGAAGAGTTCTAGGTCAAGTCAGCGGAAGTCTAACTTGAATTAAAAAAAAAAAAGTTTCAGTCCCTCAATTAATTCTAAAACTTGAGACAGTTTACAGACCCCAAACCCTGAAATGAAAGGGAAACTGGGTCCCCACTATGCTGTTGAGTTTTATACTGTTTATACTCTTTTTACTGTTCATTTTTTCTCCCAGCCTTCTCCAAAGAGGTACATAGCCTTTTACCAAGGTGACTATGCACTGGAGAAAATACAATTGGCCATTTTGAGAACTACTTAATATTGGCTCTGAACTGACACTAATTCTAGGAGACCCAAAACATCACTGTGGACCACAGATCAGAGTAGGTCCTTATGGAGGAAGATCAATGGAGTTTTTGCTCAGGTCCATCTCACAGTGGGTCCAGTATAGTGTTTCCTCCAGTTGCAGAATGGATAAATGGAATTGACATTCTCAGAAACTGGCAGAATTCCCACATTGGCTCTCAGATCTGTAGAGTGAGAGCTATTATAGTAGGAAAGGCCAAGTAGAACTCACCGGAACTGCTTCTACCTAGCAAAATAGTAAACCAAACGCAATGACACATTCCTGGAGGGATTGCAGAGATTAGTGGCACCATCAAGGACTTGAAGGATGCAGGGATTATGATTTTTTCACCACCACATCCCCACTCAACTCATCTATTTGGCCTATGAAGAAAACACATGGATTTTGAGGAATGACAATGAATGATCATAAACTTAACCAGGTGGTGACTTCAACTGCAGCTGCTGTTCCAGATCTGGTCACAGAGCTTCCGCAAATTAACATATCCCCTACTACCTGGTATGCAGTTATTGATCTGGTAAATGCTTTTTTTCTTCACACCTATTAGTAAAGACCACAAGAAGCAGTTTTCAGCTGGCAAGGGCAATAATATACCTTCGCTACCTTAGGGTTTTATCAACTCTCCAGCCATACGTCATAATTTAGTTCTCAGGAATCTTGATTGCCTTTTCTTTCCACATCATATACTGGTCCATTACATTGATGACTTATGCTAAATGGAACTAGTGAGCAGGAAGTAGCAAGTACTCTAGACTTACTGGTCTTATTGAGAAAACATCTGAATGTCAGAGGCTGTGAAATAAATCCTACAAAAATTTAGGGGCTTCCCATCTCAGTAAAATTTCTAGGTGTTCAGTGATGTTGAGCATGTCAAGATATACCTTCTAAGATGAAGGATAAATTATTGCATTTGGCCCCACCTAGAACCAAAAAAGAGGGACAATGCTTAGTGGGCTTCTTTGGATTTTGAAGGCAACATATTCCTCATTTGAGTATGCTCCTCTGGTCCATTTACTGAGTAATCCAAAAAACTATTAGTTTTGAATGGGGCCCAGAATAAGAAAAGGCTCTGCAGCAGGTCCAGGCTAATATGCAAGCTGCTCTGCCACTTGGGCCATATGATCCAGCAGATCCAATGATACTTGAAGTGTCAGTAGCAGATAGAGATGTGGTTTCGAGCCACTGGCAGGCCCGAAAAGGCAAATAATAAAGCCGACTAAGGATTTTGGAATGAAGTCATGATATCCTCTGCGGACAACTACTCTCCTTTTGAAAAACAGCTTTTGGAACGCCTGGGTGGCTCAGCTGGTTAAGCGCCTGCCTACAGCTCAGGTCATGATCCCAGGGTCCTGGGATCCAGTCGCGTATCGGGCTCCTTGCTCAGCAGGGAGCCTGCTTCTCCCTCTGCCTGCCACTCCCCCTGCTTGTGCTCTCTCTACCTCTCTCTCTGTCAAATAAAATCTTCAAAAAAAAGAAAAGAAAAGAAAAAAACAGCTTTTAGCTTGGTTACTGGGTATTATCAGAGTATAAATGCTTAAAAACAGGCTGCCAAGTTCATGAGCAGCATTCCATCATCCAGTAGAAGTGCTATATATGACTGGGTCTGAGCAGGCCCTCAAGGCACAAGTTACATTAGGAAGCGGTCCAAATGCTCATGGCCCCCACTCCTTCCTTCTTTCTCCCAGCCTCCACCTATGGCCTCACAGGGAGTTCTCTAAAATCGGTTGATTGAGGAAGAGAAAACTTGGGGCTGGTTGACAGATGGTTCTACGTGATATGCAGGCACTAACCTAAGTGGACAACTGCAGCACTATGACGCCTTTCTGGGGTATCCCTGAAGGACAGTGGTGAAGGGAAATCCTCCCAGTGAGCCGAATGTTGAGCATCTGGTTGTTCATTTTGCTTGAAAGGAAAAATGGCCAGACATGCAATTATATACCGATTCATGAGCTGTGGCCATGGTTTGACTGGATTGTCAGGGACTTGGAAGAATCATGATTAGAAAATTGCTGACAAAGAGGTCTGGAGAAGGGGCATCTGGGTGGCTCAGTTGGTTAAGTGTCTGTCTTCGGCTCAGGTCATGATCCCAGAGTCCTGGGATTGAGCCCCACATCGGGCTCCCTGCTCAGTGGGGAGTCTGCTTCGCCCTCTACCCCTCACCCTGCTCTTGTGCTCCCTCTCACTCTCAAATAAATAAAAAATCTTAAAAAAAAAAAGAGGGGGCGCCTGGGTGGCTCAGGCGTTAATCGGCTGCCTTTGGCTCAGGTCATGATCCCAGAGTCCTCGGATCGAGCCCCACATTGGGCTCTCTGCTCGGCAGGAAGCCTGCTTCTCCCTCTCCCACTCCCCCTGCTTGTGTTCCCTCTCTCGCTGTCTCCCTCTCTCTGTCAAATAAATAAAATCTTTAAAAAAAAAAAAAAAGAGGTATGGAGAAGAGGTATGTGGATAGAGCTCTCTGAATTGGCAAAAAGCATGACTATATTTTTGTTCCATGTAAATGCTCACCAAGGGGTAACCTCAGTAAATCCAGTGGATAGAATGACCTGTTCTGTGGCTACCAGTCAGCTTCTTTTCCCAGCTACAGCTCATTGTCAATGAGGTCATGAACAAAGTGGCTATGGTGACAGATGGAGGTTATGCATGGGCTCAGCAATATGAGAATGTAAGCTCCCAAAGGGAGGGACTGTGACTATTTCCTTTGCTGTTGTGTCCCCAGAGCCAACAGCACTGTTTAATGAGTAAATACATGAATTACAAAAGTTTTAAAATATAATACTGAGGGGCGCCTGGGTGGCTCAGTCATTAAGCCTCTGCCTTCGGCTCAGGTCACGATCTCAGGGTCCTGGGATCGAGCCCCGCATCGGGCTCCTTGCTCTGCGGGAAGCCTGCTTCTCCCTCTCCTGCTCCCCCTGCTTGTATTCCCTCTCTCGCTGTGTCTCCCTCTGTCAAATAAATAAATAAAATCTTTAAAAAAAAAAAAAAGTACCGAGAAATGAGACCATGGAACAGCTCTTGGTAATAGTTTCTTATTAACTCATTTCAAAAGAGTGATGATTGTGAACATTTGTTAAATTCTGTATTTAAAGTTAAGTGGTGGGAGATGCACACACATTTGTATATTACTAACATTTGCTTTTTAAACTCCCAGAAGTTTTTTAGATTTTTCTATCAGTCAAAAGGTAACTGAGTTTAAGAAACATCACCAATTTAAAATTTTATAGACAAAACATAAATGTGGTCTTATCACTGTAACTTTCATCAATTAAAAATCACTAACAGGGGCACCTGGGTGGCTTAGTCAGTTAACCATCTGCATTCCGCTCAGGTCATGATCCCAGAGTCCTGGGATTGGGTCCCGCATCAGGGTCCCTGCCCAGCAGAGAGCCTGCTTCTCTCTCTCCCTCTGCTGCTCTCCCCTGCTTGTGCTCTCTCGGGCTTTTCTGTCAAATAAATAAAATCTTAAAAAAAAAAAGTCACTAACAGAAACAGGGCAGTCTATACTTGCTTAAGATTTTGTAAATATACTTCGGAGATGGTGATGGAAATATTTGCACCAAATGGCAGTTTCTTAATTACAGTTGTTTCCCCTTCTCTGTGGGTAATACATTCCCAGACCTCCAGTGGATGCCTGAAACTGCAGATAGTACCAAACGCTCTATACGCGTTTGACCCTTGAACAACAGATTTGAACTGTGCAGGCCCACTTCTTTTTTTTATACAGTTTTAACAAGTTAAACATAAAGCTACTCCCACATGCTTCTACACAAGAGGTTACAAACCCTTTTATCTTAATGAAAATGTCACTTGAAAGACATATTATACAAAGTGTAGCTTCAGTAAATTAAGCACAGAAGTATTCCAATGTTTTTTTTTTTTTTTTTTTAAGATTTAGAGAGAACGTGAGCGGGAGGAGGGAAAGAATCCTCAAGCAGACTCCCTGCTGAGTGGGGACCCTATCAAGCCGCCCAACTGACTGAGGCACCCAGGCACCCCTCCAATATGCTTCTACATAAGTTTACATAGACTTATTTCTCAAAGATTTTATTTGAAAGAAGTTATATACAGTGTAGTACCAATGGTTTAAGCATATGGCTTATCTCTTGTGTAGGCCTACTTATATGTGGATTCTTTTATAGTGTAAATGCGTTTTCCTTATGATTTTAACATACTTATTGTAAAGATATAGAATATGCATAATATACAAAATGTGTTATCAGTAGTTTCTGGTCAACAGTAGGCTATTAGTTAAGATTTTGGAGAATCAAGTTATACAGAATTTCTTTTTTTTTAAAGATTTTATTTATTTATTCATGAGAGAGAGAGAGAGGCAGAGTGAGAAGCAGGCTCCCAAGGAGCAGGGAGCCGGATGCGGGACTCGATCCCAGGACCCTGAGATCATGACCTGAGCCGAAGGCAGACGCTTAACCATCTGAGCCACCCAGGCGCCCAAGTTATACAGAATTTCAACTGCATAAGGTACGGGTGGGGTTGGCACCCCTAAGCCCCACATTATTCAAAGGTCAATTGTACTGTTTTTTCCTATATATACATATATATGATATAAATTTGTAAATGAGGTACAGGACAAGATTCACACTAAAACAGAATGGTTATAATACACTATAGGGGAGCCTGGGTGGTTCAGCTGGTTGTGTCTGACTCTTGGTTTTGGCTCAGGTCATGATCCTGTGGGTTGTGAGTTCGAGCCCCAAGTTGGGCTCCATGCTCAGAGGGGAGTCTGCTTGAAGATTCTCTCCCTTTGCCCCTCCTTCCACTCTTTCAAAATGAATAAATCTTTAAAAATATACTATAATAATGTTATGTGAACATGGCCTCTCAAAATCTTATTATACTCACCCTTCTTGTGATGTAGGATATGGTACCCATGTGATGAGATGAAATAAGGTGAAGGACAGACACTGAGATATAGCAGTAGGTTACTGACCTTCTGCTCACCTGTCCAAAGGATCATTTGCTTCTGCACTGCGGTTGCCTGAAACCATGGAAAAGTGAAAACACAGAGGGGGGTGGGGGGGTGCTCTACTGTACTCCGAGCACTTTTCCTCCTCTAATAAATAACATGCCCAAGTGTCACAGCTACAAACCCACATAAGCCAATCCCTCCCTCATAATTTGCCAAATTTTCTCACCTTTCCTTATTTCCTTTGGAATTTAACTAGGATAAGGAACCATTTGGATGTCTGAACTATAGGAAATACTGGTAGTCTGTTCTTCGGATTAGATTTTTACAGTGATAAAATTTGTTTCCAGCTCTATTTCAAAGTCTATTGGCTCCTTTGAAATTCTTTTAGATGATAGATGTGGTTTGGTACTTTTCATAAACTTAAAATACAAGGTCTTTGGAAGTTACAAAAACATCAAATAGTTTAGACATCTGAGGGGTCCTCTGCTTTGACAGACTTGAAACTTTTTTAAAGAAAAAGCCATCACACTTTCCTTCAGTTTAGCACCCAGATGTCTCCTTAGTCTTGAGTTGTTTCAGTATTCTGTGGACAGCATTCTGTTAACCCATTGTTGCAAGATGAAGGAATCCTTTCTCAAAGAAAACTTGTGTGGTAGATTGTATTTTCCCGAAAATGGTAATGGACAAAGGTTACTGAAGGTTTTGGGGGATAGAAGGTTCCAGTTGTCCTCCATCTCTCATTCCCTTCATAATGGATTATGGCTAGATTAAATATTTCAGTTTACTCGCTGTATTTTCTTATTTTATAAGGATGAAATTTTTAAACACATATATACATGCTTCTTTAGCTTGCAGGATGTATACTTTTACATTTTTCCCCCCTACTAAAAAAGATGTCTTCAACAGAACAGGTTTAAGAAAATAATCATCCATAATCCACCCAAAAGTTGGCATATTTCCTTTCCATCTTTTCAATATACAAAAATATCATCTATTTGTATTTACTGCCTATACAACCATATGCTTAGGCTGTTTTTTGTTCCAAGTTTATTTTTAATTCAGAGATTAGGCAGCTAAGCCCAAGTTTGGCCTAGTGATCACTCATCCATCTTCCCAGGCTGGGGGACTATTTTTGTAGCCCACGTTCATCTCTTATGGATCTTTTAACACATTTTTCCAGTTCTTACCAAGGATCTGAGACTTGTTCATCACAGCCATTACATTTACTTTTGCTAACACTAGGTAACAAATGAAGCTTTTCCTAGAAGAGTTATGTGGAAAGCCATCAAAGACTTGACAGAACAAAGACAAAACAGATTTGGTAATCCAGAATCTGGTCCTTATTCGACTGCAAAGTAGTCACATGGTCTTCACCAGCAATTCAGAGATTGCTTCAGTACCTGGCTCTGAGATTTTATCCCATAACCTTATTAGGTTTTAACCATTTGAGTCAAGAGGATCTCCTTTTCTAGTATCCAAAACCTAAGAAATTGTATGTCTATTCACTTTTCTAAAGAGTGAATCGTTAAACTATTAACTTTATTGAAACACTTTACCTTTGTCCTCCCAGATTGTCATATTTTGCCAGATTCAAGGGTTGGGTCAACACAGCCAATGGACAGCTGACATAAAATCTGCATATTTATAACTAGAAGTTCCTGAGGGGCACCCAGTGTCCTCCTAATGTACCATTGGCATATTCAGTTATGTCTTTATAACCCAGTTATTTCCCGACTACACAAAAAGTTAATGCATTGAAAACAGAGAAGTTCTACCTCTACATATTGAATTAAACTTTATTTTAAAAGGTAAAGTTTTATATATCCTTTGAAAAAAACAAAAATTCCAAAGTCTTAGAAGTAATGGGTTGTCAACATTATAAAGCTATTTAAAACAGTAATTAAAGTAGTGGTAATGCTGTACCCTTATAAAAATGTCACAATTCAAATCACAACTCGGATCCTCAATGATTCAAGTGTCTTATCTTACACAATAAGGGTTTGGTCAGTTTTAAGATAAAAATCCTCCAGATTGCTGTCCCCAAGTCCTCTCATCTCCTGGTCCATCAGCTCACACAATGGGATAGCTCGCTGCTGTGGCAATTCCACAGTGGTTGTCCTGGTCTTTGGCCATTTTTACATAGCCATTACAGCCCCATTCTGGCCCCCAACTGAAAGAAGAGCATATTTTCTGTTTTATACAAAGAATCAAGTACACATTAACTTCATTAATAATAATAGCTAATACTTAAGATAGGACTTTCCACTTATCAGGCACTATTCTAAGTGCTCTTACTTATAAATACATTAATTCCCATGAGTCCTTAACTTTTTAAGATAGGAAACTGAGGCACAGCTAGCATTCCAATGTACCAGTCTGTTTCTACAGACTATCTTATACCTCATCTCAAAGAACTTGAGTGGTGAAAATTGATCCTGACAAACCCTCAAAGCCTCGGAGAGTTGGGAAGCAGCATAAGACAGCAGGGCCACGAATGCTAACAGGAAGGGTGCACAGAGCCCACTGGACTCTTGGAAAATCTTTCCAACTTAAAGAGTCAGCAGTTATTTGTACTCAGTCTACCTTGTTGAAAAACTGGACACAGAAAAAGGAAACCAGCCCTTAACCCTATAAGGGTGCAAAATCCTTATCTGAAACTCTTTAGGGCCAGATGTATTTCTGAATAAAAAAAAAAATTCAGAATTTAGAATTGCAATGTTACAAAAACATAATAATTCCAACAAGCTTGCTACAGAATCTTGTAATCAAACATCAGTATATTAAAAAAAAATAGCACGTTTTACCTTTATAAAAATATCAGAGTGTTCACTCTTAAGTGGGAGAAAGACTTTTGGGATTTCAAAGTTGAGCTTTTTTGGGCTTGAAATCAAATACTGATTCCAAACAAGCATGCCCTTTTCAATTTAATATATATATAACATTTGGAGTTTTATACCTGTTCTTGACAATCCAAAATTTATTGTTATTTGAATCTGTTCCTTCATAGCCATAGCCAACCACCAGAACACCATGATCGAGGTCTTTGCTGCTGCACTCTGGGTCAAAATAAATGCCTAGGAGAGTAAAATTCAATGTCAGGGTAAGGAGCTCCAAGTGACACGACAGTTAAGTCACCCTATCTACCACAGGTAAGAGAGACATCTCAAAATTCAACTAAATGTCATAAACAAATTCCAAATAATGCTTATTTATCAAAAAATTGTCATGGCTCATAAAAAGGAAAAGCCAAACTCAACTCACTAGCAATCAACAAAATTAAATCCAAAATATTTTCTACTTGAAAAAACACAAAGATTTCCAATAATAAGATCTAGTTACCAAAGCTAAGGTAATTTAGCCACTCCTATTATTTAGCATAATCCTTTCTATTCCTAAAAGGAAACAGCACAAACAAAGTTAACACTTGAGCCACAGCATTCTTTGTAGTTCTATAGCAAACATTTTTGAGAAAAAAGGTCCAACAACTGGACAGTAGTTACGTCAATTATTTGTATTTACAGAATTACAAAGTCATTTAAAACTATTTAGGAAGAGTTTGTCATGTGAAAATGCCTGAAGTATGTCAAATGGAAACATCACTATATTAAATGCACACTCAAAATTCTACAGTTTTGGAAAGCAGGACTCCAAAAAGTCAATCATGGTGGTAGTTTTCCAATTTTGCCTGCCTGAATTTCTACAATAAAAATATAAACACCGACCTGATTTATAGAACTGGAACGACTGATGGCCTGCATCAATAGCAACAGAGATGGGTCCTACAGTTGCCACTGCCTTCATAAGGGCCTTCTCCCGTTGAGGGATGTCCACGAAGCCTGTGTCATTGGCAGCAGAACACTCAGGCCTGTAGTTACAGGTATCTGTGTCCTTTTAAAGGTAAATGGGAAAGAAACGTGATCACTACCATCCAGCTCCTGGGGAACATGAGTTCTAGGACCTCAAGACTCAGCAGTTTGCCGCTTAATGCTTTCCAAGTCAACTTTGCTGTAAGTCAACTGCAAAATGCTACCGGTTGATTTGAAATTGAAAAATCAGCAGATGTTTCTTCAGTGAAACCCAAGTCTACTTGTCCATAAGAAATTTTTCACTATGGGACACCTGGGTGGCTCAGTCCATTAAGCGTCTACCTTCGGAAGCTCGGGTCATGATCCCGGATCCTGGGATCGAGTCCCGCGTCGGGTTCCTTGCTCAGCGGGAGCCTGCTTTCCCTCTCCCACTCCCCCTGTTTGTGTGTGCTCTCTCTCTCTTTCTCTCTCCAATAAATAAATAAAATCTTAAAAAAAATTTTTTTTCCACTATGGAGAAATTTGCATTATGTCCAGAATGGTATGTTAAGGTCTCCAAGTTACACAGAAGTAAGAACAGCTATATGCTAACCATCTATTCAGAGAACCTGTGCAAAAGGCTGATAATTTATAGTGGCACTTCCATCAGTTTGCATCTAAAATGTGAATGCTGAATAAAGTGCCTGTTATCTTTGGTTCAGTTCAACTTTCAAAAGCAGGGCTGGAATAACAAGATAAGGAACTCCATTTACCCTTGCAAGATAGGGATAGGATTCCTCTGAGTCCAGGCCTCCGTTGTCCTTAACATATTGGAAGGCATAATCCATCAGGCCACCACTGCAGCCCTCATTGCCTTGAGACCGAGAGCAGTCCACTAGGTTCTGCTCACTCAGTGACACGAGTTTGCCAGTCTTCCGGAACATCTGTCCTTCAAGAGCACCAGTTGCACTAAAAGCCCAACAAGAACCACACTGACCCTGAAAGTAAAAAAGTTATCAGTTTACAAGGCGACAAAAACCCATATACCTGAATATTCTTAAAACAAAAAAGCAAACTGATGTCACTCCACAGTCTACCAAAGCAAGGACACTAGAAGGAGATCTGCTAAATATTATCATACCTGATTCTTCACAGGAGTTACATAGCCTTTCAGAGTCCAGTCCACAGATTTGGGGATCGCAGCAAAGAGAGGTTCTTGGAACACTTTCCCTTTCCTGTGTTTCTGGTTTCGAAAGCCATTCATCACCTGCCTGAATTCTTCATTGGTCTTAAGGAAAAGTAAGTAAAACGTTGAAGAAACAAGAAGTTATTCTGCTGAAGTACAGAGAGAATGCACAAAACGTTCAGCAATCCATGCCACACTCACCATGTCACCAAAGGCATTCATTGCCATTGTGAAGCCATGTTTCCCTTGGCTATATTCCCGATTATGCAGTTCAATCATTTTCATATTCTTCTCCCACACTGCTCTCTTCCATCCTTCTTCATTCTAGAGGCAAATATATAACTTACCTTTACTTCTACTTAAAACTGAGCCCACCCTCACCAAGTGGATTTGCAGACAGATAGGGAGAAAAACCATAGCCAGGGATGGCTTTATTATTTCTGTTGGAGCTGTTCTCCAACAACCATACAACATGGGAATTATGCCCATATTGTACTCAATAATGGGTGCCATGAAGTTTTGCCTTGGTAAAAGCTGACCTCTAGATGCAACTCTCTACCTATAAACTCCCAACAGCGAGGGCCTTTCTCTTGGGCTCTCTCTGGACAGTTTCATAGGTTACCAACCATGCCATATAATCTCCTGTGCGCCGCCTTCCACTGGGACCAGTGCGCATCTAAGCTCTGATCGAGTTTTGGAGCTGCTGCGGCTATTCCCAAGCAAAGGGCAGCCAGGAAGAATGAAGGATTCATGCTTCAAAAACCTAGTAAGGAAAATGAAATGAATGTTCAATGAGACCGATCCTTTAAAAAAGCCATCCTATTTTGTCCTGAGATGATGTGGAGTAAAAACACTTAAATCATCTTCCCAAATATTTACAGGTCTGTGAAGAAGGCTATGCATGTGGCTGGAGAAAACAGGCCAAGGACTTAAACAGTGGAGGTAGTAGGATTCAGCCATCAACTGAAAAACAGGCTGACAAGTGCTGTAGGAATTGAAACTGACTTCATTGTAAGAGTGCAATGACAATTTAGGTTTTGATAGGGGTCTCAGAATCTTAAGGCAACTAAAACTGTTAGTCCAAGTTATTTACTGAAAATACCGAGGTGACCCAGAAAATCTTATTTATAGGACACCTGAACCCAAGTAGGGGCAGAGACCCCCCAGTACTTAGGTAGCCACCTCACACTTTTCTTCTAGACTAATGTACAGCATGGCGTGAGAGAGGCCTTCGAACCTCCGGTTCTTGAATTGAAAACTTTCTGAAAGGCCTTCCCAGAAGTTGGGCAGGAGTGCACCCAGTGCTCCGTTGTCCCCGCATTTGGCTTCTGCCGCCAACACTCCCATTCACTCCCCCAAATCGAAGACGTGGTCACGAGGCACGAGGGAGTCCCCAGCCCCCAGTTCCCGACCCTGACAGGGCCAGGCTCTGCCGGGGCCCAGAGCACGGTCCCAGGCGGGGCCAAGAGCGGCGCGGCAGGTGGGGCCTGGCCGGGGGGCTCTCCACCCCGCTCGCCGCCCTCAGCTTCCAGAGGATGTTGATGGACGGCGGCGCAAGGAGTGCCGGGCCCCGCAGCCAGTGCGTAGGTCAGGCTGCCGTGTACCTCCTTAGCCAGGCCGGGTCCCGCGGCGGCCCAGCTACCGGACCTGTGCCCGCCACGGCCCAGAGGCTGACCGGTTCCTGCACAGCCTAGGACCTCCCGGTGGTCTCAACGCCGCCCTGCGTTCCCCAAACCGTCCTCCCCCGACTTCCCACCTCAAGGCTTACAGGATCCAAGCGGCGCCGACTCAGCCTCATCAACTCCAGGCAAGCAGATGCTCTTATTCCCGCGGGTCGCACCCGCCCCTCGCCCGAGCCCCGGGGTGGATCCCCTCCTTTAGTCCCTGTCCCCGAGGCACTGGGGGCCCCCAGACTGAGACGCTGACCTGCGGCGTCCACAGCTGCGCAGGCGCACTCCACAGACGCACGCTGCCCTTCCAAGATCGCCGAGGCCTGGGATTGTGGCCCAGTTGCTCCTGACTCAGCCTTTAAGGTCTCTGGAATTCTGCCCGCTCGGCCCCGCCCTTACCGCCTGCCCGCGCGGCGATTGGCTGCGCCGGCCTGTGGGCAGGGCCTCCAGGTGTGGGTCTCCCAGCGCGTGACGCGGCTCGGTCTCAACTTGTCCCAGGGCCGCTAGGGCCTGCTTCAGTGGGCGCGGGGATAGCGCTGAGGGGGACAATGCGGCGGGGTACGGAGCCAACCTGGGGACCCAGATCAAGTCATTACCCCGAATTCAGGAGGTCGGCGGGTGGTTCACGAAAGGAAGCTTACAGGGAGCCCCGAATGAGTTTTCAGCATCGCTCTGCTTGTCCTTTAGTTCTGGAGTTTTTGGTTAAAATCTCCCGTAGGTTTGGGCTCCTGGGTGGCTCAGATGGTTAAGCATCTGCCTTTGGTTCGGGTCATGATCCCAGAGTCCTGGGATCGAGTCCCGCATCGGGCTCCCTGCTCAGCGGGGAGCCTGCTTCTCCCTCTGCCTCTCTCTCTCTCTCATGAATAGATAAATAAAATCTTAAAAAAAAGAATTCTTTCTAGGAAAAAAAAAAAATCTCCCATAGGTTTGAGAACAATATAACCTAGTCTAGTCGTTCCTGTTTATTCCAAGCAAAGGTGGGGCGGGTGGAGGATGCAGGATGGGATCCCTCTGGGTTTGGGAAGAATCTGGAGTGGACTGGAAATGTCCCAAATACGGGACGCGATGGGCAAGATCCAAATCCTTAGAAGGAAAGGGGACAGACTGGATGGGTGTACAGAGAAGGCGTGGCATTTTGTAATACTTCTGTCCTGTTTCTCCCCCTTCTTCCCTCTCAAGCCTTTCTCAAAACCAACAGAAACAAATTATAGAAAAATTTGGTTTAATAAAAAGGAGAAAATTGGCTGAGAAGGGTGGAAACTTATATTTTCCTACACTCTACATTAGGGATTGATTGTTAGGTCTTTCTCAGTACCCAGTGCTTCTCTTGAGCTATAAGGAATTAATAACACTTAATGTCAGGGTTTAGGTTATGCAGTTGGAAGAAGTGTTTTAGTTGGAGAACAAATATATATACATATATATATACAGTTGACCCTTGAACACTGTGGTTGTTAGGGGCAACAACTCCCCACACAGTTGAAAATCTGCATTATAAACTTTTGAATGGCCAAAACCTTAACTACTAATAGCCTACTGTTGGCCAGGAGCCTTAACAATGACATAGACTGTGGACTAACACATACATTGTATGTATTATATAATGTATTCTTATCATAAGCTAGAAAAAAGAAAATGTTACTAAGAAAATCATAATGAAGAGAAAATAAATTTACAGTATCCTAGGTATTTATCCAAAGAAAGGTGGGTGTAACTGAATTCCACATTTCAAACTTGTGTTTTTCAAGGGTCAACTGTATGTAGAGATTTAAGGAAATTAATTCAGAAATGTTTCTAAAATTTTCTTTTTTTAATTGCCTAAGAAACACTCATTGTAGAAAGTTTATTTTAGAAAATGAACACCCCTGTCCTCTCCCTCCTCTTTTCTAAGGATATCTTTATATATATATATATATTTTTTCTTTTTAAAGAAATGGAGTCATAGTGCATGTCAATTTGTACTTAGTTAAAATTAAATTGATAATCTTCATAGAAGCAAAATCAGACAAATATTTTTAAAAGTCAGCTTCTTACAAATTTCATTTTATGTCCTTTGAAAAGTAGAGTCCTTTTCATCTCACACACAGCTAGGGCCCAAAGTTCTCAGGTCGTTACGAAAGTGTACTGCATATGGCTAGACTTTGGGTTTTTGTTTTATCCTTAAAAAAAAAAAAGTAATCATGGTGGTCCATACAAGTGTTATCCACATGTGGAAATACATGAAGACCACCCACATGATACAAAAAGGAGACAATTCAAAAACAGAGTGAGGAAAAGCTTTAATTATGAAAAAAGAGGGAGGCTTCTGTAAGAGGCTGTTGTCATGGGGAAGCTGGAGGATGAATAACTAGAAATGGAACCTCATTTATGTGATTGGTTTGGGGAGAATATTTGGATTTCTCTGGTTTGTCCTGGGTTGGAAGTGGAGGCAAAGATAAATTGATAGCCATTCAGCAAGTCCTGAGAGGTTGCCTGAGAGGTTTCTTTTGTGGGTCAGAGTTCTTTGTCATGTAAAGTCTGGCCATTGTTTGCTTGTTTACTCAGTCAAACACAAGAAATCTAAATTATTCTAGTACGTGGGTTTTACAGCTGCCCTGGGGTCACAGCTCCCTAAGATTGCACAGGGTGGAAAAACCTGCTACGGTGTGAATGTCTGCACCTTAGGCAATAGTCTGGCAGGAGGCTGCCTGCCAGGTGCGGCTCCAAAGAATGGCATCACCTTTGCTTGTTGGAATGTGATACAAAATCAATGGAGGATAAAATGGTCTCTATTGCAAATATGCTCAAAACCTAAAATTAAATCAAGAAAAATCTAAATTCAGGAGAAGTATAGGAGAAAGCCATTTAAGCAAGAGAGTGGAAGATACTGCTCCAACTCATAACCTGTGCTTATACATAATCTGTTAAAGAATGCATTACAAAAATGTGTATTACTAACCATTGTGTTCCTTTTCTTCTTCTTCTATTGCTATTCTTTTGCAAAATAACTTAGATGGGTGCTAATATTAAAATAGTCACATTTTAGTCAAGCAACCAAGACTTAGCTCTGCCTTTGATAAAATTCAGTTGTCAGAATTTCCCAATTCTTATTTAAAATGCAGTCTCTGTAAAAGTATATTCTCATGTGCGTGTCTAGATTTCTTTGGCTCACCAGTAAAACAGGATATAATTCTTTACCTCATCTCTGGAAGTTTTAAACAATGGGGCAATGAGCAAATCCAAAGTAATGTTATTCAAGACCCTGGGGCCACTTAACACCTCTCCCCAAAATAACAACCTCTCCAATTTGTTTCAACTCAATGAGCCAAGACTTATTTTTAAAAACATTGTCCAGACAACTGTCCATTTGTAAAATGGTTTATTATAATTTATAATTTTATGAAAAAGAGCCTGTTTATGATTAGATGTTCATATGAAGCCACTTTTGAAATAATTTTTCTTTCTTTTTTTTTTTTTTGAGCTACTGTAACCTTGTCTTTCCTATACGGTTAAATAGCCAATTCCTTAAGTAAATCAATTAACAAGAATTAATTAAACTTTTCCTTTGTGCTCATTGTCCTCTCCTGGTGTAGTTTGTGTATTTACTTAGACACATGCTGCTTGTAACTTCACTAACAGCTTTACTGAAGCTCAGCCTTTCCATTTTAAAATCTGAGATTAACTACAATAATCTTGATTTTACAGCATATGAGCACAGCCATGACCAATATCATTGAAATGAGATTATAGCAAAGCATCTTGATGTAGTGGGTAACAAAAGAGCTGACCTTGTGGGATTTTCCCCACCACCAAGACTATAATCCACAAACTCTCCTTTGGTTGCCAGAGGATCTTTTCCTCAAATCTGAAAAAAAAACAGTCTTTTCATGAAAAAAGATGTATCAGTTTCTTTTTTTTTTAAAGATAATTATTCTTTTTTTTAAGGTTTTTATTTATTTATTTGATAGAGAGACAACGAGAGCAGGAACACAAGCAGGAGTGGCAGAGGGAGAAGCAGGCTTCCTGCTGAGCAGGGAGCCTGGTGTGGGGCTTGATCCCAGGGTCCTGGGATCAGGCCCCGCATCGGGCTCCTCGCTCTACGGGAAGCCTGCTTCTCCCTCTCCCACCCCCTCCCCCTTGTGTTCCCTCTCTCGCTGTGTCTCTCTCTGTCAAACAAATAAATAAAATCTTTAAAAAAGAAAGAAAGAAAGAAAATCGGTTGTCCTAGGATTGTGCTCCCTCTGGAGGCTCTAGGGGAGAACCTGTTCTCTTCCAGCTTTAGCCATTCCTTGGCTTGGCTTGTGGAATATAACCCAATCTCTGCCTCTGTGGTCACATTGCCTTCTTCTCTTTTGTCTGTGTCAAATTTCCCTCCACCTCCCTCTTATAAGAACCCTTGTGATGGCATTTAGAGCCTATCCAGATAATCCCTCTCAAAATCCTTAATCACATTTGCGAAATCTTTGCCACGGTAAGGTAACATTTACAGGTTCCAAGAATTAAGATCTGATATCTTTGGGGGCCATTATTTAGTCAACTGCAACATGGCATAAATAAAAACTAGTTTCTTGACAAGGCTGATCAAAACTTAGTGTTTAACATCTTTAGACTGGCTTGACTAGGACAGCTAGGCCCTAAACTCTATGTGAACTTCCCACACTGTAAATTTGCTCATGTCCCTTACTACAGACATTTCCTGCCTTGACCCTCCTGGTAGTGCAATGTTTGATACAGTTTGTTACGTTTCCAGACTCCCCCACAGCAGTTTTTATTACCTCTTCCTTCCTTCCCCCCCTTACTCTTTCCACAGCCACCTATTCCAGGGTCTCTGCATATAAAAGCATTGCTCACCCATCCCTTCCTGAAGACATTTCTGGTTTGAGCTTGGAACATCTCCCTAGGGCAATTGTCCCCATTAATACAGTCTTTCCTTACAAATGTAGGTTCTTGCATTTTTTCCCCCTGACACCCTGAATCATTTTGGTAAGATCCCCTCCCTATGGTAATATCATTTGTGCTATTAAGAGTCAGCTTGCACATACATCTGCCAGGGGTTTGTTCCACAGGAAAGGCATTTCCATATGAGAGTACGCATTACTCCTGGAAACTAAAGTATTACTAGAAAAGATTCTTGCAATGATGATAATTGTGATGATGATAGTGACCACGATGAGGAGAGCAACAGCTAAATAACGTGTAGGTGCCAGGCACTGTTCTGAGCATGTTCTAGCTGCTCTGTCATTTATTCTTTACAACAGCCCTGTGACAGTGATTCTCAAACTTTTTTTTTTAAAGATTTTATTTTATTTATTTATTCATGAGAGACAGAGAGAGAGACAGAGAGAGAGAGGCAGAGGGAGAAGCAGGCTCCCCGCTGAGCAGGGAGCCTGATGCGGGACTCGATCCCAGGACCCTGGGATCATGACCTGAGCAGAAGGAAGACGCTTAACCATCTGAGCCACCCAGGTGCCTACAAACTTGAGTGAGCATCTGAATTACCTGCGGGCTTGTGAAAACTGATTGCTGACCTCCATCCCCCGAGTTTCTGATGCAGTGGGTCTGGTAGGGGTTCGAGAATTTGCTTCTCTAACAAATTCCCTAGCAATGCTGACTCCACTGGTCAGAGGACCCACTTTGAGAACCACTGCCCTAGGAGATGGGTGCTATTGTACACCCCATTTTATAGATGAAGGTGGTCACAGCATGGGGTATGCAAAATCAAGGGTGATTCAGGTTCCTCTCTAGAGTGAAGAAAGAGCTTAAATGTACTTTAGGACAGCAAGGTTTAGAAAAGGAAGCTGGGCTTTGGGGCACATTGCCCTCTTCCCTCAGCCCTAGCCCCCATCAGTTACTTGGCAAACTGGACTCTGGGTGCCAGGGGGCAGCAGGAGAAGTGGAAAGTGAGCACAGAGGCCATAGTGAGATAAAGTGTCAAAGCTCCCTAGGGCCAGGCTCTCCACTTGGACTTCAGTGTAGGTTTACCTGGCATCAGGCTGAAAGGAGGGGAAGACAGGTGAGCCATGCAGAAGGCATTGCTGCCCTCACTGGGCTGGGCCTCCACATCTTCCTGCCCAACCAGCTTCCAGGAAGACATTTTGCCCTGTACCTCCTGGCTTGATCATTTCTCAAAAACAAAAGCTCTGTTACCTTAGCTGTGATCAATTCATTGTCAGATTTTAAGCCTACCTCTGATGACAATGCTTCAGTGACTCAATGGCTTTGAGAAGCTAAGGTATTAAAAAAGTGAGGTTCATTCATTCACTAATTCTAGAAACACACATAGAAAAAAACCATTCTTTTAAAAAAAAATTTGAGACCATAAAAAGGAAATAAAACTGTGCAATCAAACATTCCTAATTCCCTATATGATTCCCTCAAAACCAAAACCAGGGAAATTTTTTCAAGAGAAGCTTTGGTAATTTTGCTGAGTCATTGACTCCACTCTGATAGTTTACTTTGTTTTCTCTTCTGTCCTGTGTGTTCCCTCTCTACCCTCCCCCATCCACCACTGCACCACCCAGCCGTTGCTGCCTTCTTATCTTGGTTTCATTGTCCTCAAAGTAGACCTGTAACTGTGGTCTTGAGTACATCTAAACTTTATCCTCAAATGCATAGCATCCACTGAAGAACCAAGCTTTTAGTTTTGAGAACTCACTCACCCTGTGAATAAGGAATCTGGGGCACCTGGGTGGCTCAGTTGGGTAAGCCTTTGTCTTCAGCTCAGGTCATGATCCTGGAGTCCTGGAATTGAGCCCCACATCAGGCTCCCTGCTCAGCGGGGAGTCTGCTTCTCCCTCTGCCCCTCACCCTGCTCCATGCTCTCTCTCTCTCTCTCAAATATATAAATAAAATCTTAAAAAAAAAAATGAGGGCGCCTGGGTGGCTCAGTTGGTTGAGCGACTGCCTTTGGCTCAGGTCATGATCCTGGAGTCTCGGGATTGAGTCCCACATCGGGCTCCCTGCTCAGCGGGGAGTCTGCTTCTCCTTCTGCCCCTCACCCTGCTCGTGCTCTCTCTCTATCTCATTCTCTCTCTCAAATAAATAAATAAAATCTTTAAAAAAAAATAAGGAATCTGATTTTTCTTCAAGACGCTGCTAACATGGTCAGATGAACTAGCATGTAAGAGTTCAGTATAGAATAGACAGTTCTGATCCAACGAAGCAACAACTACTTCTTTTAAAGTGCGTTTTATTATTAACAGAATCCTGTGCCCAGATGATGTTCTTTTACGCTAGGAGGATAAATCAGGCACACTGCTGAATGCCCAGCTCCGCCCAGCGTGTAGCCCCACTGCACACTGAATTAGTACGGCTTGGAGACTGGTTGTCCTGCCTGAGTGTTTCCTTGCCCATCATCCCAGGTTTCTCATCCAGGGAACAAGATCACACAAGGTGGTGATTCCAGAGCTAATTAGCATCTACACTGTGGCTATGGCATGTGTGTGTCTTCTAAATCTACCCACCACTCTGCACAGTGCCCTACCCCGCGGCAAACACTTTCCCAGTTTGTAAATTTCATGGGCTCAGTGCAGAAGTTATTGAGCCCTCGCAAATAAATAAATAAAAAAAGACAGTTGGGAGCCTCCTGGAGGAACATTATACTTGGGCTGCCTCAAGTATTTGTCAATGGGCTGCAGATTATAAGGATGTTTAATTTTATCTACATTTCCTTCTGGAAGTTAGATTATTGATAAGAATGCTTTTTTCTTGTAAATCACTAAGACATTTGTAAACTGAGGGAGACTCATGTCTTGCAGGACTATAATCTCTATAAAGTTAACCATTTGTTTCTCCCTCCCTTAGCTTTAGGGCAGCCAGGGGTACCTGAGGAATATCACACAGATCCCACCCGGGAGTTGGGGGGAGGGGGTTGTGGGGTGTCAGCTTGTGCTTTGTCCTCAGCTTGCCTTCTGCTCCCCCATCAGCTGGATTCAGGAAATGATGTTTTGCCATTCATTCATTTTATGAACCCTTACTGAGTTCCTTTTATGTCAGGTCCTGTGCTGAGGAATCAAAGATAAACAAACACTGATACACTCCCTGCACTGGGGAAGCTTACATCCAATGAAGCAGTAGGTGTGAATCAAATATTACCTTTGGATAATATATAGACTTGGGCTTTCTTTCTTTGCCATTGACCTAAAAATCTTGGCAGTTTCTCATCTTGTGGGTCCCCAAGTAGTGAGGTTTCCATGTAGCCATCCCATCCCCCTGATAGCGGGAGACTGAGGAACTATAACAGCCTCCTCTTCTCCAGATTTCATCAGGAAAAAGAGAAGTCCCAAAAGACAAGGCTGCACAGTATTCTCCATCATGGATCAAATGTGCCTGGTTGATTCAGGTATTTCTGCTCAAACTCTAGGTGCCATCATCTGTCACCTGGTTCAGCTCTAGCTCATTCTATTGTGACCTGCTGTCTGGTCTCTATTTTCAAGAAGTCGACTCATTGCACCATTGATCCTATCTGCCTCTCTGCCCAAAGAGTCCCTGTGGTGATCTCACTATTAACCTTTTCAGGCCCTCCTGTGTTCACAGAGAAAACAAGGATTGGTAGAGAACAGGCAGAGGCATGTGGTGCAAACTTTGAAGTTTTAACCAAAACAACATTAGTAGCTTAAAGTTGTTCCTCAGGAGGCAAAATGTTCGTCTGAACAGAATGGGCACGAAATCCATCCCCGCCCACCACCAAAGGAATTGGTAAAATGTCTAGGATCATAAATGGTATCAAATAATATAAACTCTTCTATTTTAGGTTTAATACTATAGCATAGATATCTTTCCATGACAGCACATAGAGCATTCCAGTGTTCACCCATACCATAATGACTTTAATACTTTAGTATTTTCCTTTTCTCTTATTGATGAACATTTAGATTTTTTTGGTTTTTCATTTACAAACACTACTGCAAAAAAAAAAACCAACAAAAAAAACAAAAAGCAAACACTACTGCAATGAATATTTTTGCACATGTATCTTTTTTTCTTTTAGAGAGGGGAAGAGAGAGAGAGAGAGGTGGGAGGAGGGACAGAGGGAGAGGGAAAGAGAGAGTCTCAAGCAGGCTCCATGCCCAGCACAAGCTGACATGGGGCTTGATCTCACAACCCTGAGATCATGACCTGAGCTGAAATCAAGAGGCAGACACTTAACTGACTGAGCCACCCAGGTGCCCCTTGCACATGTGTCTTTATGAGTGTGTGCAAATATTATAAAACTAACTTCCGAAAATGGAACTACTTGCTGAAGAAAGTTATTCCAATGTGTATTCCTACCAGTAATAAATGAAAATGTCAATTTCCTCAGAATTTGTAAACCATCTCATTTATAAGCAAAATGTGATCTAATTGCTGTTTTACAACATTGAGAACCCAATGTGCCAGAGACTTTTTTTTTTTTTAAGATTTTATTTATTTATTTGACAGAGAAAGAGAGAGCACAAGCAGGGGGAACGGCAGGCAGAGGGAGAAGCAGGCTCCCCGCTGAGCAAGGAGCCTGATGTGGGGCTCCATCCCAGGACCCCGGGATCATGACCTGAGCCAAAGGCAGATGCTTAACCAACTGAGCCACCCGGGCACTCCTGTTCGAGAGACTTTACATACACAGTAGGAACGGATTTAATTTAGTTATTCCTCACAACAATCATGTGAGATAAGAATTGTTAACCATTTTACAATTTAAAAACAAAGTGTGAGATAGCTGTGTGCCCTTAGGTAAATGATTTAAGTACTCTGTGCTTCCTTCCCCTAGTGGAAAAATAGAAGTGGTAGAATCCTGGGGCGCCTGGGTGGCTCAGTTGGTTAAGTGACTGCCTTCGGCTCAGGTCATGATCCTGGAGTCCCGGGATCGAGTCCCACATCGGGCTCCCTGCTCAGCAGGGAGTCTGCTTCTCCCTCTGACCCTCCTCCCTCTCATGCTCTCTGTCTCTCATTCTCTCTCTCGCAAATAAATAAAATTAAAAAAAAAAAAAAAGAAGTGGTAGTATCCTCTTTATTATATGGAGGTGATGGTCTGTTTTATGTGCCAATCTGGATCAGCTACAGTCCCTAGTTATTCAATTAAACACTAACCCAGGTGTTGGCTGTGCTGATAAAAGTCCCTATCAGTTGACTTTAAATAGGGGAAATGATCCTAGATAGCCTAGGTGGGCCTGATAGGCAGTCAGTTGAAAGATCTTAAGAGCAGAGCTGAGTCCGTCTTGAATAAAAAGAAATCCCATCTGTGGGCTTAGTTGTGCCAGAGAGTTGTAGCATGTTTCCCTTGATGGCCTGCCCCACACATTTTGGACTTGCCTAGCCAGCCCCACAATTGCGGAATTCTTCACAATAAATCTCTTACTATATATACCTCTTACTGGTTCTGCCTCTCTGGTTGAACACAATGGGGTGTGTTAAGAATTAAAAGCACTATATAGCTGGAAAGTATCTTATGGTGCCTGTGAGTTGTGTGATGACATTTGTAAATGTAAATGTAAACGTAAATGGTACATTTGCAGTTTCATTGTGCTGGGGAGGATTGCAGAATACAAGGAAATCTGAAAAGACCGGGTGCTGGGATGTGATTCCACCACTAGCAGGCTGTGTCATTTTCAATAAGTGACATAATCTCTCTGTGGACTTTCATTTCCTTACTTATTTGACGTAAAAGGAAGAAGTTACACCAGATGGTCTCTAAAGACTTTTTCAGGCTAAAAAGTCTAAAATTACGAGTTTGCTTTTTATACAAGTAGGCTTTAAAATCATTTTATTGTCGACTTTTAGGTATCACTTACAAACAATAAAATTTGTCAATTTTAAGTGGACGAGTTTTAACAAATGAATCCAGTAGTGTAACCACTGCATCACCCCACAAAGTTCCCTTCCTGCCTCTTGCCACCCATCCCCTCCCCCAAGCCCTGCACTTGGCAATCACGGCTGTGTGCCACTATAGCTTTCATATAAATGGCTCATGCCGTCTATATTCTTTTGTGTCTGGGTTCTTTCACTTAGCACAACACTTCTGAGATTCAGATCTTTGATTATTAGTGTATTTTGTTATAATTTCATATTGCTTATTTGTATTTCTTCTAAAATAGACTGTTTATATCCTTTGCCCATGTTCTATTTGGTCATTGATCTTTTCCTTATAAATTTATAGAAGTACATTTTTTTTTTTTAAAGATTTTTATTTATTTATTTGACAGAGAGAGATAGCAAGAGCAGGAACACAAGCAGGGGGAGTGGGAGAGGGAGAAGCAGGCTTCCTGCCGAGCAAGGAGCCCGATGTGGGACTCGATCCCAGGACCCTGGGATCATGACCTGAGCCGAAGGCAGACGCTTAACGACTGAGCCACCCAGGCGCCCTATAGAAGTACATTTTTAAAAAGTCAGTGAATGATATGGAAGTTGACTTTATTTTTTCTAAAGCTGCTTGAGTGTCTTCTGCTACCAGATGGCCCACTTGAAACTGATGGCCATACACACTGCCATTTTCCTCTCTCTGCCCCCTGGAGGTGCTTCCTCCTTTCCACCTGTCAGCTTGCCATGGAGGTACACATGATGGGCCTGTTTCTCACAGTGCCCAATAAGGTGGGGCCTTGGGAGGGAAAGGAGAGGACAGAGCACCTGCTTCTACCCCTGCTCCTTGGCATCCATGTGGGGGGTGGTTTCCCAGGAGCAGAGGTATAGGCCTGACCCTGCTCATTGTCCCTGAACCTGTGCCCCCAGCCCTGGGACCAGAGACCCTTCATGGCCAAAGCCTGGATTTGCTGGAACCTGCAGCCAAGCCTCCCTGTAGTCCTGTGCACTAGGATGTACCAAGGGGCGAGGGAGGAACTGTCACCTTCATCTCATTCTGACTCATCATTGGCCATAAACACTCAGGAAGCCTCCACAGGGCAGGGCATTCTCCAAAGTGGCCATTTCCAAATCCTTAGTGAAAAGGGAACCCTGTGCAGGTCTGGGGGCCTGGAGAACAAAAGGGTGATGGAAGAACTACTGCGACAGGCAAGGTCACTCCAGCCCCAGAGGCTGCCGATGCCCCCGCAACATCTCCCTTTTCCCAGGCTGCACTGTCCTGTCGGGGTGCCGAGGAAGAGCCCATGTTTCCTGATGCCCCCCACACTGGGCAGCTCGAAGGGCAAGACTTGATCAACTGCACTGGGATAGATGTGTGCCTGGCTTCCCAGGGAGGTCTTGTAACCTACAGGGGTTAGGTTCTATTAGGTGACATCGTGTGATACCACTTCAGGTGCACCACCTGGTAAGTGGGCTGTCCTGTACCAGTCTCAGTGCCTAACCACCAAGAGCTCAGTCCCTGGGGAAAATACATCTTATTTTGCAAACAGCCCATTGGACACCTAAGGGCACACAACCTGCCTGTCAACTGGGGCTACCCTGTTTTAATCTCCTAGTAAGCTTTGAGTGAGCTTCTCAGACAGGCACTAGTGGACTCTGTTGTTCACTTTTTAAATTCTGCCTCTATCTAGTACAAGATAGAATGGAAGATATACAGCAGCAAGAAATAATTTGAAATCAGAATGGTGACAATGGCGAAAAATACTCTTGGTTCAACTCCAGTGCCCACCTCAAATCTCTAATTAAAGCTAGTAAGTAAAAACATTTGTGTAACAGTTCTCTTCTGATAATTTCAAGCATGTTTTTGTTCTAGGTTTCTTGTTTTGTTTGGTTTTTTTATAGAACTCTTTGAAATTCCCATGGCTTAACCTACTGAATCTTCTTTGGAATCTTCAAATTCCCCAAATCTTTAGAGACTTGGTGGTCACTCACTGGCCAGGGGCATTGTAAAAGGATCTTGCAGATTTCAGATTAGTGGTCAGCAAAAGCCATCCCAAACCTTTAGTCTGGTTCTGTGATCCCCAGAGAGACTGGGAACCTTTCTCAGGATCTTCCATGTGGAAAGACCATCTGCTCCATCCTCTGATGCAACACAAATAATCACTGTGAAGCTCAACGGTGAGTTTCAATGAGTTTATTCTGCCATGTGTGACCCAGGTAGACTTGGACTTACAGGTATGTTTGTGTTATGTTTCATATTCAAATGCCCAGTTCCAATAGTTTATCAGTTGTACTCTTTGTCTTCCTTATACTCTGTCAAGCACCAAGTACAGTGTCATCTCTGTGTGGATGCTCTACAAACTCTAATTGGTAGTGATCAGGATAATGATGTTGACAAATGACTCCACGAAACTGATGAATCATTTGGTGGAAGAGGCTGGGTACAGCAGTTATGTAATGTGGCTTCACCTAACAGGTAATGTTTCATACCTCAGAGCAACACAAAGTATTTTGCCTGTCAGTGTTACTATTTCCAGTCAGAGCCAAGAAGGCATCTTTGAAGAGAGTAGAACTTTTTCATTTTTTAAGGATTTATTTATTTTAGAGAGAGAAAAATGGAGAGCATGAGTGGGGGGGGGAGGGCAGAGGGAGAGAGAGAATCCTCAAGCAGACTCTCCACTGAGCATGGGCCTTGGTGCAGCCTTGATCCCAGGACCCTGAGCTGAAATCAAGACTTGGATGCTTAACTGACTGAGCCACCCAGGCATCCCTGAAGAGAGTAGAACTTGTGAATGATCTTGACCCTGTAAGCAGACTCTTTTTTTTTTTTTTAAAGATTTTATTGATTTATTTATTTGAGAGAGAGAGAGAGAGAAACAGCATGAGAGGGGAGAGGGTCAGAGGGAGAAGCAGGCTCCCTGCTGAGCCGGGAGCCCGATGTGGGACTCGATCCCAGGACTCCGGGACCATAACCTGAGCCGAAGGCAGTCGCTTAACCAACTGAGCCACCCAGGCGCCCCCTGTAAGCAGACTCTTAAAGAGATACAGCTTGTTTCCTTTGGTGCAAGCTACGACTAAAGCCTGGCTCTCTCATGAGTTAGCAATCAAATAAACAAAAAGATGAAGCAAGAAGTTTGAATCAGCTAATAAAAACAAACTAATTCATATGAATATTATCACTTCAATGGTATTGTTCCTACTCTCCTGTTGAAAGGTCTGGGCCTTTTAAAATAAGTTGGTGTGGCAGAGACAAGTTTACAGAAAAGTTTTTGATTTGTATAGGAGATTGCTGACATTCAACTATTTTTGACCTTCAAAATGGCAATTTCATGTAGTTCAACTTAATAGCAGATTTAGGAATTCTTTTAATTGGAATGTGTCTATATAAATATAGATAAATACTAAAGCAAAGAAGCAAATTCCTAATATTTGCTTCCTGGCAAATTCATAATTACTTTCAGTTGATCTTCCTTTACGGGTGTAGGTGAGGCATAAAAAAACAAAAAAAAGCGCTTTATATGTTTCTAAAAAACGAAGTTTTTGCTAGTACTGATGGGGGATTAGGAGGTTCTTTTTATGTTATTTTGTATTTTGGTGGGTTACATTTCTGTTTTTCCAATGTATTCCTTTGAAATTAAAACAAATGAGAAATACTGGGCCTTAGCTGGGAGAGAATTACAGTTGTAGGAAGGACTTACTCATTTCATTCACAATGATGGGCAGTCCACTTCCAACAGTTGGGAAAATAAGCAATAATTAAAACGTTGAGGCAAAGTAGCTATTTTGGGCAAAGAAATATATATCAGTAGATAACGAATTTGCCCTCTCAGTATTGATTTTGCTCCAGTTATTATTTATTTATTTATCTATTTTTAAAGATTTTTATTTATTTATTTGACAGAGAGAGACACAGCGAGAGAGGGAACACAAGCAGGGGGAGTGGGAGAGGGAGAAGCAGGCTTCCCGCCGAGCAGGGAGCCCGATGCGGGGCTCGATCCCAGGACCCTGGGACCATGACCTGAGCCGAAGGCAGATGCCTAACAACTGACCCACCCAGGCGCCCCGATTTTGCTCCATTTGTATGGACAGTTTCACATTAGATAGACAGTGCTTCCTTACCCTGGAGTACCTCTATAAAGCACTCTAGTGTTCTGCTCACATGCTCTCTGCAAGCCCTGCACAAGAATGAGAATTCTCACACACCCATACGGTGGGGAGCTGAGGGCGGCCTCGGGCCAATAGTCACCAGGAACAAAAGCCCTGAGTCCCTCAGCCTTTGTGGAATTGAAATTCTGCCAACAACCATGTGAGTATGACCCAGAATTCTTTCCTAGCCAAGCCTTCAGGTGGCTAAGCCTGCCAGACTCCAGAATTACAGCCTCAGGAGAGGCCCCAGAGCTGAGGAACTGTTAAGCTGTGTCTGGACTCCTTCCCCATAAAAACTGTGAGATAAGAAATGTATGTTGTTTTGAGCCGCTAATTTTGTGGTAATTTGTTATGTAACAATAGATAACTAGTAAAGTTGTGAAATTTTACAACTTTTGACAATGAGTCAGAGCCAAAGCAGTGGTCAATCACTGAATTTTCCTTTGCTATGGAGGGCACTGTAATGTCATTCCACTGGCCAAGAGAACTCAGGACAAAATTCATGGGTTAAAAGGAACCACAGGAAACAAAATCACCTCCATTACAAGTTGGGGCATTTAGGGTGTGTGTATGTTACTGATATAAGCACGATCCTCAAGTGTGTTGGCACTCTAAAATCTTTTAATCTCCCTGCCCAGCAGGCAGTGTGCTTATTCCTCTCTCTGCCCTCCCCCATGCTCACTGTCTCTCTCAAATAAATAAAAGATTTTTAAAAAATATTAGTAATTCAAAAAGAAATAATAAATAATAATAATAAAATCTTTTAATCTGGTGTGTAGCTATTATCCTGGACTATCACAGAGAACCCAGGGCTGATGGTCCACCAGGCTCCCTTTGGTTTCTAAAAGCTTCCAGGGGAGGAATGCTCTATAGGGAGGGTGCTTCTCTTACCTTTATGAGAAATCAGCTTCTGGGGAGCTAGTCTATTCAAAGTATTTTTTAGTAAGGGACAGGTGGGGCTAGGTAGGGAGAGATAGATACGGGGCTATGTGATTAGACTCATGGAAATCCCAAAAATGTGGAGGTGTGCAAAAACCAGAGATAAGGGGATAATTTGGACCATCCTACCCTAGGCGTGTGGGGTGGGTCCTGTGGGGTGGGTGTCTTTATGATAATCACCTGTGACCAACAAAGAATGACCAGACCCTAAAAAGGAAGTAAGCCATTGAAGGTGTTATCAGTAGAGATGTTAAAAGGATTTAAGTTCCCTGGTTAGCTTTCTATAAAAGACCCCTCTCACTCTTGAGAGCTTTTTCTGTATCTTCACTTAGTAAACTTCTATGGCTTTACTCCCTCTCCATTGTCCCCGAGATTCATTCTTTGACTCGGTGAGATAAGAATCTAGCTCTCCTGCATCATTTTGAGGTGAATCATGTCAGCCTGTTGACAGAAGGACATAAGGCCTAAGGTTTCAAGATTTCAGGAAGGAGTGAGTATTGAGTGCTCTAAAAAAACTGATGCCCCATGGTGTGAGGACTTTTTGCACAGGTGTCCACCTTCGAGGATGTTTTCTCTTAGCCCTAATTTTACTGTCTTGTTTTATTATGAGCTATGATCGTACTTTGAGCTCTTTTAAGGAACACAGATTATTGCTACGATTTTTTTTTAAAGATTTTATTTATTTATTTGAGAGAGAATAAGAGACAGAGAGCACGAGAGGGAGGAGGGTGAGAGGGAGAAGCAGACTCCCCGCTGAGCAGGGAGCCCGATGTGGGACTCGATCCCCGGACTCCAGGATCATGACCTGAGCCGAAGGCAGTCACTTAACCAACTGAGCCACCCAGGCGCCCTATTGCTATGATTTTTAATAACACTAATGAAATAGATAATGGTGAGAGATATTACGTTCTGATCATTTACTCTTATCAGGCATTGTTTTAAGTGACTGGTATAGGTTACCTTAGAAAGCATTCCGTAACAGAACTGTAGTTAATAATAATCATTACCTACCATTTCATGGAGGAGGACACTGGATTTTATCGGTAAGACATGACTTGCCGAGGATCATGTAGCCATCTGGAGGCGGGGGCAGGGAATAATAACCAAGTGAGGTCAATAAGCAATTTGGTTAGTTCAGAATTGACTGTCTCAGCACAAAATGAAGTCCTGAAACTCACCTATATAATTTTTTAAATCAATCAAGGCATAGTTTATATACTATAATGTGTGCAATTTTCCATATACTTGGATGAGTTTTGAAAATTTAGACAGCTGTGTACTGACCACCATCTATATTTAGACCTTTCTATCATCCTAAAAGGTCCCCTGATTCCCTACCTAGTCAATCCCCACCTCTACCCACAGGCAACTGCTAATTCGTCTTCTATCCCTCTAGATTCGTCTTTCTGAGAATTTGGTATAACCACAATCATAGAGTTGTACTCTCTTGTGTCTGGCTTCTTTCTCTCAACATAACCTTTTAAGATTTATCAATACTGTTACATGTATTTGTAGTTCCTTTTCATTGCTATGTGCTACTCCTTTGTATGGTTGTATATTTATTCATTTTAGGAGGCCAGCATTATCCTAATACAAAAACAGACAAAGATATTCCAAGAAAATATAACTAAAATCACCAAATCACTAAATCATCAATTCACTAAAATTCCTTGTGAATATATACAGGAATCCTCAGTGAAATAATAGTAAATGGAATCCAGAAATACATAAAAAGAATATATGCTGACCAAATGGGGCTATATGCTTTATATATTTATATACTTTATATATATATGTGTGTGTGTGTATATACATATACTTTATTTTTAAAAAATGATTTAATTTATTTACTTGAGAAAGAGAGAGCAAGTGAGAAAGAGATAGGGAGAGAGAGAGAGAGGGAGAGAGCTCACGAGTGAAGGGGAGGGGCAGAGGGAGAGGGAGAAGCAGACTCCATGTTGAGCAGGGAGCCCAATGCAGGGCTCCATCCCAGGACCCCAGGATCATGACCTGAGCTGAAGGCAGATGCTTAACTGACTGAGCTACCCAGGTGTAATATAATATATATTTTTTAATGTTATATATATGTGTGTGTACATATATATATATAGCAATTTTGGGTCAACCACAAAATTGAGCAGAAGGTAGAAGGTGTAGAGAGTTCCCATATAACCCCCACCATCACACATGCAAGTCTTTCCCACCATCAACATCCTGCACCAGTTTGGTACATTTGTTATAATCCATGGGCCTACATTGACACATCATTATCAACCCAAAGTTCATAGTTTACATTAGGGTTCACTCTTGGTGTTGTATATTCTATGGGTTGAAAAAACTATAATGACATATATCTATGATTGTATCATACAGAATAGTTTTACTGTCTTAAAATTCCTCTTGCTCCACCTATTCATTCCTCCCTGCCCTCAACCCCCTGGCAACCACTGATCTTTTTACTGTCTCCATAGTTTTGTCTTTTCCAGAATGTCATATAGTTGGGTTCATATACTTACACAGCCTTTTCAGATTGGTTTCTTTCACTTAGTAATATGAATTGAAGGTTCTCCATGTCTTTCCATGGCTTGAGAGTTCATTTCTTTTTCGTGCTAAATAATCCATCGTCTGGATGTACCACAATTTATTCATTTGCCTACTAAATAACATCTTGGTTGCTTCCAAGTTTTGGTAATCATGAATAAAACTGCCATAAACATCCATGTGCAGGTTTTTGTGTGGGCGTAAGTTTTTAAATTATTGGGTAAATGCCAAATAGCTCAATTGCCACATGGTATGGTAAGAATATATTTAGTTTTGTCAGAAACTGCCAAAATCTCTTTCAAAGTGGTTGTACTATTTTGCATTCCTACCAGTGTAGCCAAACTAACGAGTTCACTCTTTGGTGAGTCAGAAACTATACCGGGTTGAGTGGTCGCACAAAGAAAACTTTATCTGCAGCAAGTAAGGAGATCATGGGGGATGGCTTCCAAAGCCATGACTCCCCAGGCAAGGGTGGATGGGTTCATTTATTTAGGGTTAGGATGAATATTTAGGTAGAGAAGGCTTGTCATCATATGTAGAGGTGGGCATAAGATCACACATGCGCCTTAAGGAAATGTGCCTATGCACACATTGTATGTTATGTAAATGAGGCTTGTGTTCCTCCTTGGGCTGAGATTTTAGTATTAGAATGAGGTGAAAGTAGTTGTCAGTCATTCTAGAGGTCACTCCATCATCCATCTACCCAGGCATGAGTCAGGGGTTAAGCTCAAGTTGATCTGGGTGGTCTGGGCCAGCTGGAGGTCTGGTCAGGGCAGTCGCTATCACTCCAGGGGGCAGTTTCACTTTACATCCGCCTGAGTTAAGAGACTAAACTGGAAAGAAGAGCTTAAGGAAAAATGTGGGACAGCATCGGTGAGTACCAGCAGGCAGGCAGTAAAGTCAGGTCTTGGGGGTCTAGCAGGTAACACCAGCGATGAATGAGAGTTCCTGTTGATCCAGAATTTGATGGTGTTAGTATTATGGATTTTGGCCATTCTAATAGATGTGTAGTGGTACCTCACTGTAGCTTTAATTTGCATTTCCCTGATGACATGATGTGGAGCATATCTTCATATGCTTACTTGCCACCTGTATATATTCTTTGGTGAGGTGTCTGTTAAGGTCTTTGGCCCATTTTTAAATTGAGTTGTTGGTTTTTTTGTTAAGTTCATTGTATATTTTGGAAAACAGTCCTCTATCAGGTGTGTGTTTTACAAATATTTTCTCCCAGTCTGTGGCTTGTCTTCTCATTCTCCTGACAGTCTCTTTTGTAGAGGAGACATTTTTATTTATAATGAAGTCCAGCTTGTCAATTACTTTCTTAAAAATGGATTGTGCAGGGCGCCTGGGTGGCTCAGTTGGTTAAGCGACTGCCTTCGGCTCAGGTCATGATCCTGGAGTCCCTGGATCGAGTCCTGCATCGGGCTCCCTGCTCGGCGGGGAGCCTGCTTCTCCCTCTGACCCTCCCCCCTCTCATGTGCTCTCTCTCTCTCATTCTCTCTGTCTCAAATAAATAAATAAAATCTTTAAAAAAAAAAATGGATTGTGCCTTTGGTGTTGTACAAGAGGTCTTTTTTTTTTTTCCCCCCAGAGGGAGAGAGAGAGAGGAGGGCCAGAGGGAAAGGGAGAGAGAATCTTAAGCAGGCTCCACACCCAGTGTGGAGTTCCACACGGGGCTCCATCTCACAGCCTTGAGATCATGACCTGAGCCAAAATCAAGAGTCTTTCCCTTAACCAACTTAGCCTCAAGTGCTTCACACACCAAATGCACTCAGATACTCAGCATTTGCCAAACTTCACACTTAACCAACTGACCCGCCCAGGTGATGAGGGAGCAGAAGGCTAGTTAAGGACAAAGCACAAGCGGCACCCTGCAACCCACCCCACCACCCCCACACCTGAGTGGGACATGCATGACATTCTTCCAGGAAGCTCCCAACTATCTTAATGTTAATGCCTTGCTAGAGGGAAAAACAACCTTAATTTGACAATGGCAAGGCCTCGGGGTATCCTGTGAGTCTTCTTTAACATACCAAAATCCTTTTGAAACTTCCCTTTTTCTTACCTTCCTGAACTCCTGGGACAGCCGCTCTTTCTGCCACAGGTCCTGTCTCCCTGCTTTAATAAAGCCACTTTTTTGCACTAAAGACATCTCAAGAATTCTTTCTTGGTCATCAGCTCCAGACCTCACCCCACCAAACCTCACCTATATTCCAAAACTACATCACAAGCACCCCACAAAAGATCTTTTTTTTTTTTTTTAAAGATTTTATTTATTTATTTGACAGAGAGAGCACAAGCAGGGGGAGCGGCAGAGGGAGAGGGAGAAGCAGGCTGCCCACTGAGCAAGGAGCCTGATACAAGACTCAATTCCAGGACCCTGGGATCCTGACCTGAGCCCAAGGTAGATTCTTAACCGACTGAGCCATCCAGGTGCCCCACAGAAGATCTTTTTAAACAGAATTTTAACATCTGAAAATATCGTCATGTTAACATGAAAAATTTATTCTGAGTTTCCTATCTCTAGATTATTTCCTAATTTTCTTTACTTAGAAACACTGCCTTGAGAACTTATTTTAAGTACCAGGTATTTTAAAATTGAGATACTCACATACCGTAGTGTACAATTCCGTTTTTATTATATTCACAAAGTTGTGGGACCATCACTACTACATAATTGCAGAACATTTTTATCCTCCCCCAAAGAAATGCAGTACCTGTTAGCTGCCACACTTCATTCTGCCTACTGACAACTACTAATCTACTTTCTATCTAAATAGGATTTGCCTATTCTGAACATTTCATATAAATTAAACCATATAATATTTGGCCCTTTGTCTCTGGGTTCTTTCACTTAGAATAATATTTTTATGATCCACTTTAATTTTTGTGTAACATGTGAGGTATGTGCTCTAATTTTTGCCTATTAGAGTCTGAACAAAGGGAGGCACCATGAAAAGAGGTAATCTCTAAATGGAGATGCGCTTTTATAATTTTTTTTTTAAGATTTTATTTATTTGAGAGAGAGAGTGAGAGAGAGCACGAGAGAGGGGAGGGTCAGAGGGAGAAGCAGAGTCCCTGCCGAGCAGGAAGCCTGATGCCAGATGCAGGACTTGATCCTGGGACTCCGTGATCATGACCTGAGCTGAAGGGAGTCGCCCAACCAACTGAGCCACCCAGGCACCCTGCTTTTATAATTTTAAAAGGCTGTTTTTAGTTACTAATGGGCTCTTGTAAAATCAGGCCTCTGATAGAGACTGTTAGTTTTCTGGCCTCTGTGCATATTTTTGAATGGGTCAGTTTGGATTCTAGGAAAACAAGATGAACAGGGTTTAGGAAAATCTTGCTTGTCCCTGGCACTTAGAACACCTGCTGCTTGTGTGCGGGGTGTTTGTTTTGCTACCAGCAGAACAAATGCTGCTGGCTTTTTCCTGGAATTTAACTCGCAGATCCTAATTGCCTGAACCTGTCTGTAAGCTGAAACCTGAAACTTTCTGCTGTGGGCTATTTCAGCCTCAGCACAAACTGTGCTGGGCTAAAAGCAGACATCACTCAGACTGGGTATCATTGCAGATTCAGAGCACCCCTGCGTGGGGCCACAAAACATGATGAAAACATCATGGACGCTGTCTGCACTGCCTGGGTCACATGCAAATGTCCACAGGAAAGGGCTTGTTCTCTACTGGGATCATCTGGAATCAGGCTGATGATCAGCTCTATATTTCTGACACAAAACTAATTGCATTCCAACTTGTGATTTCTGCCAAGAACTATGTACAAGTTCAGGGAAGACACGTTGCAGGACTGTAAACTTTCTGCCCACTCCTAGCGGAATAGACTCTTGACCCCTTCTCAGGGACAGCTCACTGTTGTTGATGATTATATTTGGCTTTCTGGCTTAGCTGCGGTTTGCAAACTGATCATTAAGTAAGCTTTAGTAAAGCAAACTGATCATTAAGTGCAGCTATCCCTCATAAGGGATTAATTTTTTCTAGATGCTCACTGGTTACATCAGCAGGATAAAAGAAAACCCATTTTGAGATTTTTAAAATTTCAGGATTTTCTCCTGATGGATTCCTGAACATGCCAGGTCTTTCTCCTTGAGTTGTTTAAAAATATTTTTTCCTGTGAAAATACATTTATTTCTCTTGCATACAACCCTTCCTGATGAAATGTTTGCATAAGAGTAGGTGATGATTAAAAAACATAAAGTCATGATTGCTGAAAAGGACACATTGATTTTGCAACAATGAGAAAAAACAAAACCCTAGTATTTGGAAGGCATGGGAGAGGGGGCCAGCATTAATGACCTTTGTTTTTTTAAAACTGTTCGAGGAAGCTGTCCCCTCCTCCAGAAGGAAACTCCCTGTGCTGCCTTTCCAAACTGCTGAGAATGTTCTGATTCAGACTGACTGTTGACGCTAGATCACACCCAAGAGTGCTGGCTCTGGAACACATTGGGTGGCCCCAGCTCTTGAACTTTTTATGCAAAATACAGTCATAGGATGGGTGAGCTGCTGTCACAGCTAAACAAAACTGGAACTGGACTGCCTTCTTGCAGTCCCTCTAAAAACAAGGACTCGACTAAAGTTTTCCAACTAAACTGGAAATCCTGGGGCTGGAGGCCCTGGTGGGGGTCCACTGGGTGCTCTGTTAACCTGGGGGCCTACTGTGTGTCCTGCTTAGGGTGCACTAACAGTTGAAGTATGCGCTCAGAGGTTGTACTTATTTCGTATGGCCCCTGATCATTATGACACTGTCTCAACTGGAAGGCATTTAGGTTAGCTTCAACCTATGGCCAGGTGATTCTGTGACTGAATTGATGCCTCAGATCACATAAAAAAGATTCATACAAAAACTTGGGGAGGAAGCCACCTGGCTTTCTAAGATAGAGCTTTATAATTAATGGGATTTGTGTTAAATCTCAAGGGGCATAACTGAGATCAATAATAATACTGATCTCATCCTCCTGCATTGGGGCCTACTGATAATTATTTTGCTTTAAAGACAGTTTGGCCAAGGGCCAAGGGATGGACTTTACTGAAGAGAATTACCGTAGCAGGCCTGGGACATCATCCTTAGAAAGGTCTGCTTTCGAGGATGGCCCTTGGCTGGCATCTGAGAACTTGGATTTTGCATCAGTTCTCATCAATCCTAACTGTTAAGAGTGGCTCACTCCGCCTAAACTTTTTTTTTTCAGATTTGAGATCTATTTTATTTATTCTTTTTATTAACATATAATGTATTATTTGTTTCAGGGGTACAGGTCTGTGATTCATCAGTCTTACACAATTCACAGCGCTCACCATAGTACTTACCCTCCCCAATGTCCATCACCCAGTTACCCCATCCCTCCCACCACCTTCCACTCCAGCAACCCTGTTTGTTTCCTGAGATTAAAAGTCTCTTACGGTTTGTCTCCCTCTCTGATTTTGTCTTGCTTCATTTTTTCCTCCATTCCCCTATGATCCTCTGCCTGTTTCTCAAAGTCCACGTATCAGGGGCGCCTGGGTGGCTCAGTCATTAAGTGTCTGCCTTCGGCTCAGGTCATGATCCCAGGGTCCTGGGATCGAGCCCTGCATTGGGCTCCCTGCTCCGCGTGAAGCCTGCTTCTCCCTCTCCCACTCCCCCTGCTTGTGTTCCCTCTCTCGCTGTGTCTCTCTCTGTCAAATAAATAAATAAAATCTTAAAAAAAAAATTCCACGTATCAGTGAGATCATATGATAATTGTCTTTCTCTGATTGACTTATTTCGCTCAGCATAATACCCTCTAGTTCCACCTAAACTTTTTTTTTTTTTAAGATTTATTTGAGAGAGAGAGTGAGTGAGAGCAGGGTGAAGGGCAGAGGGAGAAGCAGACTCCCCACCGAGTAAGGAGCCCGATGTGGGGCTCGATCCCGAGACTCCAGGATCATTTCCTGAGCCGAAGGCAGTCCCTTAACCAACTGAGCCACCCAGGTGCCCTCCACCTAAACTTTTTTTTTTTTTTTACAAACAAGGTAGTACATGCTAAATACTTGCTTTCCTTCCGGGGGTCTGGAAATTTGGGGCACTGAGTCTCTAATGAGCTATCCTGGTTGGCAACACTCTGAACCTGTTGTCACACATCAGTGCAGGAGGAACTAAGCATATCCTATGCAAGTCCACTTGGAGAGAACTCTTGGAAGCTTGTGACTGGATTTCTTTGGACTTTTTCCCATGTGCCTTTTCCCTTTGCTGATTTTCCTCAGTGTCTTTTGCTGTAATAAACAGTAATTATGGAATATAACAATTTCTGGGTCCTGTGAGTCCTTCAAGTGAATCTTTGATTCATCAAGCCTGGAGGTGATCTTGGAAATCTGGCACAGAGGACTTGCTCTAAGCCTGTGTGGGTTTTTTTTTGTTTGTTTGTTTTCTGAGAATTATATGAAATTCTGTGATGTTCACAGATCATTAAGAAAAAAAAAAAAACCACCACCTTTCAATAATATCTCCCTTAGGTGATCTTATAAATACCAGAAGAAACTATCTGTATTTCCCCAAACTTAAGGTGTCAGCTAGGCCATGATCCCTCTGACAGCTCTAGGGGAGAATCCTTCCTGACTTTTCCAGCTTCTGGCACTTGCAGGCAATCATTGGCATTCGTTGGTTTGTAGATCCACCACTCCAGTCACATGGCCATCTCCCTGCATGTCTTCATATTGTCTTCCCTCTGTGCATGTCTATCTCTGTGTCCTAATTTCAGCTTCTTATGAGGACACCAGTCACACTGGATAAGGGCCCATTATTTTAACTTGATTACCTCTAAAGATCCTTTTTCCAAATATGGTCACTTTTTGAGGTACTGGTGGTTAGGACTTCAACGTATTTTTTGGGAAGAACACAATTCAACTTATAAGAAGCTCCTAAATCCATCCTTATTAGAAACCCACAGAAAAAATCCTCACTCATCTGGTTTTTTCTAATATGGATGCTGTAATTTCTAGGAATACCCCAGTGACAATATTCTCTTTTGGAATTAAACATGTTCTAGGTGATTTGGATAGCAATGTAGTATTAGAGTGTGGGCTAGGGGCTTCTCATCTGTACAATGAGTAATGACTATGAAGTATCTCAACTTATTAGAAGTTGTACTTAGGAGAGGTGTTTGGCTGGCTCAGTCAGTAGAGCGTGCGACTCTTGATCTTGGGGTTGTGAGTTCAAGCCCCACATTGGGGAAAGAGATTACTTAATAAATAAAAATTTTAAAAAGGTTGTACCTATGATAGGCAACTTCATATTCTGGTTATCATATTTTGACTTTTGGAATACTGGGTTAAAGTTTGAGAAGGCTGGCTGACGAGAATTACACATGGCCAGTGAAAGTGAGTGGGGACTGCAGCTTTAATGTAAAGCTGGGATGTCTCCTACTCTTGTCATCTTGACTTTACTTTCATTTATAAGAAAATGAAGAGATATCTCACAAATTATTTTGAACAAGTTGGTGATCTAGAACTGGCTGTCTTGAAAGGTAAGTAGAAGCTAGTAAGCCACTTCCAGGCAAGAATGAACAGTAGGGTGAAAAACAGGCAAGAGCCGAGCCCTTGGGTAGCTCAGTCAGTTGGGTGTCTGCCTTCAGCTCAAGTCATGATCCCAGGGTCCTGGGATTGAGCCCCACGTTGGGCTCCCTGCTCAGCAGGGAGTCTGCTTCTCCCTCTGCCTCTCCCCTGCTTGTGCTCTCTCTCTCAAATAAATAAATAAAATATTTTAAAAAGTACAGGCAAACATGCACAGTTGGGAGAGCTGTGAGATGGGCAAACAAAATTGTTAAATAATTGTATTTTTTGTCACCCAAAATATGGTCTTGGGTTGAGTATAACAAATGCAGGCAACAACATCGAGGCCTGCAAAAACATGAAGCAATAACCTATCAGGATTCAGCTTCATGGAATAAAATCAGAAATCCACTGCATGGCAAGAAAGGAAGTTTGATTCTAGTTTTCATTTACTTTTTATTCTCACTGCCTGTGTCCTACCACCAATTTATACATCAATCCCACTGAGCGCTATAACCTTCTGTTTGCTAAGCACTCTGCATTTCCCTCCTCTGAATAGTTGCTTATCCTCTATTCTCAATCTAGAATACACTGTCCACTTCTCTACCTTTAGTCTCCTTTAAAATGAACCACAACACAATATAGAACAGGAAAAATGCTGAAAATAGGACTAAGATGTGCTTATGGAATGTCAATAAAGAAAGGATTTATTAAATCCAATAATAAGGAATTAAGGGTATAGTCCACAAATAAGTACTACATAAAACAAGCCTTTGCATATTGGAGCAGAATCACACAGGTAGCACTCCAGCTGAAGGACATCAGGAGCAAGGAGACATCTGGCAGTGGAACATATTAAACATTTACTATATGTCAGGAATTATTCTAGATGCTTGCTACTTGCCATCTCATTTAATCTCTCAACAACCATTCAAAGTAGTTATCATTCACAGATGATGTAAGATAAACCCAAGGCTCAATAGTTTTCATTGCAAGCACAGCTGATGCCATAATTGTAATTTCAACCTTTCCACCCCCAAAGTCTGTGTTTTTACCCCTGTAATGTCAAACTACTTGCCAAAGTTGATGCAAATTTAAGGTAAAGTTTGGCAAATGCCTGGTATCTTAGTGCATTTGGTGTGTGAAGCCCTTGAGGCTCAGTTGGTTAAGTGACAGACTCCTGATTTTGGCTTAGGTCATGATCTCAGGGTTGTGAAATTGAGCCCCATCTTGGGCTCTGCACTGGGCGTGGAGCCTGATTAAGATTCTTTCTCTCCCTCTGCCCCTCCCTCCACCCCACTCATGCACACATTCACGTGCATTCTCTCTCTCTCTCTAAAAAGAAAAAAAAATTGATTTTAAGGAAGAAAACACTGGCAATTAATTAGGAGGTAAATGGTGCAACAATCGAGGCAGCTGGTAATGAAGCCCTTGACTAGGTATAAATAATGGAAATAGAAGACAACGAGGTAAGAAATCCACATGGGGATAAACCTGGAACCATGTTTAGGAAGAGTCAAAGACAAGTGTGATGTTTTAAGCCCAGTAGTGCTGTCATTAATAAAAATATATAACCTCCTCTAAAACCCAAACCAAAACAACAACAAAAAAATAAAAAGCAGGTTTTGGAACAGCAGTTCTAAAAAGAACTGAAAAGTTGCTGTCTAATTTCTGGCCCTAGCCCTAACATGATGATGCCTTCAATTATAATAAGGGCCACAGGCTGAGAATAGGCACCATACCCAGAGGCAGAACTAAGTAAGACCGGAGATGTAGATATGTCTTGTATGGATGAAGACATATTATGCTTGCTTGAAATGGCTGTGTATTGAAGCCCAACTCCAGTGCTGCGGCCCACAAAGAGAGTGGATATTCCCAGTGTTCATCTCCCAGGGGGAGCAGACTCAGGAAAGGAAGCTGGAATTCATCAGGTGGGTCTACAAGCAGGCTGATGCAGTTTTCTCTCTAGGACATCTTTCTCTGGGCCTGGATCTCTGGGGTTGGTTGCTGTGAGGTAGAGGTCTTGCTGTGGTCTTCAGTGGCAAATGCAAAGATGGTACATACTGCATAGAGCCTAAGTAGGGGCTCAGTGAATTTGGTCAGCAGGCTCTGGAGAGCCCCGCCTCCTCATGTCCTGAAACTGTCTTTCCTCTTTTTTTTTATGCTTTCTGTGCATTTTCATTTTTGCTATATCCTTCAGTTGTTAAAATTGTACTTCAAATATTTCAGCATTTTATTAGACTCTTTACAGTAAGGACCTAAAAAGGACACTTTCTTATGGATCTACTAGAATATAGATCTGAATTTTTTCTTTCTGTAGCCCAACTCAGAAGTTTTTATTTTATTTCAGGAATTGTAGCTTGATTTCAGTGTTTTCCTTTCTTGGAACAGAGTAATAGATCTGACCAGCTATATAAGCAACTATGTGATTTTCCATAAAATACCAGTTTTTTCAGGAAGTTATTATACCCCAGGATGTGAAAGGGTCCTTAAGAAGAGTCATCTTGGCTTTTTGTGTTTGTATAGGCAAAATAAGAGGCTGACACATAGATGGCCCCCCCCATAAAGCCTTCTCCATCCTAAAATAGACTTGGGAGAAAGGCTTGGTGTGGTCCTCAGAATTAAGGCTTGAATACATGAAGTTATCTGTTTTGTTTCTCCCAATGTTATTTATTATTTGAAGCATAACTTTAGCACCAATGATGAAGCTTCTGTGTATACACTTAGCATTTTTACTTCCCAAGAGACAGGAGGGGTACTGCTGCTACTGGGGAGAGAGATGCCCTACCTAGCAGTTGTGGTTGGGGCATTTCAGAAACAGCCACATAGAATAAACACTTTGAACACACTTTTGTTATTTTACTGACTCTTGATCAAGAAACTGCTGTCAAATACAACATTTTATGTCAACTATGCTTCAATAAAAAAAAAAGAAAAGAGGGCGCCTGGGTGGCTCAGTTGGTTAGGCGACTGCCTTCGGCTCGGGTCGTGGTCCTGGAGTCCCAGGATCGAGTCCCGCATCGGACTCCCTGCTCAGCGGGGAGTCTGCTTCTCCCTCTGATCCCCCCCCCCCATGCTCTCTGTCTCCCATTCTCTCTCTCAGATAAATAAATAAAAAATTAAAAAAAAAAAAAAGAAAGAAACTGCCTGTGGAATGTGCCATAAAACAGTACATGAGAATATATTTGGATATCTAAAATCTAGAAGTCACAGTAACACAAGATTTTAGATTTTAAAATTCCGGTGTCCTCAGAAAAGTTTCTAAAACTTCAGTCTTTGAGAATTTTTTGAGACTTCTGTGGCCCAGAATATGGACTGCCTTTGTAAATGTTCTACCTACATTTGAAAGACTGGTTAGGTCAAGTCAACTGAAAATATTTTTTAAATCTTTGATAGCCTTATAGAATTTTTATTTCATTGGTCTTTTCATTATTGAGGGAAGAGTGTTGTATTAGTCAGGGTTCTCAAGAGAAATGGGATGTATAAACATTTATCTTAAGAAATTGGGACACACAATGGGCACCTGGGTGGCTCAGTTGGTTAAGCGACTGCTTTCGGCTCAGGTCATGATCCTGGAGTCCCTGGATCGAGTCCCGCATCGGGCTCTCTGCTCGGCAGGGAACCTGCTTCTCCCTCTGACTCTCCCCCCTCTCATGTGCTCTCTCTCTCTCATTCTCTCTGTCTCAAATAAATAAATAAAATCTTTAAAAAAAAAAAAGAAATTGGGACACACGAGGGAGGAGGCAAGATGGCGGAAGAGTAGGGGACCTCGTTTCATCTGGTCCCTCCAACTTAGCTAGATATCTATCAAAATATTCTGAACACCCACGAATTTAGCCGGAGATGTAAGAAAATACATTTGGAAATCTACAAGTAGAAAAGCGACTGCTTTTTGCAAGGTAGGCAGTGAGGAGTCTTAAATCCGTGGGGGGAGATTGGAAGATAAAGGAAGAGGGGAGGGAGCCTCCATAAGCTGGCTACTGGAAAGTGATATAACACCAGAGCGCAAAATTGGAACCCTTAGAAATCTGCTCTTATGAGAGACATCCCTTTGTGAAAGGGGCTAATGGGATGAAAAGGGCAGAATTTTAGGTAGGTCATTGTGGTCTCAGGATCCAAGGACACACAGAATGAACAGTGGGTGCCTGAACCAGTAGAGTGCCCAGGCAGTGGAGCAGGGAAACTGGTTATGGTCAGCAAGCCCAGGAGGGGACTCTTAACTTAGGTCACCATAAACTGTGAGCCAGGCCAGTCGGGTGACTGCTCTTTGCCTGAGCACCCTGAAAAGGACAGGAATATGCAGGCTGTTAACCATCCCCTGGGAGGGGCTAAACAGCTGCACCCACGACAAGGCAACAACTCTCAGGGTGGCAGTGGCCTTGAAAAGGACAGTAGGGTGACACCCAGCACTCCCCCTAGAGCGGCAGAGTGGGTACACACACAAGCCCACAACTGCTGTCAGTATCTGGACACATAAAGAGCAGTAACGTGGGTCCCTTGGACTCCTCCCCGCCCTGCCCCCCCCCCCGTTTTGTTTTGGTTTGGTTTTGTTTGCTTTTCTGTTGTGGTTTCTGACTGCTTTGGATTTGTCTAGGTTGTATTTTGCTTGGGATGTGGATGATATTTTGGACTCTGCTCACTTGCTCAACCATCCTTCTCTGGGCAAAATGACTAGAAGGAGGAATTCACAACAAAGGAAAGAACCAGAGGCAATGTTCTCTGCCACTTAGCCAATAAATATGGATATAAGTAAGATGTCAGAGATGGAATTCAGGATAGCAATTATAAAGTTAATAGCTGGGCTTGAAGAAGTATAAATGACATTAGAGAATCTCTAAGGGCAGAAATGAGATCTAATCAGGCCAAATGTAAAAATGCCGTGAATGAGATGCAGTCTAAATTGGATGCTCTAACAACTAGGATCAGTGAGGCAGAAGAGAGAATAAGTGATCTAGATGACAGGCTAATGGAAAAGAAGGAAGCTGAGGAAAAGAGATAAAGACAACTCAGAGCCCATGAAGAAAGGCTTCAAGAATTTAATGATGCCCTGAAAAGAAAAAATGTCAGAATTATTGCAATGCCTGAGGGGGTGGAGAGAGAGAGAGAGCCAGAAGGTATATTTGAGCAAATCATAGCTGAAAACTTCCTTAATCTGAGAAAGGAAACAAGCATTCATGTCCAAGAGGCAGGGAGGACCCCTCCCAAAATCAATAAAAATAGATCAACACCCTGACATTTAATAGTGAAGTTTGCAAATCTTAGAGAAAAACAAGCTATCCTGAGAGTAGCTACAGAGAGGAGATTACTTACCTATGGAGGGAGGAACATCAGACTAACATCAGACCTATCCACAGAGACCTGGCAAGCCAGAAAGGGCTGGCATGATATATTCAGGATACTTAATGAGAAGAACATGCAGTCAAGAATACTTTATCCAGCAAGGCTGTCATTCAGAATGGAAGGAGAGATAAAGAGCTTCCAGGACAGACAGAAACTGAAATAATATGTGACCACCAAGCCAGCCCTGCAAGAAATATTAAGGGGGATCCTGTAAACAGTATGTCTGCAAGAGTAACATAGATCATTAAGCAACAGAGACAATCTACAGAAACAGGGACTTTACAGGCAATATAATGGCACTAATAGTTATCTCTCAATAGTTACTCTGAATGTAGATGGGCTGAATGCTCCAATTAAGACACAGGCTATCAGATTGGATAAAAAAAAGCAAGACCCATCCATATGCTGTCTACAAGAGACTCATTTTGAATGTAAAGACACCTCCAGATTGAAAGTGAAGGGACGGAGAACAATTTACCACGCTAATGGACCTCAAAAGAAAGCTGAGGTAGCAATCCTCATATCAGACAAATTTTAATTAATTAATCAATTGATTAATTTATTTTTAAAGATTTTATTTATTTATTTATTTATTTATTTATTTATTTATTTATTTATTTATTCATCAGAGAGAGAGCACAAGCAGGGGGAGTGGCAGGCAGAGGGAGAAGCAGGCTCCCCTCTGAGCAAGGAGCCCAATACAGGACTCCATCCCAGGACCCTGGGATCATGACCTGAGCCGAAGGCAGATGCTTACCTGACAGAGCCACCCAGGTGTCCCCAAAATTAGTTTTTAAACCAAAGACTATAGTAAGAGATATAGAGGGGCACTATATCATACTTAAAGGGTCTATTCAACAAGAAGATCTAACAATTGTAAATATTTATGCCCCCAATATGGGAGCAATCAATTATATCAACCAATTAATAACCAAAGTAAAGAAACACATTGATAATAATACATTAAGAGTAGGGAACTTCAACACCCCACTGCAATGGACAGATCATCTAAACAGAAGATCAACAAAGAAACAAGGGCTTTGAATGACACACTGGACCAGATGGACTTCACAGATATATATAGAACATTCCATCCTAAAACAACAGAATACTCATTCTTCTCCAGTGCACATGGAACTTTCTCCAGAATAGATCACATACTGGGTCACAAATCAGGTCTCAACCGATACCAAAAGATTGAGGTTATTCCCTGTATATTTTCAGACGACAGTGCTTTGAAACAGGAACTCAATCACAAGAGGAAACTTGGAAGGAATTCAAACACTTCGAAGTTAAAGAGCATCCTACTGATAAGGAAAAATCTGTGTCCTAAGATGGCTGACCGAGCCAGCAAGGGAGTCCCAGCCCCTGCCCCGGGGCTCTTCCAGGTTCCTCTCCCTGCCCTGCTTCGCGCACGTGCCAAGAGTGCCCAGTATGTGGAAATAGAAGTGTATAAATTACCCCCTTTGTTTGTGCTTGGGCTCAGACCTTTGGAGAGCACTCTCTTCCGAGCCCACTGGTGTTAAATAAACCTCCTGTCCTCTAAGATCTCCGAGTGCCGCTTGGTTCTTCTGTCGGGTGATCCAGTCCAGGTTCTGTAACACTACTAAAGAATGAATGGGTCAACCAGTAAGTTAAAGAAGGACTTAAACAATTCATGGAAACTAATGAGAATGAAAACACATCTGTTCAAAACCTTTGGGATACAGCAAAGGCCTCTTTCAAAAAATTAGAAAAATCCCAAATACACAAGCTAACCTTACACCTAAAGGACCTGGAGAAAGAACAGCAAATAAAGCCTCATCCAAGCAGGAGAAGAGAAATAAAGATTAGAGCAGAAATCAATGAAATAGAAACTAGAAGAACAGTAGAATAGATCAACAAAACTAGAAGCTTGTTCTTTGAAAGAATTAATAAGACTGATAAACCTCTGGCCAGACTTATCCAAAAGAAAAGAGAAAGGACCCAAATTAATAAAATTATGAATGAAAGAGGAGAGATCACGACTAACACCAAGGAAATAGAAATAATTATTAGAAATTATTATCAGCAACTTTATGCCAATAAATTAAGCAACCTGGAAGAAATGGATGCCTTCCTGAAAACTTATAAACTACCAAGGCTGAAACAGGAAGAAATTAACAATCTGAATAGACCAATAAGCAGCAAGGAAATTGAAGTAGTAATCAAAAACCTCCCAAAAAACAAGATTCCAGGGCCAGATGGCTTCCCAGGGGAATTCTACCAAACATTTAAAGAAGAAATAATACCTATTCTTCTGAAGCTGTTTCAAAAAATAGAAACAGAAGGAAAACTCCCAAACTCGTTCTATGAGGCCACCATTACCTTGATCCCAAAACCAAATAAAGACCCCATCAAAAAGGAGAATTACTGACAAATATCCCTGATGAATATGGATGCCAAGATACTCACCAAGATCCTAGCCAATAAGACCCAACAGTACATTAAAAGGGTTATTCACCACGACCAGGTGGGATTTATTCCTGGGATGCAAGGGTGGTACAACATTCACAAATCAGTCAATGTGATAGAGCACATTAAAAAAAGAAGAGACAAGAACCATATGATCCTCTCAATTGGTGCAGAAACAGCTTCCTTTCTTGATTAAAACTCTTCAGAGTGTAGGGATAGAGGGAACATACCTCAGTATCATAAAAAGCATCTATGAAAAGCTGACAATGAATATCATTCTCAATGGGGAAAAACTGAGAGCTTTTCCCTTAAGGTCAGGAACATGACAGGGATGCCCACTCTTACCAGTATTGTTAATCATATTACTAGAAGTCTAGCCTCAGCAATCAGACAACAAAAAGAAATAAAAGACATTCAAATTGCCATGAAGAAGTCAAACTCTCACCTTCATAGATGACATGATACTTTATGTGGAAAACCCAAAAGACTCCACCCCCAAATTGCTAGAACTCACATAGCGATTCAGCAATGTGGCAGGATACAAAATCAATGAACAGAAATCAGTTGCATTTTTATACACTATCAATGTGACTGAAGAAAGAGAAATTAAGGAATACATCTCATTTACAATTCCACCAAAACCCTATGATACCTAGGAATAAACCTAACCTAAGAGGTAAAGGATCTGTATTCTAGAACTACCGAGCACTTAGGAAAGACATGGAGGAAGACACAAAGAGAGGGAAAAAGATTCCATGCTCATGGATTGGAAGAATAAACATTGTGAAAATGTTTATGGTGCCCGGAGCAATCTACACATTCAATGCAATCCCTATCAAAATACCATCGACATTTTTCACAGAGCTGGAACAAACAATCCTAAAATTTTTATGGAACCAGAAAAGACTGCGAATTGCCAGGGGAATGTTGAAAAAGAAAACCAAAGCTGGGGGCATCACAATGCCTGACTTCAAGCTATATTACAAAGCTGTGATCATTAAGACAGCATGGTACTGGCACAAAAACAGATACATAGATCATGGAACAGAATAGAGAGTCCAGAAATGGGCCCTCAACTCTATGGTCAAATAATCTTTGACAAAGCAGGAAAAAATATGCAATGGAAAAAAGACAGTTTCTTCAATAAATGGTGCTGGGAAAATTGGACAGCCACATGCAGAAGAATGATACTGGACCATTCTCTTACAGCACACACAAAGTTAAACTCAAAATGGATGAAAGAACTAAATGTGAGACAGGAATCCATCAAAGTCCTTGAGGAGAACACATGCAGTGACCTTTTTCACCTTGGCCACAGCAAATTCTTGCAAGACATATCTCTAAAGACAAGGGAAACAAAAGCAAAAATGAACTCTTGGCACTTTATCAAGATAAAAAGCTTCTGCACAGCAAGTGAAATAGTCAACAAAACTAAGAGGAAACCTACGGAATGGAAGAAGGTATTTGCAAATGACACTACAGATAAAGGGCTGGTATCCAAGATCCATAAAGAACTTTTCAAACTGAACACCCAAAAAACAAATAATCCAGTCTAGAAATGGGCAGAAGACATGAACGGACACTTCTCCAAAGAGGATGAACAAATGGCCTACAGACATATGAGAAAATGCTCCACATCACTTGCCATCAGGGAAATACAAATCAAAACCACAACGAGATACCACCTTACACCAGTTAGAATGGTCAAAATTAACAAGACAGGGAACAACAAATGTGGTGAGGATGTAGAGAAAGGGGAACCCTCTTACACTGTTGGTGGGAATGCATACTGGAATGCAGTATGGACATTCCTCAAGAAGTTAAAAGTAGAGCTATTCTACAACCAAGCAATTGCAGTACTGGGTATTTACCCCAAAGATACAGATGTAGGAAAAAGAAGGGGCACCTGCTCCCCAATGTTTCATAGCAGCAATGTCCACAATAGCCAAATTGTGGAAGGAGCCAAGGTGTCCTTCAACAGATGACTGGATAAAGAAAATGTGGTTCATATATACAATGGAATATTACTCAGCCATCAGAAAGGATGAATACCTACAATTTGCATCAACATGGATGGAATTGGAGGGTATTATGATGGCTGAAATAAGTCAATTCAAGAAAGATTATTATCCTATGGTTTCACTCCTATGTGGAATATAAGGAATAGCACAGAGGACCATCGGGGAGGGGACAGAAAACTGAATGGGAAGAAATCAGAGAGGAAGCCAAACCATGAGAGACTCTTGACTCTGGGAAACAATCTGAGGGTTGTGGAAATGTAGGTGGGTGGGAGTATGGGGCAACAAGGTGATGGGGATTAAGGAGGGCACGTGATGTGATGAGCACTGGGTGTTATATGCAACTAATGAATCATTGAATACTACACCAAAAACCAATGTAACCAACTATATGTTGGCTAATTGAATTTAAATAAAAAAAAATAATAATCTGGGACAGATAATTATAGGAACTGGCAAGTCTGAAATTTGTATGGGGCTGGCAGACTGGAAATTCTGGCAGGAGTGAAGGTTCAGTCTTTTTTTTTTTTTTAAGATTTCATTTATTTATTTGCGAGAGAGACAATGAGAGACAGAGAGCATGAGAGGGAGGAGGGTCAGAGGGAGAAGCAGACTCCCTGCCGAGCAGGGAGCCTGATGTGGGACTCGATCCCGGGACTCCAGGATCATGACCTGAGCCGAAGGCAGTCGCTTAACCAACTGAGCCACCCAGGTGCCCCGTGAAGGTTCAGTCTTGAGACTGAAAGCAGTCTTGACTGAATGAAGCCTACACACATAAGTAGAGTAATCTTTTTACTCTATGTGTACTGATTTAAATGTTAATCACATCTAAAAAAATACCATCACAGCGATATCTAGAGTGGTGTGACCAAGAAACTGGGCACCACAGCCTAGACAAATTGACACATGAAATTAACCATCATTCTTCACCCCTTGTCAAGTTGGCACCCCTAGACATCTCCTAAAACTATACCAAATCTCCAAATAAAGGCAACAATTTCATGATTCCTCTTAACATGATATAACCGTCCTATGTACAACTGAAAATGGATTAAGCTTTTCTCCAGAAGAGAATGCAAAGTCCTTGGGTGATGCTCACTCTTTTTTTGATATCCTGTAACTCAGATACTATTATGTAAATGTAATGCCTCTTATATAATAAGGGATAAGAGTGAAGAAAGTAAAGTATATTATGTTTTCAGTTTCTACTAAAGTCCAGTAGTAAACAAAGAGCTATATCTCATAAGGAGAGTACTTGTCCACAAAAGATGGCAGGGTTTTGCTCAAAAATCCTGAGTTTGTGTTGTTGTCCACTTTGGGGACTTGCCAAAGGCTCCAAACAGCATGTCTATCTGCCAGTGGCACTTCAAGCACTATTGGATCTGCTGGATCATGTGGCCCAAGTAGCAGAGCAGCTTGCATAGCAGCTTGGACCTGGTGCAGAGCCTTCTTTTGTTCTGGGCCCTATTCAAAATTAGCAGCTTTTTTAGTCATTTGTTAAATGGGCTGAAGTAGCACACACAAATGAGGAACAAACATATTGCCTCCAAAATCCAAAGAGGCCTGGAAGGGGTTGTACCTTGTTTTTGGTTGTAGGTAAGGCCAGATGTGATAACTGATCTTTTTACCTTGGAAGGGATATCATGACATGCCCAACATCACTAGACCTCTAGAAATTTTATTGAGGTAGAATGCCCCTGAATTTTTATCAGATTTATTCCCACCCCCTGACAAGCAAATGTGTTACCAATAAGTTGAGTAGTTGCTACTTCTTGGTCACTAGATCCATTACGCATAATGCCATCAATATAATGGACCACTGTGATGTCTTGTGGAAGGAAAAGGCAATCAAGATCTCTGAGAACTAAATTATGATGTAAGGCTGGAGAGTTGATATACCCCTGAGGTGATAAGGTGAAGATGTATTGCCAACCTTAACAGCTGAAAGCAAAGTGCTCTGGTGATCTTTTAACAGTAGGTATGGAGTAAAATGCATTTGTCAAATCACTAGCTGCATATCAGGTACTAGGGGATGTGTTAATTTGCTTAAGCAACGAAACCACATCCGGTAGAGTTGCTTTAGAGTCACCACCTGGTTAAGCTTAACATAATCCACTATCATTCTCTAAAATCTGTTTCCCAGGCCAAATAGGCAAATTGAATGATGATGTGCAAATCAGTACCCCTGTATCCTTTATGTCCTGGATGGTAGTACTAATCTCTGCAATCCCTCCAGGAATGCCATGTTATTTTTGATTTACTATTTTTCTAGGTAGAAGCAGTTTTAGTGGCTTCTACTTGGTCTTTTCAAACATAATAATTCTCACTCCTCAGGTCAGAGAACCAATGTAGGGATTCTGCCAGTTGTCCAGTGATCCATTCCAGAACCTATTTAACTCATCCCTCACGCCCACCTTGTTTTCTACAGTTAAGAATCTGTTTCTTGGGGCGCCTGGGTGGCTCAGATGGTTAAGCGTCTGCCTTCGGCTCAGGTCATGATCCCAGGGTCCTGGGATCGAGCCCCGCATCGGGCTCCCTGCTCAAGTGGGGAGCCTGCTTCTCCCTCTCCCTCTGCCATTCTCTCCACTTGTGCTCTCTGGCTCTATCTCTCTGTCAAATAAATAAATAAAATCTTTAAAAAAAAAAATCTGTTTCTTGGTTTGCCTCTCTTTCTTTTTTCCCCTATGCTTGTTTGTTTTGTTTCTTAACTTCCACATATGAGTGAAATCATTTGTCTTTCTCTGACTGACGTATTTCACTTAGCATAATACTCTCTAGCTCCATCTGTATCATTGCAAATGGCAAGATTTCATTCCTTTTTATGGCTGAGTAATATTCTGTTACATATACATGTGTATATATATGTAACATATATATACATGTATGTAAATACATATAACATTAAAATTCAGTGCAAATCCAATAAGAATTTTAAAGTATTTCTTTAAGGAAGAAAGAAATGTCTAAATATTATGTCTAAGAAAAAAAAACAGGGGTGACTTGCTGGCTTGGTTGGAGGAATATGTGACTCTTGGTCTTGGGGTTGTGAGTTTGAGCCTCACATTGGGTGTAGAGATTACTTAAATAAATAAAAATTAAAAAAAAAACCCAAACCCACAAAATTTTAAATAAAAGAATGAAGGACTTACTCTATAATACAAAGTATTACAAAGGCAGAGTAAACATTATTGTGGTCAAAACAAGTATAAGCAAACAGGTAAGATAAAAAAGATCAGAAACACATGATAAACTGGATACAATTTGAAAAACCTCCTTCTGGCCAAATATGAGACAAATTGAGTGTTAAAAAAAGTCAAAGATTATAATATATTAAATAAAGCAAAAATCAAAAATCTCTGAGTCTACAGACTAAATAAATGGGGAAGAAAGGAAAACTTCCTTGCCATCATAAATGCAGAAGGAATGATGGAATTTAAAAAAAAATCATTTTTTTGCAACCATAAAAATTGATTTGAGCAAGGATCATAAATAAATGCTAAAACCAGTGGGTGAATGTTTGAGGAGTAACAGAACACTTTTAGCCTAAAATTTCCTCCTCCTATTTATTAATACAAAGAGTAAAATGGTAACTTAATGGTGAAGAATCTTAGAAAACATCACCTTAACAATGTTTTATTTATTTATTTTTTTTAAAGATTTTTATTTATTTATTTGTCAGAGAGAGAGAGAGCACAAGCAGGGGGAGCAGCAGAGGGAGCGGGAGAAGCAGACTCCTCACTGAGCAAGGAGCCCGATGCGGGACTCGATCCCAGGACCCTGGGATCATGACCTGAGCCGAAGGCAGATGCTTAAAGACTGAGCCATCCAGGCGCCCCAACAATGTTTTAAATTAGCATCACAAGTCATGGCATTGATGGAACACACCTTCACCCTTAGTGAGAACCCAGCAGCACTATAATGGCATTGCTCCCAGAGAAGCATAACCTAAATCGAATCACAAAGAAACGTCTGACAAAGCTAAACTGAACAGCATTCAGCAGAACACATTCTGAACTCTTCAAATATGCTCATGTTGTGAAATACAAAGAAAGGCTGAGGGATTGTTTTAGTTACTAGACACATGACTACAGTGTGCAATGAATAATCTTAGATTTTTTTTCTTTTTGCTATAAAGGACATTATTAGAAGAACTGGTAAAATGTGAATTAGTTCTGTAGATTACATAATAATGCTATTTTACCAATATCAATTTCTTGATTTTGATAATGTACTGAGATTATTTAAGAAAATTAATTGTTTTTAGGATATTTATACTGAAGTATTTAAGGGGCCTCTTGTCTGCCACTTACTCTTCAACGTTTCAGGAAAACTTATAAACTCCATTTATTCATCCATTCATCTGTCTAAGGGAATGTGTGTAAAGGAGATGTAGTAAAATGTTAACATTTTGGGGAGTCAAGGTGTAAGTCATACTTTGTATTCTTCCAACCTTTCTATAAATCATAATTTTTTTAAAAAATTAGTAAAAAGAACTTAGTGGATCAAGGTATATAGAAGTTATTAGAGTTTATTGTCTATATGAGAAAACCACGGAAAGACCATGGATGTTGCAGTCCTCAGGGAGTTAAACACTGTCTGGTATATCTGTTTTTCACTACATATAACTTTATTTTCTTCTATTGCATTTCAGAAGTCCAAGGGGGATACTCATTCGCACATCTTGGGTTAAATCCCTTCTCTGGAATTAATGAGGAAGCAGGAGGATGAGATTTAATTATTGGCCCATGTGGGTTGTCTGCTGCCCTGTTGCAGGATCCATTATTAGTGGACTGTGGGTAAGGAGTATGTAGCAGACATTTGTAATACCACTACAACTGATAATTCATCATAAGAAATAAAGTTTTCCAAGTCACTGGAAATGGCATGAAATAATCTAATGGCTTAAGGACAACTAACTATTCACCTAAAAGAAAATATAGGGCGGTACTTACCTCATGCCCCATCAAAGAAGTCACAACATACAGTGTAAAGGATAACTCAATTTAATGTGTTTCATATCTTTTGCATGGGACTTGACACCATGCTAAGTTCCCAAAGGAAACTACTTATGCTGGAACAGCAGCTATGAAGCAGAAATACTTATTTTACACACTGATATTACAAATAACTTATATAATCATTGAGGAAACCCCTACATTCTTCAAGGCCTCCCTGGACGTAACTGAGTCACAATCACTCTAAACCAAGTATTCCCAACAGGGATTATTATATTGTCAAGGAGTCAAAAATTGGTTCTTGGGGAAGGGGTGTGGGGTGAGGATTTTAAAGATCTTACATTTTATGTATAAAGCATAAATATACAGTACATAAATAGATATACAACACATCTTTTTTTTTTAAGATTTATTTATTTATTTAACAGAGATAGGGAGAGAGCATAGGTAGGCAGAGCGGCAGACAGAGGTAGAGGGAGAAGCAGGCTCTCCGCCAAGCAGGGAGCCCGATGGGGGGCTCAATCCAAGGACCCTGGGATCAGGACCTGAATGGAAGGCAGCCGCCCAACCGACTGAGCCACCCAGGCGCCCCTACAACACATCTTTGACCGGACCATGTTATTGAGATAGAACAATTAGAAAAAAGAAATCTAAAAAGGCACCATGGGGGAGTAATGATGAAAAAAAATGGAGAAACACTAACAGATATATGGAGGGTGAATTTCCATGGTTAGTTCAAGCTAAGGGCTTATCCCTACTGTCTTTGAGGAATGGTGGCTCAGGAAAAAGTGAGGAAAAAGTAGGGGATGGTTTCTAGACAGCCATTCAGTTGAATCTATTCAAATACCTGCCTTTTTTTTTTTTCACATAAATTGCAAAAATATTGGTCATGATGATGATGGCAGTGACAGTGACAATACTTAACATATGCATAACTGTAGCCCTGTGCCAGATGTTCTTCCATTTAATTTAGCTAGATTAACTTCTTATAATCTGATCAGGTGATATCCCCATTTTGCAGCTAAGGAAACTAGGATACAAAGTTTACATAACCTACTCAATGTCTCATAGGGATCTGGGAGTTCAGCATAGGTGGGGTGGCTCTAAGTACAGGTTCTCAACTAAGGTGTCATATCAACAATAGAAAGAAAATCACAGAGGTCACTATATAACACTCCATCATAAATAAGTACAAACACAGAAACTGCAGGGGGACAGAGAGTTAGGATTTATACAATCCCACATTTATAAGCACCTCACTGAAGCATATCAGAAATATAGAGATAGGGATATTTTTTCTTACTGAGCATCACTGCTCATAGCTTCTCTAAATTAATAAGGCTTGTTCTTTAAATAATTGTGTGACTTTTTAATATTTTATGTAAATACTTTATACTAAATGCATTGCTTTTCTTATACAGAAAACAGTGTCTTCTGTGCAGAAGAAGCAGCTCAGCAACAATAGCTCTTCCTATATACACATGCCAGATGACAGAGTGTGATATGGTTGAAGTTTTCAAGTATTTTCTATTAGCGTAATTTGCTGTTAATGTATATGTAGAAAGTCATAGTTTTTGTTATAATAATAATTAAGTAAAAGTTCTAAATTTCTGCAATGATGTTGGATCCAATATATACACCAAACAGATAGCTAAGTGGCATGCACACATACATCCTCATGGAGACAAACACTGAGGAACCAGAGAATATTCACATATCAATTTGATGCTGTTCTAATTATACAACTTTTTTTCTGGCCTTTTAAAGTTTCCTATACTAGTGAATGTCTATGAATATTTTGTTGTATATTGAATGTTTTTATATTACACATGAAACAAGAGTTCTGAAAGAACAATTTCAGATAAAGCCTTTTACTTATTTTTCACAAATTGATAGTTTTCTCCTCAGTACAACTATTGATTGATAATAAAGTCTGAGGCTTTGTTGAGAAGTTTCACACATCCAAAACATATACATTTTAATGACCTTTCATTGAAAAATCATTTCTTGGGATGCCTGGGTGGCTCAGTCAGTTAAGCATCTGCTTTTGGCTCAGGTCATGATCCCAGAGTCCTGGGATCGAGTCCTGCATCAGCCTCCTTGCTCAGCGGGGAGCCTACTTCTCCCTCTGCCTGCTGCTCCCCCTGCTTGTGCTCTCTCTCTCTGACAAATAAATAAATAAATAAATAAAATCTTCAAAAAGAAGAAAAATAATTTCTTGATAGTCTTCTCTATATATGTTGAAATGTTTTCTTTCCTGTATATTTTGATATACTATGAGGTCTCTCCAACTATGTATTTTATGCCACAAATAGACTTGGGTTAGTCAACACATTTATTACATTATAACTTTCCTTAAATCATTGTGTAATTTATGTGGTGTTCAACAAACTTTCATCACTGTCAGAAAGTTTGTAGATTATTACAACTTTCTTCACAGTGTCAGTTTGTTGAGGGTTGAGTTCATACAGAGTATTTCCCATATTCATTGGCTTCAAGGGATCTTTCCTGGGAGAATTTTTCTGAAACCCAATGAGGATTGTACTCTGGCTGAAAAATCACACATATACAGTTAACATTTCAAGATTTTATCTTCTATATAAGTTATCTGTTATATAGTGATTTCTTGTGGAAGAATTTTCTATGTACATTAAGCTCATAAGATTGCTTTTATGTTTAAGTTCTCTGATCTTTTAGCCCAGACCCCTGGCTGAAATCTTTCTCCCTCTCATACACTCGTAGATCTTCTCCTCTATGTGTGTTGTCTGATACATTGTGAAGTTTGATTTCTGACTACAAGTTTTCTCATTGTCATATGCTTAATCCCCTATGTGAGTCTTCTATGTTCTCTTAAGTATGACTTCTAACTGAAAAATTTCCCATATTCATTACATTCATAATGTTTTTTAAGTGAGTTTTTAGACATGTTGTCATGCTGAAAACCTCCCCACATCCATTACATTCATAGAATTTCTTCCCTGTGAATTTTCTGATGATTTCTGAGGTTTGATTTCTGGCTGAAAGTTTTTCCACATTCATTATATTTTTAAGGTTTCCTTTGTGTGTGTATGTTCCATGATGTATTATGAGGGTTGACTTAACTCCAAAAGTTTTCCCACATTATTCACATTTATAAGGTTTCTCCCCTGTGTGAATTCTCTGATAATCTGTGAAGCTTGATTTATGGCTGAAAATTTCCTCACATTCATTACATTCATGGGGTTTCTCCCCTGTGGGAATTCTTGATGTACTATCAGGCGCGCCTTCTCAACGTGTTGTCGTTGTAAATGAAATGTGCTACAAATGTTTGTCTTGATTTTCTGAACTCCTCCCGAAGAGGTTATCAAGTTGGCAGTATTTTAAAAATGAGAAAATTAGAAACACTGTATGAAATTTAACACTTTTCTTTTGGAATGGGGCTTATATACATATCCCCCATTATGTATTATTTTATTGACTCTCTGGTTTCCAGTCCGGTTTTCCAATAGTAAAGTAATGAGAAGTGCATAATGCCTACAGACTCATTCTTTGGAAACAATTATTAAAAAAGGAAACTAGGGGCACCTGGGTGGCTCAGTTGGTTAGGCATCTAAATCTTGATCTCAACTCAGGTTTTGATCTCAGGGTTGTGACTTTGAGCCCCTCGTTGGGCTCCATGCTAGGTGTGGAGCCTACTTAAAAAATAAGAATAAAAAATAAATAAGGAAACTGGAATATACATATGTACTTGCATTTAGGGCTCACCTGGATAACCAGAAATAATCTCTTTATCTCCAGTTTTTTAAATCTAATCACATCTGCAAAGTCTCTTTTGCTACATAAAGCAACATTCATATTTTCCAAGGTTTCGAATTTGGGTATCTCTTGGGGATATTATTCACCTACCACACCCTATTATGTACTTTATTTTGTTCTAGGCACTGAAATACAACTTTAAACAAGACAGTCTAGATTAGAAAAAGCATTTAGGCAAGCATGACTCATCCAAAGTTGGTTGGATTTTGGGAAGCATGATAAGCACCATCAAATGAAGCAGAACAGTATGTGGGAGAGAAGTGGTGCCACAGAAAATTTTGAATTCTGGCAGATAATTAGAAATTCTGAAATATGATTTCAGGGATAATAAGAGCTGATGAATGCTTCAGAGAATAAATACAAAGGAAGGGAAAAGTAGACTGTCTGAAATGAGGGATGTCATTTTAAATAGAGTGGTTATAGAAGGCCATACTGAGAAGGTAGCATGGCAAGGTCCGAATTCTTTGTCTTTTATAAAAGCAAACCCTTGATAGGTTGTATCTGTAACAAATGTCATCTCCCATTCATTGATTTATCTCATTTGCCCTTTTGCAAACATGAAACCTAACAAATGTGCAAAAAACTGCTCTATGCTGGTTACCAAGTAGCATAAAATGAACACCTAAGGGATCACCATCCAGGTCAGGAAATAGAAAATGATTAGATTTGGGGAAGTATCATGTATTCTTTCTTGAGCACAAGTTTTTTATGCTTCCGGATCACTTCTCTCACAACAGTTATATATCTCTCTACAAAAATACAGCTTGGTTTTATCAGTTGCTTTATATGAATTGAACTGTAGAACTGAGACAGGTCTCACCTGTATTCCCTACAATACATCCCTTAGGCAGGGATGTATTCCTTTCTGGAGATACTTAGGGGACAATCTCTTTCCTTGCATATTTGGGCTGTTGGCAGAATTCAGTTTCTAGTGGTTGGAGGACTAAGGTCTTTCTTCCCTTGTTCATTGTCAGTTTATAGAGGATACCCACATTTTTTGGATTGTGCTTCCCTTCCTCCATTTTTAAACCCAGCAATGGTGATCAAGTCCCTGTCAGGCTTCAGATCTCTCCACCTCTCTTTTGGCATCTCTGACGCTTCTGCTTTCTTCCACTTTTACTGCCCATGTTATTACTTTGGGCTCATCTGGATAATCCAGGATAGTCTCCCTATTTTAAGGTCATCTGATTAGCAATCTTAATCCCTCTATCAAGTAACTGAAATATTTAGACTTGAGACCCTTAAGAAATATTTACCACAGGTACACATATCTTTAAGTCTGATACTCCACATCCTCATCCCCTCTTGATATTGTCAGATTCTTATAAATTTGTAGTGGTATCAGGATGCAGTTTCATTCTGTATTTCTCCCATAACTGATGAGGTTAAATATCTTTCTCCATGTTTATAGGGCATGCAGATTTCCTCTTTGTAAAAGTTACTAATTAAGCCTTTTGCCAATTTTTCTGCTGGATTGCTTTCCTTCTTCCTCACAGATTTGTAGAAGTTTTTAAAATATAATCCAATACTAGTCCTATTTTAGATTCATGTACTAAAATAGATTCTGCTACACTGTGCCTAAACTTCTTTCTCTTTCTATGGTGTCTTTAGATGTCTACAATTCTGAACTTTAATATAGTCAAGTTTATCAATCCTTTCCTGTACGGTTAGTGTCTTTTAGTCTCAAATGTTTCCCTACCCAGAATAATAAAGGTTATATGTATAAAATTATCTTCTAAAATATTTATAGTTTTGCCTTATACAAGTCAACCTTTAACCGCCCCCCGCAATTGCTGACCCATCTGATGTAGCAGAATGGGTGCACGATAAATTGGGACACTGAGGTCCCAAAACTACTTGGGAAATAGTAAAGAGATTACATTTGCCTTTAAAATATTCCGATCCACAAGCTGCTGACACGGAGTGCCCCCAGTGCCACCTGAGGTGATGACGTTTGCGCCATACCTTGAGGCATATTAGACAGACTACATGCCCTATTTCTTGCTGGCAAACAGATTACATAGGTCCTCTGCGGGCATCGGAAGGGCACAAGTATTCGTCAGTTTCTTAGGACTTGTACAAGCAAGTATAAGGGATTAACAAAACTACAGAATATGTAGGGAATGTGGACTCAGATAGATAGTGATCAAGGAACACATTTTACCAGCCATGAGGTCCAAGAACGGGCAGAGGCCCAGGATATATTATAGACTTTCCACGTGCCATCCAATCCCGCTGCTCAAGGCCTAATTGAGAGGGTGACTGGACTAATAAAAAACACATGAAAGACTTTGTCACCAGAAGGCTCCCTCATTGGACCATCTGGAAGACTAACAGAGGCCACAGCAGGACAGACACCATTCCCACAGCAGGACAGACATCAGCATATGAAGGCCTAACCAATAACAGCCCCACAGCTTGGGTGTTAGGGGAGCGGGTATTTTCAGGAGGTCTGAGGCCTACCAGGCTGGAGGAGGGACTCATTTTGTGTTTGCTACAAGACCTCCCACCTGGTGAGACTTCAGTTCATTGGACATTGGTTTGAAGTCCACCCTTTGGCCCCCCCTCCCCCACTCCCCATGGCTTGGTGTCCTAATCCCTTGGGGCCAAGGGCTCAAATCCGGTATTGTTATTAACCCCTCATTCTGTATTGGTCAGGGCCCAACACACAGGCAAATATCTGCTGCTGCCCCCTGCTGCTGGGTACTGAGGTAGAGCTGTTACTCTGTGTGCCAGCTGAGGTACTCTGTACAATATAGACACACCTCTGATGGTATTAAGGGGCAAAATACATGGTATCATCCCCCAGGGAAAATACCGAAGCCAAGGGCACTGGCTCAAGGGGACCAAACTGCTACTTGGTTACTAAATGAAGATTTGCCGTATCTGTTGTCTGTGTAACATTTGTCTTATCGCCCCTAGCCTCACAATTGCTGGTGTTCTTTTCTGTTGCAGCAGGAAATGTCTTCCTGTCATGGGCCACGACTTACATTAAAATTCACAATCACCCTGACTGTTGGGTCTGGGGAAACGACCTTTTCACTCAGTCACTGGGAAACCATAGTTCTATTTTTCCTTTGGTCTCATAGGTATACGGATGTTGCTGCTGTGGCATAGGGATGCAGGTCACCTCCCGATAGCTGGCTCTAGGTGACGTCATCACAGAAGAATGGCATGTAAAGATGGTAGGGCCATAAAGATGTTGGGGGTGGAGTGTAGGAGCTCTGACAGCACTGACTCCATTTTCGGCCTTCCATCTTGCTCATGTCCACACAGTGACCTCCATCTGGGCTTGGAGGTTCCAGGGCCCTTGGAGTTTAATGTATGCCCTGAGTAGAACGGGGGAAGGTTTGTCCTGATCTTCCTTAAAGTGGCACACAGAAAGCTCCGCTTTGGATAAATAACAGAAATGACTGGTGCACGGAAGGTCCCACTTCAGATAACTAGTAGAGATCTTCTGGTGCATGCATGGCACCACTTAGAAAACCATCCTGTGACCTCACCATCATTCCATAAAAATTGGGGATTAAGGTCCAGACTTGGGAGAGGGAGGCCACTTGCCTCTTGCTGCCTGGGTCATTCTTCCATTCCATCCTCTGTCGGTGAATTACCCTGAATAAAACTCTGTGTAAATTGTATGGAGAGGCTTGCTTCATTTTTTTGGTCTTAAAGAGCCATCTCTGTCTGTAGGATACTGTACTGACCCTCCTCCACCTTCTAACACTTACACTAGTAACATTTTGCAGTGGGTACAACAGCTTTACAATACGTCCTACGGGATAGAGAAAGTCTTTCTACCTTGGCTTCTTAAAATATATTTATTACTCCCAATCTCCGCCCTGGAGGAGCCGAGAACTCGGGGCCCCGCTTCTCGGTGAGCCCCCAGGGAAAAGCCGTCCGTCACTCCCGTCTCCCCGGTCTCCAGCCGCACTCCGTGCTCACCCGGCCTGTGATCGCGCGCGTTTCTATCTCTGGCACCCGACCCCGGGTGGAGTCTCCAAACCCAGCAGATCCCTGCGGTGCACTCCCGCGCGGCTCCTCCCGGGGGAGGAAGAAGCGGCCGACGGAGGCCCCTCCCCCGCCGTCTATCCTCCCGAATATCGCCTCGGATTCACTTCTCCGCACGTCCTACCTTCCAGAAGGTGGTCGCTTTTCTTTTTTTTTTTTTTAAAGATTTTATTTATTTATTTGAGACAGAGAGAATGAGATACAGAGAGCATGAGAGGGAGGAGGGTCAGAGGGAGAAGCAGACTCCCTGCCGAGCAGGGAGCCCGATGCGGGACTCGATCCTGGGACTCCAGGATCATGACCTGAGCCGAAGGCAGTCGCTTAACCAACTGAGCCACCCAGGCGCCCCGGTGGTCGCTTTTCTGATGAGAGAGTTGTTGCTCTTCTTTTCTTCAATCTCCTGTTGAGTTTGTGGGTGCTCAGAATGGTTTGATCCCTATCCACCTGAATTCCTGAGAGGAGACGAAATCCAGGTCTCCTACTCCTCCGCCATCTTGCTCCGCCCCCCAGTATGTGAGTCCTTGGAGACTGCTTGGAGTTGGGTCCATAAGAGAAGCGGTCAAAACTTTCGTTGTTGCTGTTTGAAGGAGAACACGTAAAGAACAAATATTTCAAAATTGTGGAATGGATTTGAGAGACCTGTTTCCCAAGAGGACAATCACGGACTGGGAGCCAGGACTACTGTGTTTTAGGCCTCTTGCCACCAATAAGTATTTGTGTCACCTTGGGCAAGTTTCCTCGCTCTTTTAGAGGTTAGAAAAGTGTAGATTTATTGCTCAGATAGAAAGTGGGCAACATGAGAGGACAACATGAGAAGAATACATTAATATTTTAATAGTGTTCAGAGGCATAAGCATGAACAGTTGTAGAAAATATGTACTTGAGGGAAAAATAAGTTTATCATTGAGAATGGATTCCCACAAAGCTGAAAGAATCTGTTAAGGATTGATGGCTTGACCTTCAACCCATCCATCGTTAAAAGCGAAAACATCTCTTCCTCCCCCTTCCTGCTGCCCTCCCTCTTGATTACGAAAGAAAGATTTTTCTTTTGTAGAAAATTTGGAAAATAGAGACAATTACAAGGAGGAAGTGAAAAAATTTTACTACCCAGAAATCAAGCCCTTAAGATTTTAATATAACCTTATTGCTTCTTTCCTCTGTATGTGCATGTGAATGTGTGTATGCACATAATTGGAATCCTGCTAAATGTAGTTTTTCCAGTGTATTGTTTTAATTTAATAATATACTGTGAACATTTTCTCACCTTGAGTAGTCTTCTAAAATATAATTAAAAAAAAAATTTATTACTTAAGTGCCTTTGCATTTTCATATTAACTTTAAAATCAGTTTTTGAAGTCTTAAAAGAACCTACTGGGATTTTGTTTGATATTATATTGAACATATGAATGAATTGAGAAGTGGGTTTTAAAATACAGTTGTCCAGGGCGTCTGGGTGGCTCAGTTGGTTAGGCGACTGCCTTCGGCTCAGGTCATGATCCTGGAGTCCCTGGATCGAGTCCCGCATTGGGCTCTCTGCTTGACAGGGAGTCTGCTTTGCCCTCTGACCCTATCCCCTCTCGTGTTCTCTCTCATTCTCTCTCTCTCAAATAAATAAATAAAATCTTTAAAAAAAAAATACAGTTGTCCAGGGGCACCTGGGTGGCACAGATGGTTGAATGTCTGCCTTCGGCTCAGGTCATGATCTCTAGGTCCTGGGATTGAGCCCCGCATCAGGCTGCCAGCTCAGTGGGGAGTCTGCTTCTCCCTCTCCCTCTCTCCCAGCTTGTGCTCTGTCTCTCTCTCTCTTAAATGAATAAATAAAATCTTTAAAAAAATAAAATACGGTTGTCCAGTCTCTCAATATGGTATATCAATTTATATAATTTTGACTTAATGTCTCAAGGTTTTTAAAACTTCTATTTGGATACCTTGCATGTCTTTCACTATATTTGTCTCAAACTATCTGGCCCACTATATAGTAGGTATGTCTGCAGAGTTATTTCTTATATAGTTATGTGTCTCCTTTTTTTTCAATATAGGTTAGCAGGTTTTACAACTTTATTTTGATTCTGAGAACCAAATCCTAGTTTTATCATTTTCACCTTTGGAATTCATTAATTTCTAGTTTTACCTTTATTATGATACTTCTACTTTGTTTAGTCTTCTTTTTAAGCTTTCTCACTTTGTAAAAGAAATATATAAAACCACAAATTTTCCGGTATGCACAGTTTGACCTGTAGCCCAGCAGTTCTTTTTTATTATTATTATTATGTTACGTTAGTCATCATATAGTACATCATTAGTTTTTAATGTAGTGTTCCATGATTCATTACTTGTGTATAACACCCACTGCTCATTGCAACATGTGCCCTCCTTAATACCCATCACCGGGCTACTCCATCCTCCCACGTCTCTCCCCTCTGAAACTCTCAGATTGTTTCTCAGAGTACATAGTCTCTCATGGTTCATCTCTCCCTCTAATTCCCCCCACCTTCAGTTTTCCTTTCTTTCCTCTATTGTCCTCCGTGCTATTCCTTATGTTCCACATAGGAGTGAAACCATATGATAATTGTCTTTCTCTGCTTGACTTATTTCACTTCGCATAATCCCCTCCACTTCCAACCATGTCAATGCAAATGGTGGGTATTCATCTTTTCTGATGGCTGAGTAATATTCCATTGTATATATGAACCACATCTTTATGCATTCATCTGTTGAAGGACATCTCGGCTCTTTCCACAGTTTGGCTATTGTGGACATTGCTGCTATGAACATTGGGCTGCATGTGCCCCTTCTTTTCTTTTTTTTTTTTAAAGATTTTATTTATTTATTCGAGAGAGAGAGAAGGAGAGAGAGCACATGAGAGGGGGGAGGGTCAGAGGGAGAAGCAGACTCCCTGCCGAGCAGGGAGCCCAATGCGGGACTCGATCCAGGGACTCCAGGATCATGACCTGAGCCGAAGGCAGTTGCTTAACCAACTGAGCCACCCAGGCGCCCATGCCCCTTCTTTTCACTACATCTGTATCTTTGGAGTCAGTACCCAGTAATGCAATTGCTGGTTCATAGGGTAGCTCTATTTTTAACATCTTGAGGAACCTCCATACTGTTTTCCAGAGTGGCTGTACCAACTTGCTTTTTCATCAACAGTATAAGAGAGTTCCCCTTTCTCCACATCCTCTCCAACATTTGTTGTTTCCTGCCTTGTTAATATTTGCCATTCTAACTGGTGCAAGGTGGTATCTCATTGAGGGATTTTGATTTGAATTTCCCTGGCGGCTAATTGATGATGAACATTTTTCATGTGTCTGTTAGCTTCATATTGTCTTCTTTGGGGAAGTGTTTGTTCATGTCTTCCGCCCAATTCTTGACTTGATTTGTTGTTTTTTTGGATGTTGAGTTTAAGAAGTTCTTTATGGATCTTGGATACCAGCCTTTTATCTGTAATGTCGTTCACAAATATCTTCTCCCATTCCATGGGTTGCCTCTTAGTTTTATTTACTGTTTCCTTTGCAGAAGCCTTTTATCTTGATGAGGTCCCAAAAGTTCATTTTTGCTTTTGTTTCCCTTGGCTTTGGAGACATGTCATGAAAGAAGTTGCTGTGGCTGATGTCAAAGAGGTTACTGCCTATGTTCTTCTCTAGGATTTTGATGGATTCCTGTCTCACATTGATGTCTTTCACCCATTTTGAGTTTATCTTTGTGTATGCTGTAAGAGAATGGTTGAGTTTCATTCCTCTGTGTATAGCTGTCCAATCTTCCCAGCACCATTTATTGAAGAAACTGTCTTTTTTCCATTGGATATTTTTTCCTGCTTTGTTGAAGATTAGTTGACCATAGAGTTGAGGGCCCATCTTGGCTGTCTATTGTGTTCCATTGATCTATGTGTCTGTTTTTGTGCCAGTACCATGCTGTCTTGGTGATCACAGCTTTGTAATATACCATGAAATTAGGCAACGTGATGCCCCCAGCTTTGTTTTTATTTTTCAACATTTCCTTGTCAATTCAGGGTCTTTTCTGGTTCCATACAAATTTTAGGATTGTTTTTTCCAGCTCTTTGCAAAGTGCCAATGTTATTTTATAAGGATGGCACTGAAAGTGTAGATTGCTCTGGGCAGCATAGACATTTTAACAATGTTTATTCTTCCAATCCATAAGCATGGAATGTTTTTCCATCTTTTTGTGTTTTCCTCAATTTCTTTCATAAGTGTTCTGTAGTTTCTAGAGTATAGATCCTTTACCTCCTTGGTTAGGTTTATTCCTAAGTATCTTATGGTTTTTGGTGCTATTGTAAATGGAATCGATTCCCTAATTTCTCTTTCTACAGTGTATAGAAAAGCAACTTATTTCTGTGCATTGATTTTGTATCCTGAAACATTACTGAATTGCTGTATGAGTTCTAGCAATTTGGAGGTGGAGTCTTTTCGGTTTTCCACATAAAGTATCATGTCATCTGTGAAGAGAGAGAGTTTGACTTAAATGCTGTTTATTTCTTTTTGTTGTCTGATTGCTGATGCTAGGACTTCTGCTACTACTATGTTGAACGATAGTGGCAAGAGTGGGCATCCCTGTCATGTTCCTGATCTTAAGGGAAAAGCTCTCAGCTTTTCCCCATTGAGAATAATATTCGCAGTGGGCTTTTCATAGATGGTTTTTATGATATTGAGGTATGTTCCCTCTATCACTACACTCTGAAGAGTTTTAATCAGGAAAGGATGCTGTAATTTGTCAAATGCTTTTTCTGCACCAATTGAGAGGATCATATGGTTCTTGTCTTTTCTTTTATTAATGTATTCTCTCACATTGATTGATTTGTGAATGTTGAACCACCCTTGCATCCCAGGAATAAATCCCACCTGTTCTTGATGGATAATCCTTTAATGTACTGTTGGATCCTATTGGCTAGGATCTTGCTGAGTGTCTTGGCATCCATGTTCATCAGGGATATTGGTCAGTAATTCTCCCTTTTGATGGGGTCTTTGTCTGGTTTTGGGATCAAGGTAATGCTGGCCTCATAGAACAAGTTTGGAAGTTTTCCTTCTGTTTCTATTTTTTTTAAGATTTTATTTATTTATTTGTGAGAGAGTGTAAGTGAGAGAGCAGAAGCAGGGGGAGCAGCAGAGGGAGAGGGAGAAGCAAACTCCCTGCTGAGCAGGGAGCCCAGTGCAGGACTCTATCTCAGGACGCTGGGAATCATGACCTGAGCTGAAGGTAGCCAGTGAACTGACTGAGCCACCCAGGCACACCTCTTTCTATTTTTTGAAACAGCTTCAGAAGAATATGTATTATTTCTTCTTTAAATGTTTGGTAGAATTCCCCTGGGAAGCCATCTGGCCCTGGATTCTTGTTTTTTGGGAGGCTTTTGATTACTGCTTCAATTTCATTACTGGTTATTGGTCTATTCAGATTGTCAATTTCTTCCCGTTTCAGTCTTCGTAGTTTATAAGTTTCCAGGAAGGCATCCATTTCTTCCAGATTGCTTAATTTATTGGCATAAAGTTGCTGATAATAATTTCTAATAATTGTTTCTATTTCCTTGGTGTTAGTTGTGATCTCTTCCCTTTCATTCACAATTTTATTAATTTGGGTCCTTTTTCTTTTCTTTTGGATAAGTCTGGCCAGAGGTTTATTGATCTTACTAATTCTTTCAAAGAACCAGCTTCTAGGGCTCCTGGGTGGCTCAGTTGGTTGAGCGACTGCCTTTGGCTCAGGTCATGATCCTAGAGTCCCAGGATCGAGTCCCACATCGGGCTCTCTGCTCGGTGGGGAGTCTGCTTCTCCTCTGACCCTCCCCCCTCTCATGTTCTCTCTCTCTCTCTCTCTCTCTCTCAAATAAATAAATAAAATCTTAAAAAAAAAACAAAAAAAAATACTACTTTATTTTTTTAATTTTTTTTTAAGATTTTATTTATTTATCTGAGACAGAGAGAATGAGAGGGACAGAGAGCACATGAGAGGGGGGAGGGTCAGAGGGAGAAGCAGGCTCCCTGCCGAGCAGGGAGCCCGATGCGGGACTCGATCCAGGGACTCCAGGATCATGACCTGAGCCGAAGGCAGTTGCTTAACCAACTGAGCCACCCAGGTGCCCAAAATACTACTTAAAAAAAAAAAAAAAAAAGAACCAGCTTCTAGTTTCATTGATCTACTCTACTGTTTTTCTGGTTTTTATTTCATTGATCTCTGCTCTAATATTTATTATTCCTCTTCTCCTGCTTGGATATGGATGGGTCATGTCTTTTTATCCAATCTGCAACCCTGTGCTGTTTCATGGGTGCATTTAGGCTGTTCACATTGAGAGTGACTATTGAAAGGTATGATTTTAGTGCCATCTTGCTGCCTGTGAAGTCCGTTTCTATAGATTGTCTCTGTAAACTTCTGGTCTATACTACTCTTAGGGTCATTCTTCTTTTATACAATCCCCCTTAATATTTCTTGTAGGGCCAGCTTGGTGGTCACATACTATTTCAGTTTCTGTTTGTCCTGGAAGCTCTTTATCTCTCCACCCATTCTGAATGACAGCCTTGCTGGATAAAGTATTCTTGGCTGCATGTTCTTCTCATTTAGTCCTGAATATGTCTTGCCAGCCCTTTCTGGCTTGCCAGGTCTCTGTGGACAGGCCTGACATTATTCTGATGTTCCTTCCTCTGTATGTAAGAAATTTCTTCCCCCTAGCTGCTTTCAGGATTGCTTCCTTCGTTCTAAGATTTGTGAGTTTTACTATTATATGTTGAGGCATTGATCTGTTCTCATTGATCTTGGGAGGGGTCCTCTCTGCCTCTTGGACACGAATGCTTGTTTCCTTCCCCAGATTAGAGAAGTTCTCAGCTATGATTTGCTCAAATATATCTTTTAGTCCTCTCTCTCTCTCCACCCTCTCAGGGATCCCAATAAATCTGACATTGGAACGTTTCATGGTGTCATTAATCCCTCTCAGTCTGATCTCTTGGGCTTTCAGGAGTTTTTCCCAGTCCTTCTCAGCTTCCTTCTTTTCTATCATCTTATCTTCTAGCTCATTCTTCAGCCTCATTTACCCTGGCTGTCAGAGTATCCTGTTTAGACTGCATCTCATTCAAAGCATTTTTAAGTTTGGCCTGATTATATCTCATTTCTGCCCTTAGAGATTCTATATTGCACTAATATTTTTCTCAAGCCTAGATATCGACTTCATAATTGCTACTCTGAAGTCTATCTCTGACATCTTGCTAATATCCATATCCATTAGGTCTGTGGCAGAGGCCATAATCTCTGATTCTTTTCTTTGTTGGGGTTCCTCCTCTTAGTCATTCTGTTGAGGGGTGGTTGAGGGAATGTACAGAGTCCAAAGTATTAACCATGACCCAAGCAAGATGCACCTGTTTTATAGGGATCCTAGGCTTGTCATACTCTTGTTCTTCCATCCTGTCTTCTGGAGGAGGGGCCTGCCGTGCTGTTACCCCTGTGGGGGGCTTTGGGTGGGCTCAGTGAAAACCGGTTTTTTGAGCTTTTGTTCTCTGGTGGCTTCCCGTGTCTCTTCCGTCTCTTCCTAGAGTCAGAGCAGAAATGACTGCACCCAAAGCTCTGTCCCAGGGCAGAGAAATCGTAGTCTGCTCTTCACTGAGCTCTCCTGGCCACACAGTCTCCGTTTCTGTCTGCACTGCTAAAATCTGCAGCCTCCCCAGTGGTGTGCCCCACAGCCACTCTCCCAGAGGTCAATCCCAGGGCCCAGTGTGTCTCTGCCCTTTGTGCTTCTAAAACTGGGACCAGACCTGTGGTTCATGCGCCCACACCCGCAGCTTTTGGATCTTGTCTGGGGGCTGCATTGAAGTCCTTTCCCTGCTGCTGCCAGTCTGTGAGTCTGTGCCCGGTCCCCAGCGTGGGACGCTTTTGCGCTCCGGTTTTATAGCACCTTCCTGGCGCCAGTTTGTGGCGGCTTCCTCCCCCTTCTGTTTATTTTCTTACATCTCAGGTTGATTTTGTGGGTGTTCAGAATGGTTTGGTAGATATCCAGCTAAATTCAGGGGACAGCTTGAAATAGATTGCTATCTTGCCTCAGGGCTTCCCAACAGTTCTGATACACATTTTTCATTTTTATAAACTTCTTGATAATTTGCAATTTTTATTTACTCTTTGAATAGATTTTTAAAAGACATTTAGTTTTGATTTTCAGATAGAGGGGTTTTAGTTTCTCTCATTGTTTCCAAGTTCTAGTTTTATTGAAATAATAGTTCTACCTTTTGGTATTGAAATTTTCTTTTGATGTAAAGTATTTACACTTTGTGAGTGTTCCAATGTTATTCAAAAGAAGGCTTATTCCTTGTTTTTTGGAGTATAGAGTTTGAAAAGGCACATATTACATTCACTTTATAAATTATGCTACTTACATCTTCTAGAGGAAGAGTTAAGTTTTTCTGTAAAGGGCCAGAAAGTAAATATTTTAGGTTTTGTGGGCCATATATTCTCTTTTGCACTACAGAGAAAAGCAGTCACAGACCATATATAAATAAAAGAGTTCCAGTTAAACTTTATTTACAAAAACTGGTAGCTGGTTGGAGTTTTGCTAGAGTTTGCTGACCCCCAAATCTAGAGCCTTAGTTGTTGTTCACTGGATTTGGTAAAAATCAGAAAGGTATATTAAGCTCTCCTATGTCTCACATGTTCACATTTTTCCTATGTGTCTTGCAGGTTTTTTGTATCTTGATGATAACATATTTAGTGCACATATATTCAATACCTTTATATTTCCTTCTTAAACTGTTTTCTTTAGCAATATTCCAGTGCAATATTCAAGTTGAGTGTCTGCCTTCAGCTCAGGTCATGATCTCCAGGTCCTGGGATCGAGCCCTGCATCAGGTTCCCAGCTTACTTACTATTAAATATTATACTTACTATTAAACATTCTATATTATTATTTTTTACCTAAACTCAACCTTGAGCAGTAAGTAAATGAACCCTGAATTATTTCTGTCTTATTAGCTTAATAATTTATTATTTTTTGTTTCAAACCCTCTAAATTATTTCTTAGGTATATCACTGGATAAAATTTCACCATTTTCTATTTGTTTACTAACTTTCTATTTATTTTTCTTTACTAATTTTATTTTTAAGTTTTTATTTTATTTTATTTTATTTTATTTTATTTTATTTTATTTTATTTTATTCTACTTGTTTATTTGAGAGAGAGTGCAAGAGATAGCAAGCATGGGTGGGGTGGGTGAGGGGCTGCCTTAAAGGAGCAAACTCCCAGCTGAGGGAGGGAGAAGCAAACTCCCAGCTGACCCGGGAGCCTGATGTGGGGCCTGATCCCAGGACCCTGGGATTGTGACCTGAGCCGAAGGCAGATGCTCAACCAACTGAGCCACCCAGGCGCCCCTTAAAGTTTTTATTTTAATCATCTGGTGCTTGTTACAACAAGTGCACTCTTTAATCTCCATCACCTATCTAACCCATACCTCCAACCACCTTCCCTCTGGTAACCAGCAGTTTGTTCTCTTTGTTTAAGAGTCTGTTTCTTGGCTTATCTCTCTCCCCCACCCTCTTTTTTTTCCCTTGCTCATTTCTTTTGTTTCTTAAATTCCACATATGAATGAAAGCATATGGTATTTGTCTTTCTCTGACAGACTTATTTCACTTAGCATCATACTGTCTAGCTCCATCCATGTCACTGCAAATGGCAGGATTTCATTCTTTTTTTCCCATGTATATACACACCACATCTTCTTTATCCATTCATTAGTCGATGGACACTTGGACTACTTCCATATCGTGGCTATGCTATAAACACAGGGGTGCATGTTTCCCTTTGAATTAGTACTTTTGTATTCTGTGGGTAAATACCCAGTAGTGGAATTATTGGATCATGGGGTAATTCTATTTTTAACTTTTGGAGGAAACTCTATAACTTTTTCAGGAAATTCCAGAGTGGCTGCACCAGTTGCATTCCAACCAACAGTGCAAGAGGGTTCCCCTTTCTTCATATCCTCACCAACACCTGTTGTTTCTTGTGTTGTTGATTTTGGCCATTCTGACAGGTCTGAGGTGATATCTCATTGTGGGTTTGATTTGGGTTTGTTTTTCTAATTTCTACATAATTGATTTCTTCTCTAATCTTTATTATTTCATTTCTTCTGCTTCTTTTGTTTGTTTGTTGTTTTTTTTATAGCTCCTTTAGGTGTAAGGTTAGGTCATTTGATATTTTTCTTGCTTTTTGAGGTAGGCCTGTATTGCTATAAGCTTCCGTCTTATAAACCACTTTGCTGCATCCCAAAGATTTTGAACTATTGTGTTTTCATTTTCGTGTGTTTTTAAATTTCTTCTTTGATTTTCTAGGTGACCCATTCATTGTTTAGTAACATGTTATTTCACCTCCAGGTATTTGTGGCCTTTCCAGATTTTTTCTGTGGTTAACTTCTAGGTTCATAGTGTTATGGTCAGAAAAGTTGCATGGCATGACTTTGGTCTTTTTGAATTTGTTGAGGCTTCTTTTGTGGCCTAATATGTGATCTATTCCAGAGAATGTGTCATGTGCACTTGAAAAGAATGTGTATTCTGCTGTTTTGGGGTGGAATGTCCTGAATATATCTGTTACCTCCATCTGGTCCAATGTGTCATTCAAAGCCATTATTTCCTTGTTGATTTTCTGTTTAGATGATTTGTCCATTGATGTAAGTGGGGTGTTCAAGTCCCCTACTATTTGTAATATCAATTAGTTCCTTTGTGTTTGTTATTAACTGTTTTGTGTATTTGGGTGCTCCCATTTTGGGTGCATAAATGTTTAAAATTGTTATATCTTCTTGTTGGATTCTCCCATTTAAATTATGTAGTGTTCTTCTTTGTTTCTTGTTACAGTTTTTGTTTAATATTCTATTTTGTCTGATATAAGTATTGCCACTCCAGCTTTCTTTTGACTTCCATTTATGTGTTAAATGTTTCTCCATCCCCTCACTTTCAATCTGCAGGTGTCTGTAGGTCTAAAATGAGTCTCTTGTAGGCAGCATATAGGTGGGCCTTGTTTTTTATTTATTTATTTATTTATTTATTTATTTATTTTATTGTTATGTTAATCCCCATACATTACATCATTAGTTTTAGATGAAGTGTTCCATGATTCATTGTTTGTGCATAACACCCAGTGCTCCATGCAGAATGTGCCCTCCTCAATACCCACCACCAGGCTAACCCATCCTCCCACCCCCCTCCCCTCTAGAACCCTCAGTTTGTTTTTCAGAGTCCATCGTCTCTCATGGTTCATCTATGGTGGGCCTTGTTTTTTATCCATTCTGACACCCTATGTCTTTTGATTGGAGCATTTATTCCATTTACATTCAAAGTAATTATTTATAGGCATGTATTTATTTCCATTTTGTTACTTGTTTTGTGGTTGTTCCTGAAGATTTTCTCTGATCCTTTCTTGTCTTTTTCTCTTTCATAGTTTACTGGTTTTGTTGAGGTTTATGTGATATATTTGGATTTCTTTCTCTTTCTTATTTGCATATTTATTAGTGTTTTTTTAATTTGTGGTTACTATTAGGTTTGTATATAACATCTTCTGCTATAGCTATCTATAATAAGTTGATGGTTGCTTAAGCTTGAATCCATTCTTTATTCCCCTCCTCCCCATGTTTTAAGTATATGGTGTCATATTTTACATCCTTTTATTTTGTGAGTACCTTGACTGATTTTTACAGATATATTTAGTTTTACTTCTTTTGTGCTTCTTTTTATACTGCTATTTATGGTCTTACCTTTCCACTCAGAGTCCCTTTTAATATTTCTTGTAGGGTGGTTAAGTGGTCATGATTTCCTTTAGTTTTTGTTTGACTGAGAAACTCTTTGGCTCTCCTTCTATTCTGAATGATAGCCTTGCTGGTTAGAGTATTCTTGGCTGTAGGTTTTTCCCATTGAACACTTTGAATATATCTTGCCACTTCTTTCTGTCTTGGAAAATTTCTGCTGCAAAATCCACTGTTAACTTCCTTTTGTCTATAACTGTCTTCTTTTGTATTGCTGCTTTAAAATTTTTTTCTTTATCACTAGATTTTGACATTTTAATTATAATATGTGTTAGTGTGTATCTACTTTTGTTGATTTTGTTGGGGGTTCTCTGTACCTCCTGGATCTGGATATCTGTTTCTTTTTCCAGATTAGGTAAGTTTTCAGGTATTATCTCTTAAATTCTCTCCCTCCTTTTTTCTCTCTTCTTCTGGGAGTCCTATAATGCAAATGTTACTATGTTTGATGGAATCACAGAGTTCCTTAATTCTATTTTTGTTTTGCATAATCCTGTTTTCTCTCTTTTGTTCAGCTTGATTACTTTATCTTCTAGGTCATTAATTCATTCTTCTGTTTCAGCCTGCTGTTCATCCATCAAGCATATTTCTCATTTTGTTTATTGATCCCTTTATCCCTGCTATGCTCTGTTTTTCTTATTTCTGTGTTAATGGTCTCACTGATGTTCTCCACTCTTTTCTCAAGTCTGTTGTGTATCCTTATGATCATTGCTTTAAATTTTCCGCCAGGCATGCTTAGATCTCTGGCCCAGGCCTTGTCCTGTTCTTTCATTTGGGACAAATTTCTCTGTCTTCTCATTTATCTGAGTCTCTGTGCCTATTTCTTTTTTTTAAAGGTTTTTATTTATTTATTTGAAAGAGAGAGACTGAGAGAGAGAGCACATGAGAGGGGGGAGGGTCGGGAGGGTCAGAGGGAGAAGCAGACTCCCTGCTGAGCAGGGAGCCCAATGCGGGACTTGATCCAGGGACTCCAGGATCATGACCTGAGCCGAAGGCAGTCGCTTAACCAACTGAGCCACCCAGGCGCCCTCTGTGCCTATTTCTGCATGTTAAGAAAATCAACTACATTATTGAAGTAAGTAGCTTTATGAAGAAGAGGTCCTGTAGTGTCCTGCTGTATAGTGTCCCCTGTTCTCTAGGGCCTGTTGCTTCTGGGAGTGTCTCTAAAGTGTCTTGTGTGTGCTCTGTTGTTTTGTCCTGGCTGTTTTATCATCAGGTCAGTCGTCTGTAGAGGCTGTCTTTGCCTGTTGTGTGCAATGTTGTGCCCCTGGCCTGAATGTGGTGTTTTGTAACTAAGTGTGCTTTGATCTCCTTTTGAAATATCAGAGGGCTTAGACTTCCTGATTCCAAAACTTATTATAAGCTACATTAATCAAGAATGTGGCATTAAGGGCGCCCGGGTGGCTCAGTTGGTTGAGCGACTGCCTTCGGCTCAGGTCATGATCCTGGAGTCCCGGGATCGAGTCCCACATCGGGCTCCCTGCTCGGCAGGGAGCCTGCTTCTCCCTCTGACCCTCCCCCCTCTCATGTGCTCTCTGTCTCTCTCATTCTCTCTGTCTCAAATAAATAAATAAAATCTTTAAAAAAAAAAAAAAAAGAATGTGGCATTAACATTAAGATAGACATATAGATCAATGACCCACACTTTATGGTCAATTTATTTTTGACAAAGTGCCAAGGCAGTTCAATGGGGGAAAGAATAATATGTGCCTCAATTATTGCTGATATAATTAGATAGCAAAATGTGAAAAATGAACACCAACTCTAGTTTTATACCATATAATTACCTGGCAATGGATTATAAACATCATATTAAATCTAAAATTAGAAAAAATATGCAATGGGAAAAGTCTCTTCAATAAATGGTGCTGGGAAAATTGGACAGCTATATACAGAACAATGAAACTCGACCATTCGCTAACACCATACACAAACATAAAGTCAAAATGGGTGAAAGACCTCAATGTGAGACAGGAATCCATCAAAATCCTAGAGGAGAACATATACAGTAACCTCTTAGACGTTGGCCACAGCAACTTCTTTCAAGATACATCTCTAAAGGCAAGTGAAACAAAAGGGAAAGATGAACTTTTGGGACTTCATCAAGATAAAAATCTTCTGCACAGCAAAGGAAACAGTCAACAAAATAAAGAGGCAACCCACAGAATGGGAGAAGATATTTGCAAATGACACTACAGATAAAGGGCTGGTATCCAAGATCTATAAAGAGCTTCTCAAACTCAACACCCAAAAAACAAATAATCAAGTCAAAAAATGGGCAGAAGATATGAACAGACACTTCTCAAAAGAAGACATACAAATGGCTCTCAGACACATGAAGAAATGTTCATCATCATTAGCCATCAGGGAAATTCAAGTCAAAACCATATTGAGATACCACCTTACACCAGTTAGAATGGCAAAAATTGACAAGGCAAGAAACAACAAATGTTGGAGAGGATATGAAGAAAGGGGAACTCTCTTACACTGTTGGTGGGAATGCAAGTGGGTACAGCCACTCTGGAAAACAGTATGGAGATTCCTCAAAAATTTAAAAATAGAGCTACCCTATGACCCAGCAATTGCACTCCTGGGTATTTACCCCAAAGACACCGATGTAGTAAAAAGAAGGGCCATATGCACCCCAATGTTCATAACAGCAATGTCTGCAATAGCCAAACTGTGGAAAGAGCTGAGATGCCCTCCAACAGACAAATGGATAAAGAAGATGTGGTCCATATATACAATGGAATATTACTCAGCCATCAGAAAGAATGAATACCCAACTTTTACATCAACATGGATGGGACTGGAGGAGATTATGCTAAGTGAAATAAGTCAAGCAGAGAAAGTCAATTATCATATGGTTTCACTTATTTGTGGAACATAAGGAATAGCATGGAGGACACTAGGAGAAGGAAGGGAAAACTGAAGGGGGAGAAATCAGAGGGGGAGACAAACCATGAAAGACTATGGACTCTGAGAAACACACTGAGGGTTTTAGAGGGGAAGAGGGTCGGGCGGTGGGTTAGCCCAGTGGTGGGTATTAAGGAGGGCATGTACTGCATGGAGCATTGGGTGTTATATGAAAACAATGAATCATGGAACACTACATCAAAAATTAATGATGTACTGTATGGTGACTAACATAACATCATAAAATAAAATTAAATTTAAAAAAATTGTAAAATTTCTCAAAGAAAACAGGAGAAAACCTTAGTGTACAGAGAGAATTCACCTTGCCCAGATAAATGTTTGGCCCTTGTCCAGCTCCTGGAAAGGTAAGCCCTAGGCTTTTGGAATATCCTGTTTGATCAGATTTTGTTTACCTGAGGACTATGCTAACTATGTGATTTATGGTGGGTGGGGCTTGGTTCACATGATATCAGTTTGACCTCTGGATGGGCTGGAGACAGGTTCATCAAGCAGATGGTCAGCTATGCCCATATGACTGACCCCCTATAAAAGTCCTGGATACCAAGGCTTGGGTTGAGCTTGCCTGGTTGGCAATACTCTGTATGCACTGCCATATATTATTGCTGGGAAAAAAAGAGCACTGTCCATGTGACTCCATTGGGATAGGACAACTGGAAGCTTATGCCTGGTGTCTCCCGGAACCTACTCTTCATGCCTCTTCTCTTTGTTGATTTTAGTCTGCATCCTTTTGCTGTAACAAACCATAATCGTGAGTATATGGCTTTTCTGAGTTCCGTGAGTCCTTCTAATGATTTGGTGGGGTCCTCAGGACCTCCCAAACTGCACCTAGTGACTCTGCATTAGACAGAGATTTCTGAAATAGGATGCAAAAAGCATGCACGACCTCATTAGTCATTAGGCAAATGTAAATTAAAACCTAATAACCTACAATTAGACACCCAACATAGTGGTGAAAAACAATAAGACTTAGAATGCCAAATGTTAGTAAGATTGCAGAGCAACCAGAACTCTCGTACATTGTTAATAGGCATGGGAAATGGCATAGCCCCTTGAAAACAGTTGGTGGTTTTTAAGAAAATTACCTATATACTTACCATAAGACCCAGGAAGTCAACACTTCAGTATTTACACACGAGAAATGACATGTTCATACAAAGATCTGTACTCAAACATTCATAAGTTTTATTCATAATGACCCCAAATTGGAAACAACTCAAATATGTATCAGTTGTTATGTGGATAAGAGATTGTGGTATATATGCACACAAATGAACATGACTCAGAAATAAAAAGAATAAACTACTGATATACAAAACAACATGCACAAATCTAAAAGATTCTGGAAAAACAAAACAAAACATTCTGCCAAGTGAAATAAGCCAAAGGAGAGTATATACTGTATCATTACATTTATATATAATTATAAAAAAGGGAAAACAATTATGACAGAAAGCCAAACAGTGGCTGCTAGGGCCCTGGGTGGTGGTGATGGAAGGGTGGGAATGACTTTTTGAGGTGATAGAAATATTCTATGTTATGATTTTGGTGGTAGAAACCAAATGCATACATTTCTCAAAACTCAATGAATTGTACAATAAAAAGTTCATTTTCTGTTAAATATTAAAAAAGAATAGATTACATTCTTGAGGGAGTCACATGGTAAGGTCTGCTCACACACTGGGACAAGTGGCTGTAGTTCTCCAGCATCACATGTCTGTACAGCATCCTCTGAGCAGGGCCCAGGGGCTTCCACTCCTCTTGGGTGAACTTTGCAGTCACATCTTTGTGTAACACAGCTGCCTGTAATACACATTTCTTTTTTAAAAAAATTTTATTTATTTATTTGAGAGAGAGTGAGAGAGAGAGAGAGAAAGAGAGATCATGAGCAGGGGGGAAGGGCAAAGGGAGAAGCAGACTGCACTGAGCAGGGAACCCAATGTGGGACTCCATCCCAACACCCTGGGATCATGACCTGAGCTGAAGGCAGATGCTTAACTGACTGAGACACCCAGGCGCCCTGTAATAGCACGTTTCTGATCAACCTGAAGAGTTCAGAAACAGGAGACCTGGAAAATATCTTTGGGAACTCCTTCTTCTGTTTACTGTTGAGAGTTCAGACAAAATGCTACAAAAGATGATTATTATGGCCCTAACTTTGTCTTATAGTTTGGAGTACTCATACAAACAGTACAAATATTATTCTTATTATTCTTATGCCCTAATTAAATTGTATTATATACATATAATACATATAATGCCAGTTAATAATATACTGATTTGGGGACATAGCATAATTGTGCCCTAAAGATGTTTATGGCCTTAGCTGTGAATATATACCTTCCATGGCAAAAGGGACTCTACAGATATGATTAAGGTTAAGTACTTAACTGAAGTACTTTGAAGTGAGGATATTATCCTAAATTATCTGGGTATGCCCGTCCTAATAACATACATCCTTAAAAGCAGAGAACATTTCCCAGCTTTGGTCAGAGCTGGGTCTGACAACAAAAGATGGCTCAGGGAATGTGACATTGTTGGCTCTGAAGATGGAGGAAGGTGGACATCAGCCAAGGAAGAGGGGGTGGCCTATAGAAACAGTGAAACTGCAAAGAAACAAATTCTCCTCTACAGACTCCAGAAAGAAATGCAAACCTGCCAACATCTTTATTTTAGCCCAGGGAGTCTTGTATGAGACTTCTGACCCTCAAACCTCTAAGATAATGAATTTATGTTGTTTTAAGCCACTAGGTTTGTGGTCCTGGCACAACAAAAAACTAATACACTAATCAAGCTTAGTGCTTTATATTTTTCAAGATAAAATTATAAATAGGTTTCTTCATTTACCCCATTCAGATTCTCTGCTGGGATAATGGGGAGTCAACAAAGAGACACATGTAAGCCCTGGCAGTATACATGTGAACAGATTTGTCTTTCAAAAACAGTGCTCTAGAAGAAGAGTGAAGAAACAGAAGAAACCAACTTAAGTGATGACCAGCTATCTTAAGGCAAAGCAATGGGGATGAAGCACATGAAACCAATTCTGTAAGAGAGAGAAACAAAATCGGTCAATAATTTCTTGGGTAGCTATGGAGAGAAAATGCATGAGTAATTGGGTGGGTGCTGATGCCGTAAACTAAGATTGGAAGAACAGGAGAATGGGGTTGGGCAGAGGGTTAGAGTAAAGCAATCATGCTCAAAATGTGCTCAAAATTTCTGTGAACAAAAAGTGGAATTATCCACTTCACAGTTGTTTATATAATTTTGGAGCTCACAAAGGATGTCTAAGATGAAGACAAAAATTTAGGAGACATTAGCCATTAGAAGGTGGTAACTGATGCCACTCTGTAAGTTTACCAGCCCAAAGGAACTGGTACTGATTAATGCAGCAGCAAGCGCAGGGGGCTGAATGTTCAGGAACAGCCCTCAACTAAGGACAAAAACTAGGTAATAAATATTCCACCTCCTTTCCCAGGAAGACCCCTCTGAGAGGCATCTCCTTACTTCCTTGGAGTGTTCCCACAGAGACTGAACCTACAACCCACTGTGATCACTGTGACCACTGACTGTTTTCCCTCTTTCCTGTTTGAATCTTCTCTGTATCCTCACACCTTTTCCCTGGGAAATGGCTCTAACATATACCACCTGCACTCAAGCTGTGGTCTTAGGGTCTGAGGGAATCCATTCCATATCACCCTTCACAATGGCTGGTTTGACATCTTGCTCCATCAGAAGCCAGACTCCTTGTAATGGCCTTTGAAGGCCCACATGACCCATCTCTCTTAGTCTGTTTTATTACTCTCATTACTTATTCTTCCCTAGTCACACTGGCCTGCCTGCTGTCCTGGGACCCCTCCAGCACTACCCTCTCCCAGGACTAATTACTGTCTCAGGATCAAACATTCTCTAGATACCTGAGTGGCTTATTCCTTCATTTTCTTTAAAGTTTCTCTCAAATATCTTCTCATAGAAGCCTATCTGATTATTTTATTTAAAATTATTACTTATTCTTCTAAACCTCTCCATGAAACTTCTACAGCTTTATATTTTTCCATAGCAATTCTTCAGCTTCTGACATACTATGATGTATTTTTTAAAGTTTATTGTACATTTTTTTGTCACTAGAATGTATGCTACATGAGGAAAGATTTTTTTTTGTCTATTGTGTTCACTACTATCTTACCAGTGACTAAAACAGTGCCTTGTGCATAGCATTCAATTAAATGGTGTCAATTAAATGAATGATGAATGAACAAATACTTTGCATGCAAAATGTTACAATCTCTATGGAAAACAACAGTGCAATATTTATCAAAATTAAAAATGCATTTATGTCTGACCAGGTAACCCCATTTCTAGCATTTAACCTATATTTCCCCTTCCCCTACCCTTGGACACACATATATGGAATTATTTATATATAAAGTCATTCATTGTAAATAATTTAAGTGTCTTTCTTAAGCAATACATTGAAAAAAAAAACAATGGTAGTTTCATAAAATGGAAAACCATGCAGCTACACAAAGGAAATAAGGAATTTCACTAAGTCCTGATAGGAAAAATGTCTAAAATACATTATGTAAAAAAAACCAAGGGATGGAACAGGATATACAGTATACAAATTGTTGGCTAAGAATTAGAATAAACATAACCATATTGGCTTGCCTTTTCATAATCAAATAATGGAAGGATATACAAAAAACTTAACAATAAAATAGTTTCTTCGGGAGGCAGAGGACACTAGGATAGATGAAGACAGGGATGGCTCTCGCAGTAGAGGATTCACCTTGTCCAAAGAAAGGTTTGGTTCTTGTCCAGCTCCCAGGAGAAACTCTCTAAGTCCCTGGGATGTCCTGCCTGTTAAGAGTCTCTTTGCCTGGGGGGCCTGGGTATATGCCCTATAGTCTGTGCTAACAATGTGATTTATGATGTGGGCCTTGGGCTGTGAGGTATCAATTTGATCTCTGGAGACAAAGGTGAGCCATGTGGGAATTCAGCCATGCCTACGTGACTAATTGCCAGTTAAATCTCTAGACATCGAGGGCGCCTGGGTGGCTCAGTTGGTTAAGCGACTGCTTTCGGCTCAGGTCATGATCCTGGAGTCCCGGGATCGAGTCCCGCATCGGGCTCCCTGCTCGGCAGGGAGTCTGCTTCTCCCTCTCCCACTCCCCGTTTGTGTTCCCTCTCTCACTGTGTCTTTCTCTGTCAAATAAATAAATAAAATCTTTAAAAAAAAAAAATCTCTAGACATCGAGGCTTGGGTGGTCTTCCTGGCTACCAATATTCCATGTGCGTCGCCGCACATTGTTGCTGGAAGTATGCGGTGTCCACATGAGCACTAGGAGAGGACAACTGAAAGCTCACATCTGGTCTCTCCTGGATTCTGCATTATACGTGTCTTTGCTGATTTTATTCTATATCTTTTTTGTGTAATAAACCATATCCTTGAGTATAATGGCTTTTATGAGTTCTGTAAGTCCTTCTAGCAAATGACTGAACTTGCAGGTGGTCTTGTGAACCTCTCAAATTGCAATACCTTTTTAGATTTTATAACCTTATGAATAGATGACTTATGCAAAACAGAACAAAACACTGACAGCTGGGGGCACAGAATTGCAGAGCACTAAAATGGTAAACATGTGTCCCCTCTACTCTGCAGTTAGAGAACGCTCCCAGCGGAAAATTCCAGGATCACACACAAATACAGAAGTTCTAAATTTCACATCAGGCCAACTAGCCCATATTTTGCTGTTTTTTTTTTTTTAATTCAGTCTCTGTATTAAAATAAAATTTCAAAATAATGCAAATAGGAATTGCTGATATAACAGATAAAATAACTTCAAAATCATGAGAATACTATAGACTGGGTTAAGAAAATACATTAAGGGGAGAAGGAAAGATGGCGGAGGAGTAGGGGACCCTATTTCAACTGGTACCCGGAATTGAGGTGGATATCTACCAGACCACTCTGAGCACCCAAGAAATCAGCCTGGGATGTAAGAAGATCTGGATCTCTACAAACAGAATCTCACAGGCAGTTGGTTTTGAGGTATGAAGCGGGGAGTCGTGATTCCACTGGCAGATATCGGAGGATAAACGGCAGCGGGAGGGAGCCTGTCCATGGGGATCCTACACCGCTGGTGAGCAACAGCCTCACACAAGGGGAGGGGCCACAGACTCGCAGACCGGTAGTGGCGGGGAAAGGACTTTCGGGCAGCCCCCGGGGTGGAAAACCAGACCAGCGGGGTCGCGCGCACGCGAACTGCAGCCCCCCGGACGGAAACCCGGAGCAGCAGGGTTGCACTGGTGAACAGCAACCCCCGGGGTGGAAACCCTGAGCGGCGGGGTGGCGCCTGCAAACTGCAGCCCCCTGGATGGAAACCCGGAGCAGCGGGGTCGTGCGCAGGCGAACTGGGAGCGGCTGGCGGTTTTAGAAGCACAAAGGACAGAGACATGCCCCGACCTGGAGGCAGGACTGGGAGCACTGCGGAGGGGCGCGCAACCCAGGACGCTGCAGTTTATAGCTGCACGGACAGAAATGGAGACTGTGTGGCCCGGAGAGCTCACTGAAGAACAGACTGTGGTCTCTGCTCTGAGGCAGAGGGTTGGAAACGGTCTCTTCTGCTCTGACTCATGGAAGAGATGCAGAAAGCCACCAGGGAAAGCCGTCAGAGAACAAAGGCCCCCAAAACTGATTCCCACTGAGCCCATCTCCCACCACGGCGGGGGGGGGGGGGGGAGCAGGGTAACTCCACCCCAACAGGGTTGCCTGAGTAACAGCACAGCAGGCCCCTCCTGCAGAAGACAGGCTGGGAAAACAAGAGGCCAGCAACCCTAAGGTCCAAAGAAAACAGGTGCATCTTGTTGGGGTTCTGGTCAATAATTTGGACTCTGTACATTCCCTCAAACACACATCAACAGAATGACTAGGAGGATGAACCCCCAAAATAGAAAAGACTCAGAGATTATGACTTATGCTGCAGATTTACAAATGGATGCAGATATAACCAAGATGTCGGAGATGGAATTCAGGTTAGCAATTGTGAAGACAATGGCTAGAATGGAGAAATCAATTATGGCAACATAGAGTCTCTAAGGGCAGAAATGAAAGGTGAATTGGCAGGACTTAAAAATGCTATCAATGAGATCCAATCCAATGTAGATAATCTAACAACTAGGGTAAGTGAGGCAGAAGAACGATTAAGCGACCTGGAAGACAATATAATAGATAAAAAGGGAAAAGAGGAGGCCAGGGAAAAACAACTCAGAATTCATGAAAATAGAATCAGAGAAATAAGTGACACCATGAAGCTTTCCAATGTCAGAAATAAGTCAAGCAGAGAGGACAAGAAGATGTATTTGAGCAAATCGTAGCCGAGAACTTCCCTAATCTGGGGAATGAAACAAACATTCGTGTCCTAGACTCAGAGAGGACCCCTTCCAAGATCAAGGAAAACAGGCCAACACCCTGGCATGTAATAGTAAAACTTGCAAATCTTAGAACCAAGGAAACCATCTTAAGGGCAGTTAGGGGGAAGAGATTCCTTATGTACAGAGGGAGGAACATCAGAATAACGTCAGACCTATCCACAGAGACCTGGCAAGCCAGAAAGGCCTGGCAAGACATATTCAGGGCACTAAATGAGAAGAATATGCAGCCACGAATACTTTATCCAACAAGGCTGTCATTTAGAATGGTTCTATAAAAGGAGAAAGACCCCAAGAATGATATACAACAGAAATTTATAGGGACAATCTGTAAAAACAACGTCTTCACAGGCAACATGATGACAATTAATTCATATCTTTCAATAATCACTCTCAACGTGAATGGCCTAAATGCTCCCATAAAATGGCACAGGGTTGCTATTGGATAAAAAGACAGGACCCATCCATATGCTGCCTATAAGAGACTCATTTTGAACCTAAAGATACATCCAGGCTGCGAGTGAAGGGATGGAGATCCATCTTCCATGCCAGCGGACCTCAAAAGAAAGCTGGGGTAGCAATTCTTATATCAGACAAATTAGATTTTAAACTAAAGTCTGTAAAGTCTGACACAGAAGGACACTATATCATTCTTAAAGGGTCTATCCAATAAGAAGATCTAAAAATTGTAAATATCTATGCTCCCAACATGGGAGCAGCCATCTACATAAGCCAACTGTTAACCAAAATAAAGAGTCATATTGATAACAGTACGTTCCATTGCAGGAGACCTCAATACTCCACTCTCAGCAATAGACAGATCATCTAAGCAGAAAATCAACAAGGAAACAAGAGCTTTGAATGATACACTGGACCAGATGGACCTCATAGATATTTACAGAACATCCCACCCTAAAACAACAGAATACTCATTCTTCTCGAGCGCACCTGGAACTTTCTCCAGAATAGACCACATATTGGGTCACAAATCAGGTCTCAACCGATACCAAAAGATTGAGATTATTCCTTGCATATTCTCAGACCACAATGCTCTAAAACTGGAACTCAATCACAAGAAAAAATTTGGAAGAAATTCAAACACTTGAAAGCTAAAGACTACTCTGCTCAAGAATGTTTGGGTCAACCAGGAAATCAAAGAAGAACTTAAACAATTCATGGAAATCAATGAGAATGAAAATGCATCAGTCCAAAACCTATGGGATACTGCAAAGGTGGTCCTAAGGGGGAAATACATAGCCATCCAAGCCTCACTCAAAAAAATAGAAAAATCGCGAATTCACCAACTAACTCTACACTTTAAAGAACCAGAGAAAAAGCAACAAATGATGCCTAAGCCATGCATTAGAAGAGAAATAATTAAAATTAGAGCAGAAATCAATGAATTAGAAACCAGAAACACAGTAGATCAGATCAACGAAACTAGAAATTGGTTCTTTGAAAGAATTAATAAGATCGATAAATCACTGGCCAGACTTGTCCAAAAGAAAAGAGAAAGGACCCAAATTAATAAAATTAGGAATGAAAGAGGAGAGATCACCTTTAACACCAAGGAAATAGAAACAATTATCAGAAATTATTATCAACAGCTATATGCCAATAAACTGAGCAATTTGGATGAAATGGAGGCCTTTCTGGAACCTATAAGCTGCCAAGACTGAAACAGGAAGAAATTGACAACCTGAATAGGCCAATAACCAGGAACGAGACTGAAGCAGTGATCAAAAACTTCCCAAAAAACAAGAGTCCAGGGCCTGATGGATTCCCTGGGGAATTCTACCAAACATTCAAAGAAGAAATAATACCTATTCTACTGAAGCTGTTTGAAAAAATGGAAAGAAGGAAAACTTCCAAACTCATTCTGTGAGGCCAGCATTACCTTAATCCCCAAACCAGGCAAAGACCCCATCAAAAAGGAGAATTTCAGACCAATATCGCTGATTAATATGGATTCCAAAATCCTCAACAAAATCCTAGCTAATAGGATCCAAGAATACATTAAAAGGATCATCCACCACGACCAAGTGGGATTTATCCCCGGGATGCAAGGGTGGTTCAACATTCGCAAATCAATCAATTCACATTAATAAGACCACATTAATAAGAGGAGGGAGAAGAACCATATGGTCCTCTCAGTTGATGCAGAAAAAAAATTTGACAAAATACAGCATCCTTTCCTGATTAAAACTCTTCAGAGTATAGGGATAGGGGGAACATTCCTCAAGTTCATAAAATCCATCTATGAAAAACCCACAGTGAATATCATCCTCAATGGGGAAAAGCTGAGAACCTTTCCCTTAAGATCAGGAACACTTCAAGGATGCCCACTCTCGCCACTATTGTTCAACATAGTACTAGAAGTCCTAGCAACAGCAATCAGACAACAAAAAGAAATAAAAGGTATTCAAATTGGCAAAGAAGTCAAACTCTCTTTTTTACAGACGACATGATACTTTATGTGGAAAACCCAAAAGACTCCACCCCCAAATTACTAGAACTCATACAGCAATTCAGTAATGTGGCAGGATACAAAATCAATGCACAGAAATCAGTTGCTTTCTTATACACTAACAACGCAACTGTAGAAAGAGAAATTAGAGAAATGATTCCATTTACAATATTACCAAAAACCATAAGATACCTCGGAATAAACCTAACCAAAGAGGTAAAGGATCTACTCTAGGAACTACAGAACACTCATGAAAGAAACTGAAGAAGACACAGAAAGATGGAAAAACATTCCATGCTCATGGATCGGAAGAATAAACATTGTTAAAATGTCTATGCTACCCAGGGCAATCTACACCTTCAATGCCATCCCGATCAAAATTCCAATGACATTTTTCAAAGTGCTGGAACAAACAATCCTAAAATTTGTATGGAATCAGAAAAGACCCCGAATCACCAAGGAGATGTTGAAAAGAAAAACAAAGCTGGGGGCATCACGTTGCCTGATTTCAAGCTATGTTACAAAGCTGTGATCACCAAGACAGCATGGTACTGGCACAAAAACAGACATACAGACCGATGGAACAGAATAGAGAACCCAGATATGGACCCTCAACTCAATGGTCAAATAATCTTCGACAAAGCTGGAAAAAATATACAATGGAAAAAAGACAGTTTCTTCAATAAATGGTGCTGGGAAAATTGGACAGCCACATGCAGAAGAATGAAACTCGACCATTCTCTAACACCATACACAAAGATAAACTCAAAGTGGATGAAAGACCTCAATGTGAGACAGGAATCCATCAAAATCCTAGAGGAGAACATAGGCAGTAACCTCTTTGACATCGGCCACAGCAACTTCTTTCAAGATACATCTCCAAAAGCTAGTGAAACAAAAGCAAAAATGAACTTTTGGGACTTCATCAAGATAAAACACTTCTGCACAGCAAAGGAAACAATCAACAAAACAAAGAGGCAACCCACAGAATGGGAGAAGATATTTGCAAATGACACTACAGATAAAGGGCTGGTATCCAAGATCTATAAAGAGCTTCTCAAACTCAACACCCAAAAAACAAGTAATCAAGTCAAAAAGTGTGCACAAGATATGAAAAGACACTTCTCTGAAGAAAGACATACAAATGGCTAACAGACAGATGAAAAAATGTTCATCATCATTAGCCATCAGGGAAATTCAAATCAAAACCACACTGAGATACCACCTTACACCAGTTAGAATGGCAAAAATGGACAGGGAAAGAAACAACAAATGTTGGAGAGGTTGTGGAGAAAGGGAACCCTCTTACACTGTTGGTGGGAATGCAAGTTGGTACAGCCACTTTGCAAAACAGTATGGAGGTTCCTCAAAAATTTAAAAATAGAGCTACCCTATGACCCAGCAACTGCACTCCTGGGTATTTACCCCAAAGACACAGATGTAGTGAAAAGAAGGGCCATATGCACCCCAATGTTCATAAAAGCAATGTCCGCAATAGCTAACCTGTGGAAAGAGCCAAGATGCCCTTCAACAGACGAATGGATAAAGAAGATGTGGTCCATATATACAATGGAATATTACTCAGCCATCAGAGGATGAATACCCATCTTTTACATTAACATGGATGGGACTCGAGGTGATTATGCTAAGTGAAATAAGTCAAGCAGAGAAAGTCAATTATCATATGGTTTCACTTATTTGTGGAACAAAAGGAATAGCATGGAGGACATTAGGAGAAGGAAGGGAAAAATGAGGGGGGGGGCGGGGATTGGAGGGAGAGATGAACCATGAGAGACTATGGACTCTGAGAAGCCAACAGGGTTTTAGAGGAGCGGAGGATGGATTGGTTAGCCTGGTGATGGGTATTAAGGAGGGTACGTACTGCATGGAGCACTGGGTGTTATACGAAAACAATGGATCGTGGATCACTACATCAAAAACTAATGATGTATTGTATGGTAACTAATATAACATAATAAAATTAAAAAAAAGATTTAAAAAAGGAAATACATTAAAACATATAAAACCATAATTTTTTATGAATCTATAATGACAAATATTAAAAATAGAAATGAAGGATAAACCCATGATCACTTAATAAAGTTGTTCAATAATCAAAATCTTCACTTTTGTGTGATTTTATAGTCCCCACAAGACTCTCAGTATAAGTTTCAGAAAATCTACAAATAACAGGTAATTTTCTCATATAAATTATTAGAAAAAACAAAATAGAGAAACAGAGCAGGGAAGTATCCCAATTTCTTTTATGAGTCTAAAAAACATGGTATGATAACTGGGCAGGCATGTTAGAAAATTGTAGGGTGAACTAAATTGTGATATAGAAATAAAAATTCTGGTATGCCTGGGTGGCTCAGTTGGTTAAGCGTCTGCCTTCTGCTCAGGTCATGATCCTGGGGTCCTGGGATTGAGTCCTGCATCAGGCTCCTTGCTCGGCGGGGAGCCTGCTTCTCCCTCTGCCTGCCGTTCCCCCTGCTTGTGCTCTGTCTCTCTCTCTGAAAAATAAATAAATAAAATCTTAAAAAAAAAAAAGAAATAAAAATTCTAAAAATAGTATTGGGGGAAAGATATATTTTATATATATAATATAAAGCAACTCACCAGTCAGTAGCTAGTAGGGTCTATTCAGTAATTCAAGAATAAGTTTGTGTTAGAAATTCCATCATACTATTCACAGTATTTATAAAGTAAATAAATTATACCTTTCCTTCAATAGATACAGAAGTACTCAATGTAACTCATTGTACATTTATGACTAATTTGAAACTTAAGCAAATTAGAGGGAACCTAACTTACCCTCGCAAAGGTTACCTACCAAGAGCCAACAGCAAGCATCAGAGTTAAGGAGGACATGGTGTATGATTTTCCTCAAGATTAACTTGATCTATTTCTATTCTTACCTCTCCACTTAATACGTGGATCCTTCTAAACCTCATAAGTCCATTATAATACAAAGTGAGGAATGAACACAGGGCTCACCTGAGATGTGTTCTTTTTTGAGTCTCTTCTGCCTCTGCCCTGAAGCTCCGGAGAGAGATCTAAGGTCAAAAGGGTGCTTTCTCTTAGGTAAGATTCTTGTTACCAGAGGCCCCCTGCTTCCTACAAGAGTGGCTTTGTCCCAAGAGAGCTGGACGTGGGCCTGGGTATCAAATTAATTTTAAGATCACAAGCCTGACTCTCGGAATAACAGACTTAAAACATAAACCTCCTGTAGAGCAGAAGGGACCAGGAGCCTTAATATGACTCAAGGGATCTGAAGAGACAGCAGAAATCTCAAAATACAGTTGTCACATGGTGGGATTCCAGCCATATTTACTTAGGATTTTACCCCTGGGGACTTAGGGACAGTTGAGTTTTCTAATGCTGTGATATTAGAAAGAGTACGAGATTGGGTGTCAAACATACTACTCTTTGAATGTAAGTTCCATCGCTGGCTAGCCTGTGACCTGAGCATAGCATTTCACTAATCTGAGCCTGTTGGTTTTTTAAATAATGCATTATTTTCTAAAAATGTTGATAATTATACCTGTCTCACAGGATAGTTGTGAGATTTAATAACTACTCAACAAAAGCAGCAGCTCACTATTCGTAGTGAAGATACTTGGTTATGTGCTTTACAGTTGACATTTTTTGAATTGCCAAGAGACAGTCATTATAAATGTCCTAGTTTTCAGATAAGAAACCAGACTTACCCAGGTTCCTTCTGTCGTTTTGGATTTGTCAACTGCTTTACAGCTAACAGAGGTGGAATTCAGGCACATGGTCCCCCCCCCCCCCCCCTCCCCCCGCTCTCCTGAGCACTGCTCCTGAGGAAGACCCCCCCGACCTGCACCCCCAGAGCCGGGGTCACTACCCCTACCTTTGACCTCAAAAAGGTCCCAGGGGATAGCTGAGGGGTAACTGGGACATCCAAGGACGATACCCCGGTGGCGCCCTGGCCTCGTGGAGCTTGTGCCTTCTCAGCTGAGGTGCCAGCCTTCCACAGGCGCAAAGCCACCAAAGCTCAGAGATACCCAGCCAGCAGAAACGTGAGTTCCTGAAGGAGGAAGGGGGAACGAGGGATGCACGTGCGCAAAAGGAGCCAAAGAGAGTGGTCCCAGAATTCTGTGTGTGAGTCAGTGCGATTCAGGGCTACATTCCTTATAAACCTTGTCCCCTGAGCTTGAGGTGATTGCTATGGCTTTTCGCATTTTAAAAACGTTTGCTAGATGTCAGTGAAACTTGCATATGGTCTGGACATTAGAAATATGAAGGAAAATTACAGTTACTTTTGCCAAGTAAGAAAAGGCAAGGCTGTAAAACAATAAAGCAAAGCTGTAAAACAAAGCGTTTATTTGGGGTCTTAGGAATTGCAATTTGGGAGACACAAATTCAGGCAGTAACTTAGATTGCACTAAGAGAGGAAGGGGCTTAGAATTTTTAAAGGTGAAGGAGGACTTTTAGGCACATTACATAATTTCTTTCTTTCTTTTTTTTAATGATTGGTACTAGCAGGGTTACAGTAACACTATTCTATACACAATTGGTTGGTAAGGTTAGTGCTAGGCAGAAAGTCTTGCACGCTGCTGATATTCATCCAGGATGTTTGCAGCTTGGCAACAAGCCAAATTCATCATTCTTCTGAGACTTGAGACAGGAGGCTTGCATATAGGCCTTACTTCCTCAGTGTCCTACTGATTCTATTTTAGGTGACTCAGAAATGCTGACTCCAGTTTATTTTTATCACTCTTGTTAATTATGAAAATAATGTTAGTATTATGTAGGAAAATTTACTTATTTTTAAGAGTTATGCCAACTGAGGTATTTAGGCGTGAAACCATATATCTATAATTTTATAAATTCTCAGCCAAACGATTAGGCACATAAAGTAGAACAAAATTTTAAAATTTTGTAAAATGAAAAAAAAATAAATAAAATTTTGTAAAATGAGGCAATAAATATGGGTGCTTATTTCACTATGTTCTAATGGTCTGTTTGAAAAATTTTGTAGTACAAAATTTTCCTTGAACTAAAACTTCAAAAATATGGATTTGCTCTGCTAGTGTGCCTCTTAAAATCAAAACCATCAAAAGAAGTGAAAGTACACATTTATTGGGAATAAAGCTGTGAAATGTAAATAAAAGGGTAGAACATGGAGCACAGCATTATGATAAAATAACAGCATCTGTGACCAACATCTTTACCTCAGGAAAGAAAAAAAAAAAAAGCAAGATCTTTCCGGAAATCTAGAAATAATACGCAAAAATACACACAATGAAAGTAAGAAAATTGTTATCATACAATCATGCATCTTCCAGAGACGGGCATATTAGAGAAAAGTCTTTTTACTAATTACGTATATTGAGAATGTTTTTGCTCAGTATTATTTTTCATTACCATTTCTTCTGTGACGATGACAGATTTTTAAAAGATGGATCCTATTCAAACTGGAGGAAGAAATTAATAGCCATCAAGAAGTTAGTGCAATCTTTATGAAACAGGCGTAAAGCATTAATACTAAGCAGCTTTTCTAGAAAACATTCGTCCCCTCTGCCCTTGGAACCCCGCCCCAAGCCTCGCTCGGCGCTCGGTAGTCCCGCCCGAGTGGGCCACAATCAACCTCCTCCGCCTCCCTCACAGTCAAAAGTTAGGGACGCGGGCGGGCGCTTGCCGGCGGGAGGGGTCAGGGGAGGTGTCCGGGCAGAGTCTCCACGGCTCCCGGGCGCGTTCGGCTACGTCGCTCTGCTGGGATTGGGCAAATCCTCCAGTGGCGCTCCAGGCCCTCCCGCAGCCCTGGGTGCCGGGGTGCCTCCGTGGTCGCTCCCGGGCCACGGTGAACGGGTCTCGGTCTATCCTGGTTGGGAAGCGAGTCCTCTGTGTCAGCCGATTCCCCAGGGTCGTGGATTTGCTCTGTTAATCGGACTGAAGTTTCTGTTTTTTGCAAAAATGGACCCTACTTGGTATCATGTGGCTTCCTTTGGGAAAGGCAGAAAACGCAAAAACATGAACCTTTAATGCAAAAGGTAAATGTAATAGTAGTGACAGTTTAATAAAGGTGGACGCACCAGCATTTATTCATTTTATGCAAACGGGTTGTTCTTCGATTTTACGCAGTCTTAGAAAATCAAGAATAAGTTTTTGTGGGAAGGGGTACACTCCTCCCCTTCTTGAGTTCTTTTGTCTGGTCTAATAATGAAATGGACAAAAGACAGATTAGCAGGAGAAAAAATAATAATTTCATACATATAAAGGTCTCATAAATAAGGGATCTAAGAAGTGACCAAGATAGGCAGCTTTTATACTTTTTAGAAAAAGAAACAATAATTTGTGAGGAATGGGCAAAGCAAAGAAACTTAGGTTTGGGTATTAATTAGTGAGGAATCTAAGCAGAATTTGTTTATACTGACTTCCTGGTTCTGAATTCCCTATCTCTGGTGATAAGGATGTCTCTATACCTCTTGTTACAGGGAGATTTATTTCCTGCTTTCTGTAGAGGAAGCAGGGTCAAAGTGTTCTTCTTGTACTGGCTGTTTCTTAAGTAATTTTAATTAAAAATAACCAATATTCCACTGTGGCATTATCTTGGGGTGTCTTGACCTGAGCACCAACACTTTGCAACTTGGTTTTTTTCATCCTCCTGGCTGAACAAGTCTGTTTAATAAGACTGCTATTCCTTAAACGCTTCATAGAGTTCTTGTTTTTGTTTAAATATTTATTTTAAAGTTATAAATATATGTTCAGTTGATCAAAATTCAATGCACAATGGTATATTGGAAGTTTCCTTTCACTCTCTACTCCACTTTCCAAACATAACCCATGTTAACTGGAATAAAGATTCAGTGCAGCAAAATAAACACACGTTTTTCAAAAAAATTCTATGTCCACTTAATTCACTTACTTTTATACTTAACATTGTTTTGTGGTCCGGTTGTCTGGTCATGCTTTGTGGAACTATCTCATTCTTTTTCCTAGCGCGGAAAAAGATTATTCTATGTGGGAGGTGTATCATATTTATTTAATTAATGCCTTTAAAAATTTTTATTTAAATTCAATTTAATTAACATAGGGTATTATTAATTTCATAGGTAGAATTTAGTGATTCATCAGTTGTAATTAATGCCTTTTTGATGATTATTTAATTCCTTTGCAATTACCATTATCAAGGATAATATACAGTGAATATCTTTGTCCATATATCTTTGCATATTTGTGTGACTTCTGCAGTGCAGATGCCAAGAATATGGAATTTTTCCATTGAAATGTGTACCTATGTAAAAATTTAAAAGATGTTAGCAATAGTCTTCCAAAGTGTGTTTCTCTCACACACTTTACAACACTGGATATTATTAGAGATGCTAAAAGAATTTGCTATTCATGTTGTATATTCATTTTTATTGTGTTTGTATAATTTTTCTCTTTGATGGGTAAAACACTTTATAAATGAAGTCTTCCTCATATGTGTTCCAATTGTTCTGTAGTCTATCTTTGGCATTGTCTTTGGGCATTACTTCTATCTTCTTATTGTGAGTGTTGTTGGCCAGTAAAAGTGTTAAGTTTTTACATAGTCAGTCTTTCTTTTTTCACTATTATCATGCCATCCAAATTCAAGATATATAAATATTCACCCATTATCTCTTCTAATACTATATGTGCTTTCTTTAAATCTTTGTGTGAGTTTAATTTATTTTGGCATTGATTGAAAGAGTGTTGCAGATTCTTTCCCCCCAAATTAATGTTGATAGAGTGCACCATAATATATTTATTAATCTGTTATTATTTTTGTGTTAATTTGAAAATTTGCTTTTCTTACATATTAAAGTCCATATGGACTTGGATCTATTTCTGGACTTTGTATTCTGTTCCCTTGTCTGTTTATCATTGCACCATTTCTTTATTTTCAGAATTTTTCCTGGTTGTTCTCTCATACTTTCTACCAAGATAAAGTTTAGAATAAGTTTTTAGGGTCCAACCTATTAAATAATTGTGTTGAGATTTGGGTTATCACGTTATTAAATTAATATGAATTAATTGGTGAGAAATGACATTTTTACAAAAGTGATGCCATCTTCCTGAGAACAATATGGTATTTCCACTTATGCAAGTCTTCTTTAAATCCCTCCATACAGGCTAATCATGTTGAACATACAGACATACACACACAGGTTTATTATATTCAATCTGATTCTTTTCATTGTCATTAATAAAAATATATTTTTGAACAAGTTCTTTTTACTCTGTTGATGGTGTCTTTTGATACATAAAAGTTTTTAATTTTGATGAAGTCCCATTTACCTAATTTACTCTTTTGTTGCTCAGGCTTTTGGTATCATATTTAAGAATCCATTGCCAAATCCAAGATCAGAATGATTTACTCTATGTTTTCCTTAAAAGTTTTATGATGGGATGCCTGGGTCACTCAGTTGGTTGAGCGGCTGCCTTCAGCTCAGGTCATGATCCTGGGGTCCTGGGATTGAGTCCCGCATCAGGCTCCCTGCTCACCAGGAAGCCTGCTTCTTCCTCTACCTGCTGTTCCCCCTGCTTGTGCTCTCGCTCTCTCTCACTCTCTGACAAATAAGTAAATAATATCTTTAAAAAAAAGTTTTATGATTTTTAACTATTATATTAAATCATTGACCCATTTTGTGTTAATTTTTGCCTATGGTGTGAGGTAAGGATCCAACTTCATTCTTTTCCATGTGGATATGCAGTTTTCCCAGTACCATTTATTGAAGAGAATATTTTTCCCAATGAAAAGGTCTTAACATCCTTATCAAAAACAATTGGTCGGGCGCCTGGGTGGCTCAGTTGGTTAAGCGGCTGCCTTTGGCTCAGGTCATGATCCTAGGGTCCTGGGATCGAGCCCTGCGTTGGGCTCTCTGCTCAGTGGGGAGCCTGCTTCTCCCTCTCCCACTCCCCCTGCCTGTGTTCCCTCTCTCACTGTCTCTCTCTCTGTCAAATAAATAAATAAAATCTTAAAAAAAAAATCAGTTGGTCATCAGCTGCAGCAGCTTCTTGCTAGACATGTCCTTAGAGGCAAGGGAAATAAAAGCAAAACTGAACTATTGGGACTTCATCATGATAAAAAGCTTTTGCACAGCAAAGGAAACAGTCAACAAAACTAAAAGGCAACCTACAGAATGGGAGAAGATATTTGCAAATGACTTATCAGATAAAGGGCTAGTATCCAATCTATAAAGAATTTATCAAACTCAACACCCAAAACCAAAAAATCTAGTCAAGAAATGGGCAGAAGACATGAACAGACATTTCTCCAAAGAAGACATACAAATGGCTAACAAACACATGAAAAAATGCTCAACATCCCTCGGCATCAGGGAAATACAAACACTAAACCACAATGAGATACCATCTCACACCAGTCAGAATGGCTAAAATGAACAACTCAAGAAACAACAGATACTGGCGAGGATGCGGAGAAAGGGGAACCCTCTCACATTGTTGGTGGGAATGCAAACTGGTGCAGCCACTCTGGAAAACAGTACAGAGGTTCCTCAAAAAGTTAAAAATAGAACTACTCTACAAGCTAGCAATTGTGTTACTAGGCATTTATCCAAAGGATACAAACATAGTGATTCAAAGAGGCACATACACCCCAATGTTTATAGCAGCAATGTCCATAATAGCTAAAGTATGGAAAGAGCCCAGATCTTTATCCATTCATCTGTCAAGATGAATGGATAAAGAAGAGGTGGTATATATATACAATAGAATATAACTTAGTCATCAAAAAGAATGAAATCTTGCCATTTGCAATGATGTGGATGGAACTAGAGGGTATAATGGGAAATGAAATAAGTCATTCTGAGAAAGACAAATACCATATGATTCACTCATATATGGAATTTAAGAAGCAAAACAGACAAACATAGGGGAAGGGAAGGAAAAATAAAATAAGAGGAAAACAGAGAGGGAGGCAAACCATAAGAGACTCTTAACTATAGGAAACAAACAGGATTGCTGGAGGGGAGGTGGGGGGAGATGGATAATTGGTTGATGGGCATTAAGGAGGGCACTTGTAATGACCACTGGGTGTTATATGCAACTGGTGAATCACTAAATTCTATCCCTGAAACTAATAATATAGTATATGTTAACTAAATTGAATTTAAATAAAAAATTTAAAAAAATCAATTGGTCATACATGTATGGATTTATTTCTAGACTCTCAAGTCTATTCCATTGGCCCATCAGATTTCCATATGAATTTGAGGATCAGCTTTTCCATTTCTGAAAAAGGAAAAAAAAAAAAAGGCCATTGGGGTTTTGATAAAGATTGTACTGAGGGGTGCCCGGGTGGTGCAGTTGGTTGAGCATCTGACTCTTGGTTTTGGTTCAAGTCATGATCTCATGCGTCATGGGATCAACCTGAGGTCAGGCTCTGCTCTCAGTATGCAATCTGCTTGGGACTTTCTCTCCCTGTCCCTCTGCCGCTCCCCCATTATCTCCTTTCTTTCTCAAATAAATGAATAAATCTTTAAAAAAAAGAATCTGTAGATCACTTTGGCTAATATTACCATTTTAATAATATTAGGTCTCAATGAGATACCACCTCACACCAGTCAGACTGGCTCAAATTAACAAGTCAGGAAACGACAGATGTTGGCGGGGATGTGGAGAAAGGGGAACCCTCCTACACTGTTGGTGGGAATGCAAGCTGGTGCAGCCACTCTGGAAAACTGTATGGAGGTTCCTCAAAAAGTTGAAAATAGAGCTACCATATGATCCAGCAATTGCACTACTGGGTATTTACCCCAAAGATACAAAAGTAGGGATCCGAAAGGGTACGTGCACCCCGATGTTTATAGCAGCAATGTCCACAATAGCCAAACTGTGGAAAGAGCCAAGATGTCCATCGACAGATGAATGGATAAAGAAGATGTGGTATATATATACAATGGAATATTATGCAGCCATCAAAAGGAATGAGATCTTGCCATTTGCAACGACGTGGATGGAACTGGAGGGTATTATGTTGAGTGAAATAAGTCAAACAGAGAAAGACATGTATCATATGATCTCACTGATATGAGGAATTCTTAATTGTAGGAAACAAACTGAGGGTTGCTGGCGTGGGGGGTGGGGTGGAGGGATGGGGTGACTGGGTGATAGACACTGGGGAGGGTATGTGCTCTGGTAAGCGCTGTGAATTGTGCAAGACTGTTGAATCTCAGATCTGTACCTCTGAAACAAATAATGCTATATATGTTAAGAAAAAAAAAAAAAAAAAAAAGAAGATAGCGGGAGGGGAAGAATGAAGCGGGGGAAATCGGAGGGGTAGACGAACCATGAGAGACGATGGACTCTGAAAAACAAACAGGGTTCTAGAGGGGAGGGGGGTGGGAGGATGGGTTAGCCTGGTGGTGGGTATTGAGGAGGGCACATTCTGCATGGAGCACTGGGTGTTATGCACAAACAATGAATCATGGAACACTTCATCTAAAACTAATGATGTAATGTATGGGGATTAACATAAGAATAAAAAAATAAAAAAATAATAATAATATTAGGTCTTTCAATCCATGAATACAACATGTATTTTTTGTTTATTTGTGTCTTCTTTAATTTCTTTTAGTATTGTGTTGTAGTTTACAGGGTACAAGTCTTTCACCTATAGAGATAGATAAGTAGGTGAGAGAGAGAGAGAGAGGGAGGGAATCCTTCCCAGTCTTTGCAGATTAGTTTTATATTGGGGTTTCCTACAACACATAGGCCATTTGCAACTCTGCCTTATTCTTCACTTCCTGCTTGCACTGAGCCTATAGGTCAGGTAGAGGTAAAAACTTAGGGTTTTCTTAGGTCTTTTTCTGAGCATGCATCATGTTCCAGGCATGCACAGTAGCTTTCTAAATCCTCCCAGTATACACTAGAACTTTTGAATGTCCTGATTTCTCAAAGGAACTCTCTCCCCAGATTTTCCTCTCTGGCTTTCAACACTCTAGTTTTGTACTCCCAGTCACCTGCAGATTGTTCATTTGCCTTACAATATTCTCAAGGATTGCCCATGATTTTGCCATCCTGAGTTCTGAGTTAGGAAAAAAGACAAGTGCCTTGCATCTGTCCTTCAAGTAGCCCCCAGACAGATCAGAATAGACAAACACAATGTTTTGAGAATAAAGTCTGCTCTGGTTCCCCCACAACGAAAGACCAGGGTTTTTCACTAGGATCATGGTCTTCATAATTGCCACTGAACCAGGGAAGGGGGTGGAGCAAGGGAAGGTAAAAAGGCCACAAAGCTTTCCTACTGTTTTTAAGTTGGCTTTTTCTTGATTCAGCTTTTTTTCCCCTAGGTTACTTGTAGATCTCTGATTATTCTGATCAGAGTTCTGATAAAGTTGATTTTGACAGTTTTTTTTTCTTGGTATTTCAGTGTCTTCATGGAGGGACAGGCCCATGGAGCTGCCATTTTCACTAATGACCCTTTAATTCTTTGAGCATATTATAAAAGTTGTTTTGACGTCATTGTTTGCTAAATTCAACATTTGAATCTACTCAGTGTCATTTCTATTGATTGCTTTGTTCCCCCTGAGTTTGAGTCATACTTTCTTGTTTCTTTTCATGTCTTACAACTTGTTGTTATTGTTGTTGAAAGCTACACAATTTAGATAACATATCATAGTACTTCTGTATTATCGTTGTCTCCCTGATTGTTGCTCTTATTTATCTTTAGCTACTTGTCTGGACTTAAACTACAATATCTATTTCCCTGGCAATGTGTGGCTGCTGATACCTCTACTCATCTTTTAAATTCTTATTTTTATTTTTCGGTATGGCTTACTTGATTTTGCATAGGTAACTGCCTAACTTAGTGGTTAGCCAGTGATTTGGGTAGAGATTGTGGTTTTATACCATAAGCCCATAGGCTCCCACCCTCAGCTAATGGATCTGTGTGTGGTTCAGGGAGTATATTCAAGTTCAGCCAGTTCCCAAGTCTGCCTTGACTTTTACTATATATTCAGCTCTCTTGGTTCTCCCCCAAACAAATGTGTTGGCTTACAGGTAGCTTTGGATGTGGCCCTGCTATAACTCCCTCATTTCCAGAATCTCTCTATAAAATTTCTGTTTCACCATTTGCCCCAACAGGATCTGCAACCTCAGTCTAGTAGAGCTGTGGGTTTTCTCTCTGTTTCCTATGAAGTTTTCTACTTTTACTGACAAATCTGTCTGTGTGGGTTTTTGCCCTCAGTACAAAATCATGTCTGCTCCTTCTACCAGCAAGTTTGCTGGGTTTTTTTGTTTTGTTTTGTTTTGTTTTTGTTTTTATGGCCAGTCCCACTGTGCCCATTATCAATGTATTACCTTTTCACTCCAAATTCATTCTTCACTGTGTGATCTGTAAAAATAATTCTGGTCCTTTAAAAGTTTTCCTTTGCCATTTGGCATGATGTTTATGCTGTCAGGAGGGGGGATCAGAGACATATTACAGGAGGAAGGGGTTTTCCTTCCAGTTTCCTCCTGCTCTGTTGGCAGGCTACCAGTGTGCAGCTCCTAAAACACTCGTGGCTTCTCCAGCATCCACTCCTGCAATGCATCCATTTTCCACAGGACCAGACCCCTGCAGTGTGTGTGGCTTCTCCAGGATCCAGCATCCAGTGTGCAACTCCTGCAGTGTACAGTGGCAGTAATAACCTAACAGCCAGTAGCTCCCCCCACCCCTTTAGATAGAGTTGTCCTGGGTATCTCCAGTGAAACTCCTGTCCATGAATTCTTTAGATGGAGAATTTTTGCAAGTTCCAGAAGGCAGATTTTTTTTTCCAGCACATTCCATGGGTATGACACCACTGTGACTTCTCAGCCATTCAGGGAGCCATAGCTATGCTCTCTCCAACCAAGTCTGGATTTCACCCTGAGGTCTGGGGAAGAGGGATCTTTATTGGGTGCTCTGTCTCAGTCTTAACGGTTATAGTTGCTGCTTATATTCTTGCTGTTCTGATATTTTTTAGAGTTCTCTTTGTTTTTTTTTCAGTCAATACATTATTACTTCAATTTTTTTATAGCTAATAATTCTTTATATTTTTTCTTGTTCAAATTATTGTGTAGTTTCTTTCTCCTGACTAGATTTTGACTTGTACACACACCTTGGAAAAACAAGTTACTTCTCACTGCACTGGAAGTAGATAATAGGAGAAGCCCCAAAAAACAAAACCTTAGACCCCCACTGAATAGAAGAAAATGTTTGCAAAGTCATTTATCTGATAAGCCATTTAATACCCAGAATATATAAAGAACTCTTACAACTCAACAACTAAAAGACAAACAACCCATTTAAAAATGGACTAAGGGGGCATCTGGGTGGCCCAGTTGGTTAAGCGTCTGACTCTTGATTTTGGCTCAGGTCATGATCTCAGGATTGTGAGATCAAGCCCAGCATTGGGCTCATGTGCTGGGCATGGAGCCTGCTTAGGATTCTTTCTCTCCCTCTCCCTCTGCCCCTCCCCCCTCTAAAAAATTTTTTTAAAAAATGGACTAAGGACTTAGTCATTTCTCCAAAGAAGATACACAAATGACCCTTAAGCACATGGAAAGATGTTTAACATTGATTGTCATTAGAGAAATACAAATCAAAACCACAATGAGATCCCACTTCACACTCACTAGAATGACACTAATAAAAAAATGGAAAATAAATGATGTGGAAAAATTGGAAGAAGTCTTGTACATTGTGGGAATTTAAAATGGTGCAATTGCTGTGGGAAGCAGTTTGGCAATTGTTCAAAAAGTTAAACATAAAATTCCTCTCCTAGGTACATACCCAAAAGAATTAAAAGCACATACTCAAACAAATATATGTATACACATGTTCATAGCAGCATTATTTGCAATAGCCAAAGGTGGAAAAAAACCCAAATGTCCATCAACTGATTAGGAGGTAAGGAAATTGTGGTGTATTGGTATAATGGAATATTATTCAGCTTTAGAAAAATAGAGTACTGATACATGGTACAATGTGGATGAACTTTGAAAACACTCTGCTAAATAAAATAAGCCAGACAAAAAAACACACGTATTTTATGATGCCACTTGTCTTAGTCTAATCTGGCTGTTATAACAAAATACCACAGACTGTGTAACTAATAAAAAAAAAAAACAGAAATTGATCTCTCACAGCTCTGAAGGCTGGGAGGTCCAAGATCATGGTACCAGCAGATTCAGTGTGGTGGCTGGTGAAGGCACACCTCCTGATTCATAGACGGTGTTTTCTTTCTGTGTTCTCACATGGTGGAGGGGGCTAGGAATTCCAAAGCCCCCACCTCCTAATATTTTGGGGGGTTAGTACTTCAACATATGAATTTTGAAGGGACACAAACTTTCAGACCATAGCAAGATCCAGAATAGGTAAATCCATAGAGACAGAAAACAAATTGGTGGTTTCCAGGGACTGGGGGTAGAAGGGAGTGGTTAGCAATGTTTAACTGGTCTTTTTTTTTTTTAAAGATTTTATTTATTTATTTGACAGAAAGAGACAGTGAGAGAGGGAACACAAGCAGGGGGAGTGGGAGAGAAAGAAGCAGGCTTCCCGCTGAGCAGGGAGCCCAATGTGGGGCTCGATCCCAGGACACTGGGATCATGACCTGAGCTGAAGGCAGACGCTTAACGACTGAGCCACGCAGGCACCCCTGGTCTTTTTTTTTTTTAAACAGTGTTTCATTGTGTGGTGATGAAAATGCTTTGGAATTAAATAGAGGTGGTGGTTGCACAACTTTGTGAATATACAAAGTGACACTGAATTGTTCACTTTAAAATGGTTAATTTTATGTTATGTAAATTTCACCTCAATAAGAAATATTTTATTTATTTATTTATTTATTTTAAAGATTTTATTTATTTGACAGAGAGAGACACATTGAGAGAGGGAACACAAGCAGGGGGAGTGGGAGAGGGAGAGGCAGGCTCCCCGCCAAGCAGGGAGCCTGACGCAGGGCTGGATCCCAGGACCCTGGGATCATGACATGAGCCGAAGGCAGACACTTAACAACTGCGCCACCCAGGCGCCCCAATAAAAAATATTTTAAAAATAATAAAACAAGAGCATGTTTAAAGAATTATAGAAAAAATAATATGACAAAGCAACAAATAAGGATTTTCAAGAGAAATAGACATAAAAATACCTAAAGAAAATTTAAGATGAAAAATACAATATGCAACATGAAAAATTTAGCAGATGGGTTCAACAGCAGATTTATGGTGGTAAAACAAATATTTAGCAAACTTTAATGGAAGTTATCTTGACTTTAGAATCATCAGTAAATTATGTAAGTTGTACCTCATAAATTTACATAAATACCTCATCCCCTCCTCCTCATCCACATCTCAGGCCTATCATCTTCCCCTGGCCCATTGAGCCAACTTTATAACAACTCTCACATCTTCAGTTCCAATCTCAACATTTTACACTGGGTGTCTTATGTTAACTAGGAACCTACTAGGAGTGTGTGTGTGAGAGATATTGTTCATTGTAAAGCTCTTGTGTTTCTGTCATACATACCAAACAAAAGATTATTTTATTTTATTATTTTTTTTAAACAAAGATTTTATTTATTTATTTGACAGAGAGAGAGACAGCGAGAGAGGGAACACAAGCAGGGGGAGTGGGAGAGGGAGAAGCAGGCCTCCCGCCGAGCAGGGAGTCCGATGTGGGGCTTGATCCCAGGACCCTGGGATCATGACCTGAGCCGAAGGCAGACGCTTAACCAACTGAGCCACCCAGGAGCCCCCAAAAGATTATTTTAAAGGTACTTTATGTTATAGTTAAGAACAGAAGAAAATAATATATAATGGTATGAAATATCATACTGCATGGTGGGTATGGTCATGTTGTACCTTTAGCCCCCCAATTTTTTAATATAATAAGATATACATAACATAAATTTACCATCTTAGCAATTTTTAAGCATAAAGCTAAGTGGTATTAAGTATATTCATATTGTTGCATAACCATCATCACCATCCATCTCCAGAACTCTTTTCATCTTGAAATACTAAAACTGCTGTTGAAAAAAAATCCCCATTATCCTTCTCCCCCAACCTCCAGCAATCACCATTCTAGTTTCTATATCTATGAATGTGACTACTTCAGGTAACTCATATACATGGAATCATACAGTAGTTTTTTTTTTTTTGTGACTGGCTTATTTCACTCATTTCACTCAACCTAATGTCCTCAAGGTTCATCCATGTTGTAGCATGTTTCAGAATTACCTTCCTTTATTTTTTTTAATTGGGGTAAAAAAAATAACAAAAAATTTACCATTTTAACCATTGGAAGTGTATATTTTGGTAACATTAATTTATTCAAATTGTTGTGCAACAGATCTCCAGAACTTTTTCACCTTGTAAAACTGAAACTCTATAACCATTGAACAACAACTCCCCATTTCTCCCTCCCCCAGTCTTTAGCCACCCAGCATTCTACTTTTTGTTTCTATGAGTTTGACTGCTTTACATACCTCATATAAGTAGAATCATACAATATTTGTTTTTTTTGTGACTGGCTTATTTCACTTAACATAATGTCCTCAAAGTTTATCCATGTTGTAGCATGTAACAGAATGTCTTTCTTTTTTAAGACTAAATAATTTTCCATTGTGTGTATATACAACATTTTATCTATTTATCTCCCAATGGCTGTTTGAGTTGCTTTCTTCTCTTGGCTACTGTGAATAATGCTACAGTGAACATGAGTCTGTAAATATCTCTTTGAGATCTTGCTTTCAATTATTTTGGATATGTACCCAGAAGTGGGAATCCTGGATCATATGGTATTTCTATTTTTAATTTTTGGGGGAACTGCCATACTGTTTTCCATAATGGCTGCACCATTTACATTCTCACCAATAGTGCACAAGGGTTCCAATTCCTCCACATCCTCACCATGATTTGTTATTTTCTGTTTTTTGATAGTAGCCATCATAATGGGTGTAAGGTGGTATTTCAATGTGGTTTTCATTTGCATTTCCCTAATGATTAGTGGTGTTGATCATCTTTTCATTTGCTTATTGACCATTTGTATATCTTCTTTGGAGAAATGTTTATTTAAGTCTTACCTTAATTGGGTTTTTTGTTTTTTTGTTGTTGAATTTTAGAAGTTGCCTATATATTTTGGGTATAAATTCTATATCACACATGATTTCCAAATACTTTCTCCCATTTGGGTTTTTTTTTACTCTGTTGATAATGTTTTTTAATGCAGAAAAAATTTTTAATTTTGATGAAGTCCAATTTGTTTATTTTTTCTTTTGTTTCCTGTGCCTTTGGTGTCATATCCAAGAAATCATTGCTAAATAGAATTTCATGAAAATTTTACCGTGTTTTCCTTGAAGAGTTTTCATACTTTATATTTTATACTTGGGTCTTCGATTCATTTGAATTAATTTTTATATACGGGTCCAACTTCATTCTTTCACATGTGTATACCCAGTTTTCCTAGATCATTTGTTGAACAGACTGTCTTTTTCCCATTTAATGGTCTTGGTGCCTGTATAAAAAAATCATTTGACCATATATATGAGGGTTTATTTCTGGGCTCTTTATTCTATCCCACTGGCCTATATGTTTGTCTTTATGCCAATATCACACTGTTTTGATTATTGTAGATTTTATAGTTAGTTTGAAATCTAATGTGAGACCTCCAACTTTGTGATTCTTTTGACTATTTGGGGTTCCTCAAGATTCCATATGAACTTTAGGAAGGGTTTTTCCATTTCTGCCCAAAAAAAAATGCCACTAGGAATTTGATAGAGGTCACACTGAATCTGTGGCTCTATTAGGTTATATTGACATCTTAACAATATTAGGGCTTCCAGTTCATAAATGTAGGCTGTCTTTCCATTTATTTACTTATTTTTTAATTTCTTTCAGCAATCATTTGTAGTTTTCACCATTCATATTCTTCACCAATTCCCAAGTATTTAATTTTTTAAAATGCTATTATAAATGGAATTGTTTTCTAAATTTATTTAAAATATTTTTTTTAGTTTGATGTATTCATTTATTTTCTTTGTATTTTGCTGTATTCATTTATTAGTTCTAACAGTTTTTTTTTAATTCTTTAGGAATTTCTACATATAAGAGCACATCTTCTTCAAACAGAGATAATTTCTTCCTCTCCAATTTGTATACTTTTTATTTCTTTTTTTTTGCGAAATTCCTCTGTTCTTGCTGAAGTGCTCTGGCTAAAACTTCCAGTAACATGGTGAATATAAGTGGTGGAAGGGGCCATTCTTGCTTTGTTCCTGACCTCAGGGGAAAAGTTTCATCTTTCACCACTGGGTATTATGTTTGCTTTGAGCTTTTCATATATGACTTTTTTTATGTCGAGGTAGTACTGGAATTCAGTTATTTTTTTTTAACATACCTTCCTTTCCACTGTCTCAAGTTTACATCATTCTTATTGGTGTCTTCATACTCCCAGTAAAGCAGGGTATATATAAGAGATGTTACTTGCTAACAAATCATATATTACATAAACATGTTTATAACTTTAAGGTTGTTTACATTTTATTTTATTTTATTTTTATTATATTATGTTAGTCATCATACAATACATCATTAGTTTTTGATGTGGTGGGTTGTTTACATTTTAAATCAATAGCAGGTACTTATCTTTTAAGGGCCTGGTAGCCATTTGTTTTGGAAGCAGTTTATATAAATGTGTTTATTCATGATGAAGCAAACATGTTCACAGGTTTAAGAGAAAAATCATGTTTATTAATACAAATTGTTTCTTTTTCCTTATACAATGCTGTCCTACTCATCTTCTTCTGTTGAAATTCTACTTACCCTTTGTGATTTAGCTTCAGTTTCATTTCTTCCCTCTCAAGTCTTTTTCTTTCCTCAGCTTAGCTGCCCAAATATGTGCCCATCTTTATCATAAGTCTTTAAAATGTATTGCAATAGTTTGTTGTGATCATCTCCCTAAATAAACCTTGAGTTCCTGCAGGTCAGAGGTGACATTTTTCATTCCTGTCCTCTCTGGGCAGTTGTCACAGGCTAGTGCTTAATATTGTCTGACAGTCTAAATGAGTTGAATTTGAATTTCATCCAGCTACCTACTACTTACATAAACTTTCCCTTAATATTTATTAACCTCTACTAAGGACAAGATAATGTGCTAAGGACAGGGGATGCAGAGATATCAAAATAGAAATATAACAGCTGCTTTCATTAACTGCCAGAATAGGGGTGAATAAGTACAAGGTGCTACCAAGTTGGTGCAGGAAGCCATTGTTTTTTACGGATGAGACATTAAGGAGACATTTGATTTGCATCTTATGAGATGAACAGAATTTCATCAGTTCAGAGAAAAGAGAAGTATTCAAGGCCATGGAACTGAAACATGGAAGCATATTAACTTAATCATCAAGATAATATATGTTCATTTAAAAAATGCAAACAATACAGAAGTATTTTTTTTAAAGATTTTATTTATTTATTTGATAGAGAGAGACACAGTGAGAGAAGGAACACAAGCAGGGGGAGTGGGGGAGAGAGAAGCAGGCTTCCCGCCGAGCGGGGAGCCCGATGTGAGGCTCGATCCCAGGACCCTGGGATCATGACCTGAGCCAAAGGCAGACGCTTAACGCCTGAGCCACCCAGGTGCTCCAATACAGAAGTATTTTAAGTCATGACTCCCCAGTTCCACACTCAGAGAGGAATTCTAACATCTTTCATTATATATATATGCTTTTGGTTATGTGCAGTTTTTGTTTTATAAAAATGGTATACTGCATGTCTTTTCTTCAACTTGAGTTTTTGCTCAAATAATAGACTACCTTCTATGTCACTACATCCAAATCAATAAACCTTTAAGCCATATTTTTTTAAAGATTTATTTATTTATTCATGAGAGACAGAGAGAGAGAGAGAAAGGCAGAGGGAGAAGCAGGCTCCCCATGGAGCAGGGAGCCCAATGCGGACTTGATCGCAGGGTGGTGGGATCATGACCTGAGCTGAAGGCAGACACAACCAACTGAGCCACCCAGGTGCCCAAGCCATATTTTGGTATAGCTGGATGCCCATGAAATAATTATGCTTTTTGAAAGAATGATGGAAAAAATTTAATGAATTGTATTTTTTTTATGGTTTATGTACATAGTTGCATGCACACTCATGTGAAAAGAAACCTCCCAGGTTTTTTACCCAGGACGTGACAGAAAATGTTAGACTTGCTCAGAGAACATATTCTTTTGCCTCTTTTCATTCTAAGAATTTTATAACTTTCTCTCTTAGATTTATTTTAGGTTTTATGAGCATCCCAGTCAGATTGCAGTAAGGCTTAAAGAAGAGAAGAGCTGTGACTTTTATAAGAATAAATAGATAAAAACTAACACCAACCTGGCAGGGTCAGCAGACAACTGGAACTACATAATGGGATGGTATCATTTGAAATAAATAGATTTTTTTTTAAAAGATTTTATTTATTTATTTGAGAGAGAGAGAGAGAGCACATGAGAGGGGGGAGGGTCAGAGGGAGAAGCAGACTCCCTGCCAAGGAGGGAGCCCAATGCGGGACTCGATCCTGGGACTCCAGGATCATGACCTGAGCCGAAGGCAGCCGCTTAACCGACTGAGCCACCCAGGTGCCCTAAATAGATTTATTTATTAAATGAATAGATTTCTTCTCTCATTTCCTTAATTTGTTGATGTTTGCCTCAATGTGATGGGAGGATGATTGTCCAATCTCTTTAAGACATTACTTTCTTTTGGGAGGAGAAAAAGAACATGTAGAGATTACTGGGAACTATTTATGTTGTATCTTCTTTTCTGCAAAAATGATTCTTACGGTAACACCAGTAAAACTTCTAGAATATCAGAATAAGAGCAAAATTTTGTGAATAAAAGCAAAAAAGTTCTGCTAAAAAGGGTTGTAATTTTTGTCACAAAGTAATTTCTCTAAATTTTTACTCTTTACCCAATGTATTAGGTTGAACCATTAAAATCTGCTGATATTCATTTTTTTAAAAGATTTTATTTATTTATTTAGTCAGAGGGAAAGAGAGAGCACAAGCAGAGAGGAAGGACAGAGGCAGAGGGAGAAGCAGGCTCCCCACTGAGCAAGGAGCCAGATGCAGGACTCAATCCCAGGACCCTGGGATCATGACCTGAGCTGAAGGCAGACACTTAAAAAACTGAGCCACCCAGGCGTCCCTCAGTGATTCCTTCTGACCAGAAACAATAGCCATTTCATATGGTTTAATTTAATAACACATAAAAAAATAAAACTATTACAATTAAGGCCACTTTTTAAAATTTTAATTCTTTTATTATGTTAGTCACCATACAGTACACCATTAGTTTTTGATGTAGTGATCCATGATTCATTGTTTGTGTGTAGCACCCAGTGCTCCATGAAATATGTGCCCTCCTTAATACCCATCACCGGGCTAACCCATCCCCCCACCCCCCTCACCTCTAGAACCCTCAGTTTGTTTCTCAGAGTCCATAGTCTCTCATGGTTCATCTCTCCTCCGATTTTCCTCCCTTTATTTTTCCCTTTCTTCTCCTAATGTCCTCCATGCTATTCCCTATGTTCCACAAATAAGTGAAACCATATGATAATTGACTTTCTCTGCTTGACTTATTTCACTTAGCATAATCTCCTCCAGAGGCAAGGGAAACAAAAGTGAAAATGAACTTTTGGGACTTCATCAAGAAAATTAAGGCCACTTAATAGACACTTCTCTTTTTATACATTCAGCTAAGACAGTCTGCTTAAAATAGAAGTTTGTAGAACAAACAAATAAATCTGAAGCTCAGCCTTGATGCAAAAATGCATGTACATACATTTAGACTTTAATATTCAAAGCAGTGATTTTTGCAAACAAGAGTTCACCTGAAAGTACTCAGAATGTTAGATCATGAGAGAAAATATCTGGATGTGGTTGTGTCAAGTGTGTTTTCATTAACAGCATGCCAAACTTAGAAAAGAAAATTCCCTACTAAGATATATTTTAGATATAGTATTTTCCTATAATAAACAGGTAAGTGTTGGCTAAAAGCACACATGTATCTAATAAAATAAAGTCTGTGGTGTAGCTAGAGCTCTGGCCTCTAGTTTTGCTCTGGCCCCTGACACTGTTGTGTGACTTTGGGTCAGTTAAGTTGTGTGGGTTGATTCCTCCCTGAGAGAGTCCCACTTAGGTGATTTCTAAAGATCAGGGTTATCTGTGCATTTCATTCCTTTTTGTCAATATGATGCTATACTGCTGAGTCAACCACAAACTTGTCTCTCAGATATGTTTGTTATTGCTCCTTCCACTGCCTTAGGAATGTGCGCTTAGAACAACAACCAAAGGAAAGGAAATACAATGCTTGACCTGCAGCTGGTGGAGGCCATTTGATTAGAACAAGACTCTACTTGCATGACTGACAGGGCATGATATGCAGGGCTAATCCTCTGGGCTTATGATACAATTCATATTGTTTAGAAGAGCTGAAGGGATGGGGGCTGTTAGAGGAAGAACAGAAATAAGAAAAATAAAAATGCCTGTTGGGTCACACAGTGGCTGAACTAGGAAGCTCACGGGGAGGCCCTGGGTCTTACCTAGATTTGGGCATCTTTCATGGATGTCAATGACAACTGCTCCTACCTTGTTCAACTGCTGGGCTGTTGTGTTTAGAATGGAATTTCCCCTAGAGTGAGTGTGGGTGTCTGCTTCCCTGTGCCTGTTTTTCAAAGTTGAAAAAGAAGGTTTGACTTCCTCTCCTACCTCTCCTTAAACACATTCTGGGGGCAGGGCCAGGCTTAAAAGGAGCTCTTGGAACTAACCGCTGCCCTTGAATATTTCCCCTGAAATTCTTCACTTTATCATTGTATCTCAACTTCTGATTAGGGATTTACTTGTTTAACCAGGCCAATTAATCTAAAGCCAGCATAAACACCCACTTTGTTGAGGTCAGCAGCTTTCCTCTGAACATCTCACTAAAGCTAGGGTTGACCTGTGGGCATGTAAGGGTGGAAAGGAAAGATAAGGAAAATCTGTGTCCTAAGATGGCTGATGGAGTCAGCGAGAGAGTCTCTGTCCTTGCCCCGGGGCTCTTCCGGGTTCTTCTTCCTGCTCTGCTTCACGCACTCGCCAAAAGTGCCAAGCATGTGGAAGTAGAAGTGTATAAATTGCCCCCTTTGTGCTTGGGGCTCAGACCTTTGGAGATCACTCTCCTCTGAGCCTGCTGGCATTAAATAAACCTCCAATCCTCCAAGATCTCCTGGTGCCGCTTGGTTCTTTGGTCAGGCGATCCAGTCCAGGTTCCGTAACAAGGGGACAAATGTGTGTGGGATTAGGGGTGGAGGAGGGCAGGGTTTGCTGCATGGAAGGGTCAGGGGATGGGGTTTCAGTGGTGAAGACAAAGAAGGGAAAAAAGATTTGAAATCAAAATGACAAGAAATAACAAATCTTGGCAAGGATATAGAGGAAAAGGAACCCTCATGCAGTGTTGGGAATATAAATTAGTGCAACCACTGTGGAAAACAGTATGGAGGTTCCTCAAAAAATTAAAAATGAAATACTATATAATCCAGTAATTCCACTTATGGGTATTTACCCACAGAAAACAAAAACACTTAGTAGTCCAAAAAGGTATATGTGCCACTGTGTTTATTGCAGCATTACTTACAAAAGCCAAGACACAAAAGCAATCCAAGTGTCCATAAATAGGTGAATGGAGAAAGAAGATGAAATATTATGCAGCCATAAAAAGGGGTGATATTGTGCCATTTGTGACAACATGGATAGACCTAGTGGGGATTATACTAAGTGAAATGTCAGATGAAGAAAGACAAATACCTATGATTCCACTCATAAATGGAATCTAAAAAACAAACAAGTGAATAAATGATCAAAAAGCAGAATCAGAATAAATATAGAGAACAAACTGATGGTTGCCAGAGGGAGGTGGGGGATTGGGCAAAATGGGTGAAGGGGAGGGAAAAATCCAGGCTTCTAGTTATGGAATAATTAAATCACAGGAATAAAAACTGCAGCATAAAAAATACAGTAAAGGATATTGTAATAACAATATAACAGAACAGATGATGGCTACACTTGTGAACATAGCATAATATATAAACTTGTCAAATCACTAAACTGTATACCTGAAACTAAGGTAACATTGGGTGTCAACTATACTCAAACAACAAAAAATTTCTTAAAAAGATTTATTTATTTTAGAGCGAGAGCACACATGGGAAGGGCAGAGGGAGAGAGAATCTCAAACAGACTCCAAGCTGAGTGTGGAGACCCACAGGGGGCTCAATCTCTCAACCCTGAGATCAGGACCTGAACCAAAACCAAGAGTCAGTGGCTTAACTGACTGAGCCACCCAGGAGCCCTTCAAATAAAAATAAATAAATAAATAAATAAAATTTAAAAAAGGAGATATAAGATTCTCACAAAGATAAACTTGGTTTATTTGGATATTTGACCTGCAGGGTTTGTAGCACTAGAAAAATAACCAGCAGTCATAAGAGGATCTGAAATGCACAAAGAAACAAATGAAATAATTTAAGACCTGTCAATTCTAGAGTAGATTCTGATGAGAAATACTGTTTCAATTTCTTAACGTTCATATCTACCATTTGCAATTCAGCCACTAGATGACAGCCCAGCACTATGCTCTTATATGGTGTCTGAACGCATAAAGCTCTGCAATCTGTTGCCAGCCTGGGAGGATACATTTTATTTATTAAATAAGTGTTTTGTGGTTTTTTTCTTCTCATGACATTCTATTCTACATAGTAATCATTTCAATGTGGTTTCCTCCTTTTCTTACTTGCCTTCTCCCATGATTAAGAACATCATGGTTGGAAGGATTTTTGATAGTTGCCTTGCCCAGATACATCTGAATGTTAGTTTAGATCTGAGCCGGAATCATCCGTGGTGTAGATAGATGCCATGACTGTACCCTCAAAGCTTTTCTCTCACAAAAGAATTTTCTTTAAATAAAATCATTTTCCAAAATTTTAACAGGAATTTAAAAGACATATTTAAAAGGGAAAATTTCCTCAATAGCTTAAGTATAAAACAGATGAGGAAGAAAATAAACATTTAGTTGGCACTGTATTTAATTTAATTGCCTATAAAATATTTATTCACTCAAAAAATATGGATCAAGGATCCTCTTTGAACAACTGAGATTACTAGAAATCACATGGACCTAACGTGAATTGGCAATCAGAGCTAATAACTTAATGTACCCTTTTGCCCAATTATCTATTTGTTAAAACCACTTTACTGAGGTACTTTACATATCATAAAATTTACCCATTTGAAGTGTATAACTAAATTATCACTACAGTAGGTTTTTTTAAAAAAGATTTTACTTATTTATTTGACAGAGAGAGACACAGCAAGAGAGGGAACACAAGCAGGGGAGTGAGAGAGGGAGAAGCAGGCTTCCCACCGAGCAGGGAGCCCAATGCGGGGCTCGATTCCAGGACCCTGGGATCATGACTTGAGCTGAAGGCAGACGCTTAACGACTGAGCCACCCAGGCGCCCCGTCTACAGTAATTTTAGAACATTTTCATCACCCGCAAAAGATCCCTTGTGCTCATTTACACATAATTACTATTTTTTTAAATTTTATTATGTTATGTTAGTCACCATACAATACATCATTAGTTTTTGATGTAGTGATCCATGATTCATTGTTTTCATATAACACCCAGTGCTCCATGCAGTACGTGCCCTCCTTAATACCCATCACCAAACTAACCCATCCCCCACCCCTCCTCCCCTCTAAAATCCTCAGTTTGTTTCTCAGAGCCCAAGTCTCTCATGGTTCATCTCTCCCTCCGATTCCCCCCTTCATTTTTCCCTTCCTTCTCCTAATGTCCTCCATGCTATTCCCTATGTTCCACAAATAAGTGAAACCATATGATAATTGACTTTCTCTGCTTGACTTATTTCACTTAGCATAATCTCCTCCAGTCCCATCCATGTTGTTGTAAAAGTTGGGTATTCATCCTTTGTGATGACTGAGTAATATTCCATTGTACATATGGACCACATCTTCTTTATCCATTCATCTGTTGAAGGGCATCTTGGCTCTTTCCACAGTTTGGCTATTGCGGACATTGCTTTTATGAACATTGGGGTGCATATGGCCCTTCTTTTCACTACATCTGTGTCTTAGGGGTAAATATCCCTAAGGGGTGCAATTGCTGGGTCATAGGGTAGCTCTATATTTAATTTTTTGAGGCAACTTCACACTGTTTTCCAAAGTGGCTGTACCAACTTGCATTCCCACCAACAGTGTAAGAGGGTTCCCCTTTCTCCACAACCTCTCCAACATTTGTTGTTTCTTGCCTTGTCAATTTTTGCCATTCTAACTGGTGTAAGGTAGTATCTCAGTGTGATTTTGATTTGAATTTCCCTGATGGCTAATGATGATGAACATTTTTTCATGTGTCTGTTAGCCATTTGTATGTCTTCTTCAGAGAAGTGTCTGTTCATATCTTCTGCCCATTTTTTGACTTGATTATTGATTTTTTGGGTGTTGAGTTTGAGAAGTTCTTTATACATCTTGGATACCAGTCCTTTATCTGTAGTGTCATTTGCAAATATCTTCTCCCATTCTGTGGGTTGCCTCTTTGTTTTGTTGACTGTTTCCTTTGCTGTGCAGAAGTGTTTTATCTTGATGAAGTCCCAAAAGTTCATTTTAGCTTTTGTTTCACTAAGTATCTTGAAAGAAGTTGCTGTGGCCGATGTTAAAGAGGTTACTGCCTATGTTCTCCTCTAGAATTTTGATGGATTCCTGTCTCACATTAAGGTCTTTCATCCATTTTGAGTTTATCTTTGTGTATGGTGTTAGAGAATGGTCGAGTTTCATTCTTCTGCATGTGGCTGTCCACTTTTCCCAGCACCATTTATTGAAGAGACTGTCTTTTTTCCATTGTATATTTTTTCCTGCTCTGTCAAAGATTATTTGACCATAGAGTTGAGGGTCCATATCTGGGTTCTCTATTCTGTTCCATTGATCTATATGTCTGTTTTTGTGCCAGTACCATGCTGTCTTGGTGATCACAGCTTTGTAATATAGCTTGAAATCAGGCAACGTGATGCCCCCAGCTTTGTTTTTCTTTTTCAACATTTCCTTGGCGATTCGGGGTCTTTTTTGATTCCATACAAATTTTAGGATTGTTTGTTCCAGCGATTTGAAAAATGTCATTGGAATTTTGATCAGGACGGTGTTGAAGGTATAGATTGCTCTGGGTAGCATAGACATTTTAACAATGTTTATTCTTCCGATCCATGAGCATGGAATGTTTTTCCATCTTTTTGTGTCTTCCTCAATTTCATTCATGAGTGTTCTGTAGTTCCTAGAGTATAGATCCTTTACCCCTTTGGTTAAGTTTATTCTGAGGTATCTTATGGTTTTTGGTGCTATTGTAAATGCAATCGTTTCTCTAATCTCTCCCTCTACAGTTGCGTTGTTAGTGTATAAGAAAGCAACTGATTTCTGTGCATTGATTTTGTATCCTGCCACATTACTGAATTGCTGGATGAGTTCTAGGAGTTTGGGGGTGGAGTCTTTTGGGTTTTCACATAAAGTATCATGTCATCTGCGAAAAGAGAGAGTTTGACTTCTTCTTTGCCAATTGGAATACCTTTTATTTCTTTTTGTTGTCCGATTGCTGTTGCTAGGACTTCTAGTACTATGTTGAACAATAGTGGTGAGAGTGGGCATCCCTGATGTGTTCCTGATCTTAAGGGAAAGGCTCTCAGCTTTTCCCCATTGAGGATGATATTCGCTGTGGGTTTTTCATAGATGGATTTTAGGAACTTGAGGAATATTCCCTCTATCCCTATACTCTGAAGATTTTTAATCAGGAAAGGATGCTGTATTTTGTTAAATGCTTTTTCTGCATCAATTGAGAGGACCATATGTTTCTTCTGATTGATTTGTGAATGTTGAACCTCCCTTGCATCCCGGGGATAAATCCCACTTGGTCATGGTGGATGATCCTTTTAATGTATTGTTGGATCTTATTAGCTAGGATTTTGTTGAGGATTTTAGAATCCATATTCATCAGGGATATCAGTCTGAAATTCTCCTTTTTGATGGGGTCTTTGCCTGGTTTGGGGATTAAGGTAATGCTGGCCTCATAGAATGAGTCTGGAAGCTTTCCTGCTGTTTCCATTTTTTGAAACAGCTTCAGGAGAATAGGTATTATTTCTTCTTTGAATGTTTGGTAGAATTCCCCAGGGAATCCATCAGGCCCTGAACTCTTGTTTTTTGGGAGATTTTTGATCACTGCTTCAATCTTGTTACTGGTTATTGGCCTATTCAGGTTGTCAATTTCTTCCTGTTTCGGTCTTGACAGTTTATAGGTTTCTGGAAGGCATCCATTTCATCCAGATCGCTCAGTTTATTGGAATATAGTTGTTGATAATAATTTCTAATAATTGTTTCTATTTCCTTGGTGTTCGTCGTGATCTATCCTCTTTCATTCATAATTTTATTAATTTGGGTCCTTTCTCTTTTCTTTTGGATAAGTCTGGCCAGTGATTTATCGATCTTATTAATTCTTTCAAAGAACCAGCTTCTAGTTTCATTGATCTGATCTACTGTGTTTCTGGTTTCTAATTCATTGATTACTGCTCTAATCTTAATTATTTCTCTTCTAATGTGTGGCTTAGGCATCGTTTGTTGCTTTTTCTCTAGTTATTTAAGGTGTAGAGTTAGTTGGTGAATTCGTGATTTTTCTATTTTTTTGAGCGAGGCTTGGATGGTTATGTATTTCCCCTTTAAGACCGCCTTTGCAGTATCCCGTAGGTTTTGGACGGATGTGTTTTCATTCTCATTGGTTTCCATGAACTGTTTAAGTTCTTCTTTGATTTCCTGGTTGACCCAAATATTCTTGAGCAGAGTGGTCTTTAGCTTCCAAGCATTTGACTTTCTGCCGATTTTTTTCTTGTGATTGAGTTTCAGTTTTAAAGCATTGTGGTCTGAGAATACTCAGGGAATAATCTCAATCTTTTGGTATCGATTGAGACCTGATTTGTGACCCAGTATGTGGTCTATTCTAGAGAAAGTTCCATGTGTGCTCGAGAAGAATGAGTATTCTGTTGTTTTAGGGTGGAATCTTCTGTATATATCTATGAGGTCCATCTCGTCCAGTGTGTCATTCAAAGCTCTTGTTTCTTTGTTGATTTTCTGCTTAGATGATCTGTCTATTGCTGAGAGTGGAGTATTGAGGTCTCCTACAGTTAACGTATTGTTATCAATATGACTCTTTATTTTGGTTAACAGTTGGCTTATGTAGTTGGCTGCTCCCATGTTGGGGGTGTACATATTTACAATTGTTAGATCTTCTTGTTGGATAGACCCTTTAAGAATGATACAGTGTCCTTCTGTGTCTCTAACTACAGTCTTTAGTTTAAAATCTAATTTGTCTGATCTAAGAATTGCTACCCCAGCTTTCTTTGAGGTCCGCTGGCATGGAAGATGGATCTCCATCCCTTCACTTTCAGGCTGGATGTATCTTTAGGTTCAAAGTGAGTCTCTTGTAGACAGCATATGGATGGGTCCTGTCTTTTTATCCAGTCTGTAACGCTGTGCCATTTTATGGGACCATTTAGGCCATTCACGTTGAGAGTGATTATTGAAAGATATGAATTAATTGTCATCATGTTGCCTGTGAAGACGTTGTTTTTATAGATTGTCCCTGTAAATTTCTGTTGTATATCACTCTTGGGGTCTTTCTCCTTTTATAGAACCTCCCCTTAATATTTCTTGCAGGGCCGTCTTAGTGGTCACATATTCTTTCAGTTTTTGCCAGTCTTGGAAGTTCTGCATCTCTCCATCCATTCTAAATGGCAGCTTTGCCAGATAAGGTATTCTTGTCTGCATGTTCTTCTTGTTTACTACTCTGAATATGTCTTGCCAGGCCTTTCTGGCTTGCCAGGTCTCTGTGGATAGGTCTGACGTTATTCTGATGTTCCTCCCTCTGTACATAAGGAATCTCTTCCCCCTAACTGCCCTTAAGATGGTTTCCTTGGTTCTAAGATTTGCAAGTTTTACTATTACATGCCAGGGTGTTGGCCTGTTTTCCTTGATCTTGGGAGGGGTCCTCTCTGCGTCTAGGATGCGAATGTCTGTTTCATTCCCCAGATTAGGGAAGTTCTCAGCTACGATTTGCTCAAATATGTTTTCTAGTCCTCTCTCTCTCTCCATCCCCTCCGGGATTCCAATAATTCTGACATTGGAATGCTTCATGGTGTCACTTATTTCTCTGATTCTATTTTCATGGTTTCTGAGTTGTTTTTCCCTGGCCTCCTCTTTTCCCTTTTTATCTATTAAATTGTCTTCTGGGTCACTAATTTGTTCTTCTGCCTCACTTACCCTAGCTGTTAGATTATTTAGATTAGATTGGATCTCATTGATAGCATTTTTAAGTTCTGCCAATTCAGCTTTCATTTCTGCCCTTAGAGACTCTATGTTGCCATTAATTGATTTCTCCATTCTAGCCATTGTCTTCACAATTGCTAGCCTTAATTCCATCTCCGACATCTTGGTTATATCTGTATTCATTTGTAAATCAGTGGCATAAGTCGTAGTCTCTGAGTCTCCTATTTTGGGGGTTCTTCCTTCTAGTCATTCTGTTGATGGGTGTTTGAGGGAATGTACAGAGTCCAAATTATTGACTACAACCCAAGCAAGTTGCACCTGTTTTCTAGGGACCTTAGGGTTGCTGGCCTCTTGTTCTCCCAGCCTGTCTTCTGGGGGAGAGGCCTGCCATGCTGTTACTCAGGCAATCCTTATTGGGCAGAGTTGCCCTGCCCCCTGGGGTGGGGGATGATCTCAGTGGAAACCAGTTTTTTGAGGCTTTTGTTCTCTGGTGGCTTTCCATGGCGGCTTTCCACATCTCTTCCAAGAGTCAGAGCAGAATAGACCATTTCCAACCCTCTGTCTCAGAGCAGAGAGATTGCAGTCTGTTCTTCAATGAGCTCTCCCAGGCACACTATCTCCATTTCTGTCTGTGCTGCTATAAACTGCAGCGTATTGGGTTGTGCATCCCTCAGCAGTGCTCCTAGTCCTCGCCTCCAGGTCCAGGCTCCTCTCTGTCCTTTGTGCTTCTAAAACCGCCAGCTGTCCCCAGTTTGCACACATGGCCCTGCTGCTCTGGTTTCCTTCTAAAGTCCTTTCCCCACTGCTACCGGTCTGGGAGTCTGTGCCCGGTCCCCAGTGTGGGAGGCTGTCGCTCACCGGTGGTATAGGATCCCCACAGCCAGGCTCCCTCCCTCTGCCATTTATCCTCCAATATCTGCCCATGGAATCATGGCTCCCCACTTCATACCTCGAAACCAACTGCCTGCGATATTCTGTTTGTAGAGATCCAGCTCCATCTTCTTACATCTCAGGCTGATTTCATGGGTATTCAGAATGGTCTAGTAGATATCCAGCTCAATTCCGGGACCGGTTGGAATAGGGTCCCCTACTACTCCAACATCTTTTCCCCCCTCTGCACATAATTACCTTTTAAATTCAATTGTTACAGGAAGACACACTTGCATAAAATTATTTAATAGTTAATGTGTTTAATGGAAGAAAATGTTTATTTTCCTTTTGGAAATGTCCTCAAATCACCTACTCAAATTTTGTTCATAGCCCTTCATCACAAACTATCTGTTCTAACCCACACATTATTTTCATCCTCACAATATCATAGGTTATTTATTCATCGCTCTGGGTCTTTGCTTCTTCTTTTTTTTTTTTCTTTTTTAATTTTTTTTTTTTAAGATTTTATTTATTTGCGAGAGAGAGAATGAGAGACAGAGAGCATGAGAGGGAGGAGGGTCAGAGGGAGAAGCAGACTCCCTGCTGAGCAGGGAGCCTGATGTGGGACTCGATCCCGGGACTCCAGGATCATGACCTGAGCCTAAGGCAGTCGCTTAACCAACTGAGCCACCCAGGCGCCCTGGGTCTTTGCTTCTACAAGTCCCTTGCCTAGAGTTCTCTTTGGTCTGGTTTACTTACCCAAATCTCTCCATCCATTAGGCTGGACCTCACACTGCACCATTTCCCTGATGCCTCCCTGGCTGTGCTGACACTCACCCCTCTCCACCTCATCACTTTTGGTTTGTTGAATATGCTTTGTAGAATCTGAAGATATTTCATTTCTCTGCAATTTAGCTTTGAATGCTTTCAGGCTGAGCTGATCAGATAAACTTTCTCCAATATCCCTGACCTCTGCTACTCAACTCAACAAACCTGAGTTGACTGCAGAGCAGCAAAGGGAAATGGCAAAAGAGGGACCATGGTTCACACTGCTGAATTGCAGTCAAATAAGTTCAAAATTAGAGGGACATATTAATCTGTGTCTGGTGACCTTCTAAAGTAGAGAGGAGAGAGAAAAGAAATGAAATGTATTGAGGGACTATTTGCCAGGCTATTTTTTCATACAGTATTTTGTTTAATTCTAGCAAATTTGCAGGTGAGATAACTGAGGCTCAGAGAAGTTAAGAAACATGACCACACAGCTTTAAATGAAGTTAGAATTCAAACCCAAGAAGAGAGAAGCTACTTATCAACTCCCCATAACTAGAGCTCACCTAGGAAATAATCCCAGAGAGCCTGGGTTTTGGGCCCCATAAAGTCATCTTATACCCTGCCACAGTGGAAAGACACCAGGAATGAAAGTAATCAATAGCTATTATACAAAATATAGTGAGGTCATTACCATGAGGGATGTTCAAATGCCAATGGGATTCAAGGGAGGAAGAGTTATTTCCTGTTAAGAGAAAAAGAAAAGCTTAATGGAAATGTGGTGTTTGAGATAAATCTGGAAGATTGGAAAGACAATTCAAGCTGTGGAAACAGTATATACAAAGGTGACCATGCATAACTAATGAAGTAGTGTTGAGATTGCTCTCCTTAGGAAGCCTGGCTTACAAGGCTGGTTCTTGGCTGGTTATCTGGGAAATTAACTGGTAAAGAGTTCTCTACATTAATATGAAATTTTCCCTAAATGATAGGAATGGCTCATCATGCCTAGACTGTGCAAACAATATGGTTTATGCTGAATACCTGCTTTCTTTCTGGGAATCTGGAATTTTGGTATGTGTTAGGCATACAGTGCCTATGTAACTAGTTCCCAATACAAATCTTGAACACGGAGTCTCTAATGAGCTTTCCTGGTAAACAATACTTCACACATGCTGTCACGCCCATTGCTATAAGAATTAGTGGATCCTGTGTACTACACTGGGAGGACTCTTAGAAGCTTGTATCTAGTTTCCTCCAAACTTTGCCCTATGAGCCTTTTCCCTTTCCTAATTTTGCTTTATATCCTTTCACTGTAATAAATAAATGATGTTTATATGTTGAGTCCTGTGTATTCATAGCAAATCATTGAACCTGACAGTGGTCTTGGGGACCACTGACCCAATGACTGAATTGGAAATATATTATGTGTTTAAAAGTAGCAAGGTTTGACTGGGGCACCTGGGTGGCTCAGTCGTTAAGCGTCTGCCTTCGGCTCAGGTCATGATCCCAGGGTCCTGGGATCGAGCCCCGCATCGGGCTCCCTGCTCCGCGGGAAGCCTGCTTCTCCCTCCCCCATTCCCCCTGCTTGTATTCCCTCTCTCACTGTGTCTCTCTCTGTCAAATAAATAAATAAAATCTTAAAAAAAAAAGTAGCAAGGTTTGACTGGAGTGTAAGGTATCTGTAGGCAGAAAAAGTAGACTGAGGTCATTTTATGAACAGTATTACCTGCCTACCCCCTGTTTTTGATTTCAAACTTAATTCCATTTTGGTTAGAGAACACACTTTGTATGATTCTTCCTCTTTTAAATATGTTGAATTTCTTCCCATGATATGACCATATCCAAGGTCTCTCTTACTGAGTGTACCATGTTCACTTGAGAAGAATGTGTATTCTTTCCTTGTTGGGTGGAATGTTTTAAAAATGTCGGTTAGATGTAATTGGCTGATGGTTTTATTCAGTTCTTCTATACTTTTGCTGATTTTCTATCAACTTGATCTGTCAATTACTGAGAAAAAGGTTTTGAAGTCTTCAACCTTATTTTGTCCGTTTTCCTTTCAATTGTATCATTTTCTATTTCATCTATTTTTGAAAGTATTTTGTTAGGGGCATACACATATTATAATGTGTATGGACTGTTATATCTTCTTGGTGAGTGACCTATCTTATCACTATGTAATTAATGTCCCTCCTTATCTCATACTTTTTTTCACTAGGAAGTATAACATTTTTGATACAAATATAGCAATTCCAGCTTTCATTTGATGATGTTTGCATGGCATACTTTTTCCATTCTTTTACTTTCAACCTACCTATGTAGGTTGAAAGTAAAAGTATGTATGTATGTATATATGTATATTTATTTATTATTTTTTTGAAGTTTTTATTTAAATTCCAGTTAGTTAACATATAGTATTAACTATTAGTTTCAGGTGTAGAATTTAGTGATTTGTCACTTACATACAACACCTGGTGTTCATCACAAGTGCCCTCCTTAACACCCATTACCCATTTAACCCATCCCTACCACCCACCTCCCCTCCATCAACCCTCAGTTTGTTCTGTTAAGACTCTGTTTCCTGAAACAGTTGTGGAGGTGCCTCAAAAAATTAAAAATAGAGCTACCCTATGACCCAGCAATTGCACTCCTTTGGGGTATTTACCCCAAAGACACAGATGTAGTGCCAAGAAGGGCCATACACACCCCAGCGTTTATAGCAGCAATGTCCACAATAGCCAAACTGTGGAAAGAGCCGAGATGCCCTTCGACAGATGAATGGATAGAGAAGATGTGGTCCATATATACAATGGAATATTACTCAGCCATCAGAAAGGATGAATACCCAACTTTTACATCAACATGGATGGGACTGGAGGAGATTATGCTAAATGAAGTAAGTCAAGCAGAGAAAGTCAATTATCATATGGTTTTACTTATTTATGGAACATAAGGAATAGCATGGAGGACATTAGGAGAAGGAAGGGAAAAATGAAGGGGGGAAATTTGGAGGGGGAGATGAACCATGAGAGACTATGGACTCTGAGAAACAAACTGAGGATTTTAGAGGGGAGGGGGTGGGGAGATGGGTTAGCCCAGTGATGAGTATTAAGGAGGGCATGTATTGCATGGAGCACTGGGTGTTATATGAAAACAATGAGTCATGGAACACTACATCAAAAATTAATGATGTATTGTATGGTGACTAACATAACATAATAAAATAAAATAAATACAAAGAAAATAGCCTAATGTTAAAAAAAAAAAGATTCTGTTTCCTGGTTTACCTCTCTCTTTTACCCCCTATTTTTATCTGTTTTGTTTCTTACATTCCACATATGAGTAGAATCATATGGCATTTGTTTTTCTCTAACTGACATATTTTGCTTAACATAATACTCTCTAGCCCTACCACATTGTTGCAAATGGCAAGATTTCATTCTTTTTTATGGCCGAGTAATATTCCATTATATATATATATACACACACATATATATATATACACACACACATACCACATCTTCTTTATCCATCCATCAGTTGATAAGCATTTGGACCCTTTCCTTAGTTTGATTATTGTTGATAATGCTACTATAAACATTGGGGTTCATGTGTCCCTTTGAATCAGTATTTTTGTATCCTTTAGTTAAATACCTAGTAGTACAATTGCTGGATTATACGGTAGTTCTATTTTTAACTTTTTGGGGAACCTCTGTACTGTTTTCCAGAGTGGCTGTACCAGTTTGCTTTCCCATCAACAGTGTAAGAAGGTTCCCCTTTCTCTGCATCGTTCAAATCTATGATCTAAGTTTCCTTCTGGTATTTTTTTTTTCCTTTCTACTTGAAGAATTTTATTTACCATGTCTGCTGGTTAATTAATTCATCTGACAATGTCTTTATTTCACCTCATTAGTGGGAAATTTTCAAGAGATTGAAATTTGTGTTGACAGTTATTTTCTTTTGGCACTTTCAAATTGTTGTGTTATTTTTGGTATCTAGGGTTTCTGGTAAGAAATTCACAGTCATTCAAATCATTGTTTCCTTGAATGAAATACCTTATTCTCTGACTTCCTTTTTTTCCTCCCAGGTTTATTGAGATGTAATCGACATATAATATTATTTAGGTTTAAGGCATACAATGTGATTATTTTATAAACAGATATGTTGTGAAATAATTATCATAGTACCTATATTACTCTTGGGTTCTCTCTTCACTTACAGGATCCCCTTTAATATTTCTTGCAGGGCTGGCTTGGTTGTCACAAAGTCTTTCAGTTTCTGTTTGTCCTGGAAGCTCTTTATCTCTCCTTCCATTCTGAATGACAACCTTGCTGGATAAAGTATTCTTGGCTGCATGTTCTTCTCATTTAGTATCCTGACTACATCATGCCAGCCCTTTTTGGCCTGCCAGGTCTCTGTGGATAGGTCTGATGCCAGTCTAATATTCCTACCCCTGTAGATTAGGAACCTCTTGTCTCAAGCTTCTTTCAGGATTTCCTCTCTATCTCTGAAATTGGTAAGCTTCACTATTAAATGTTGGGGTGTGTTGATCTATTTTTATTGATTTTGGGAAGGGTCCTCTCTACCTCTTGGACATGAAAGCTTGTTTCCTTCCCCAGATTAGGGAAGTTGTCAGCTATGATTTGCTCAAATATACCTTCTGGCCCTCTGTCTCTTTCTTCTCCCTCAGACCCCAATAATTCTTTTTAAGTTTTTAAGATTTGTTTATTTGACAGAGAGAGAGCGAGAAAGCACAAGCAGGGGGAGTGGCAGAGGGAGAGGGAAAAGCAGGCTCCCCGCTGAGCAGGTATCCTGATGTGGAGCTTGATCCCAGGACCCAGGGATCATAACCTGAGCTGAAGGCAGGTGCTTAAACCACTAAGCCACCAGAGGGCCCCAGAGAAATTCTGATATTGTTTCATTTTATGGAATCGTTGATTTCTTGAAGCCTCCCCTCATGGTCCATTAGTTATTTTTCTCCTTTTTTCTCAACTTCCTTCTTTTCCATCAATGTCTTCCATGTCACTTACTCTCTCTTCTGCCTCATTTACCCTAGCTGTTAGAGCATCCAATTTAGACTGCATTTTAGTTAGAGCATTTTTAATTTCAGCCTGATTACATCTCATTTCTGCACTAAGAGATTCTCTAGTGTCCTTTATGCTTTTTTTCAAGTCCAGCTGGTAACTTTATAATTGTTTTCCTGAATTCCACCCCTGACATTTTACTTTTATCCATATCGATTAGATCTGTGGCAGAGAGTATTACCTCTGGTTCTTTCTTTTGTTGTGAATTCCCCCTTCTAGTCATTTTCTCCAGAGAAGAATGGATGAATGAGAGAACAGAATCAAAAATATCGACCACAACCCAAGCAAAGTACACACCAGAAAAATCCAAAGATGTCAGAATCCATAAAAGAAAAGAAAAAGAGAAAACAAAGGGGGGTGAGAGAGAATATAATCTCACAGGGTCAACAAAACAAGGTGATCCACTTGGTCCTGAGTGTATTTTAGTCTGTGTGTTAGAAGACATTAAATACCAAAATTGTAAAGATAGCACAATTTATATATATACAAAAATGAGATTGAATACAGTGAAAGGAAGCCAAAATGAAGACTATATCTATAAAATGTAAAAAATGGAAGTTAAAAAAATACCTAAAAACACAGAGTTGATAAAGTAAGAAACTCGGTGAAAAGGGGGGGAAAAAGAAATGGAAAATTTTAAACTGAAAGATAAACAAATCATGAGAAAAAAGCCCCTAGGGCCTGTTGTGCTGATTCTCAGGTGTCTTTGCCTGGCCAGAGTTGCACTGCCCCTTGCTAGGGGCCCTGGCTCAGTGTAAGCAATTTCTCATTGCTCTGTGTGGCTTTTATTCCCTGAAAGCTTTCTGTACCTCTCTAGAGGATCTCCAGCCCCAGATCTGAAAGGTCATGGTCCCCTCTCTTCAGTAAACCCTCAGGGTCTTCACTTTTGTTTGTGTCAAACTCTGACAACTCCTGTGGTGATCACTCACACCGATCCTCCTGGGGGAAGGCAGAGGGTTGCCCCATTACTGTCCTTTACAGGGCCCCCACACTGAGAGCTGTCCCAGGTCATGTGTGGACCCACTCTGCCCCTCTCAGGGGAAGGCAGATGGTCCCCATGTTCCTGTCTTTTGCAGGGTTCCCACACAGAGAACAGTCACCTGATCAGGATGCAGCTAATGGTTTATGGTGGATGGAACTGACCGTAACCAGTTTCCCTGGTCCAATGCTTGGGCACTTTACAGGTTCAGGCACCCCTGTTCTTTCTCTGACTCTAGGGATCCTGAGACCACACTGTGCCACCTAGAATTCTGCCTCATTTTACCACCTGAGCACCTTTCAGGCAGGGATGTCTCTCACTGGAGCAGATTTCTAAGGGTTCTGATCTTGTGCTCTGGTGCATCATTTTCCAGCATCTGGCCTACTGAGGCTCCCTCCCCCTGCCATTTATCTTCTGATATATCCCCTCAGATTCACTTCACACCTCCTACCTTGCAAAAAGTGGTCACTTTTCTACTTGTAGAGTTCCAGATATTCTTTTCTTACATCTCAGGTTGAATTAATGGTTGTTCAGAATGATTTGATAGTTATCCAGCTAAACTCAAGGGACCAGACAAAATGAGGTCCCCTATTCTTCTGCCATCTTGCCTCCCTTCCTCTGTCTTTGGCTTTTAAAAAAATACCAGATAAGTATATGGAGAGGACAAGGAAAATGTGTCCTGTCTGTAATATGCCAGTTTAATTGTTTACAGCATTGGTCATGATGGGGAATGAAAAGGAAGGGAATAGTGAAGTGTGGGAATGAGAATCTGAAGAGCTCGTCAATATAATGATTGTGCTTGGAATAGTGAACTTGTGTGATGGGTGGTAAAAGACTGGGGTCACCTATAAAGGGAGACCCCTTATCACTAGATTAGCTAATCCTTCTCATGATGTTTTCATAGTGCCTGTACATTGCCATCATCACAAATTATTATTGGTGTGATGATTTGATAATCCTCTTCTCTTCCACTTCTCTTGCTCACCACTGTATTCCCACCACCTAACCCAATGACTGGTACAGAGAAGGTGCTCATTGCACCATTGCTATGGCTCACACAGCTCTATGGCTGGCCTTTGTCCCATCCAATATCATCAAAGTCCTTGGAAAAGACTCTGGTGTAAGTGTTGATGCCTGGATTAACAGAGGAAGGTGGAAACCATTCTTGCATGCCAGAATGGCAAAGGCATAGAGTTACTCATTCTTTTATTAGATTCTTATTGAGAATTTTTGTTGTGCCATGTATTGGGGAGATGAAGATGGCATAAACATATACGGGTCCTACTACATGGTTCCTTTTCTTCTGGAACTTACAGTCTAGTGAGGAAAGTAGACCTCAGTGAAATAGTCCCAAACATGGGTATATAATTACAAATTGAGATCAGCTAATCAGTCCTGTAAAGTCAAGGAACATTTACCAGTGGAATGAGCCTGTATCAGCAGAATCAGTTAAGACTTCTCATAGGAAGTGACACTTCTGCTGAGAGTTGAAAGAAGTCAGAGGGGGCTGTGCAAAGGCCTTATACTGAGAGGGAGTAGGACTTCTTCAAAAACATGTAAGAAGATGAGATGTCTAGAACAATGGAAGCAGAGGAGCCTGGTGCACATACCAAGTCAGAAAGGCCTTAAGGATTTTAGTCTTTATTCTTAAAGAATGGATGGTTTTGTGTGTGTGTGTGTGTGTTTTTAAGATTTTATTTATTTATTTGACAGAGAGAGAGACACAGTGAGAGAGGGAACACAGCAGGGGGAGTGGGAGAGGGAGAAGCAGGTTTCCCACTGAGCAGGAGCCTGATGCAGGGCTGGATCCCAGGACTCTGGGATCATGACCTGAGCCAAAGGCAGATGCTTAACAACCGAGCCACCAGGCACCCCAAGAATGGGTGGTTTTGAAGTAAATCAGAGGATGGCATGATAGATGTATCAGTTATCGCTGCATAACAAATTATTCCAATTTCTAGTGACTTAAAATAAGTAACATTATTATATCATAGTTCTGTGGACCAGGAATTTGAGCATGGCTTAAGTGGTTCCTCTGCCTCTGGGGGGTCTCCCACAAGGCTATAAATCAAGTCAGCTAGGGCTGTGGATATCTCAGGGCTTGTCTAGGGGAGGATCCACATCCAATCTTACTCACGTCACTGTTGTCAGGCTTCAGGTCTTCACTCTTGGCTGTTGGCTGGAGACATCTGTTTATTGCCATGTGGGCCTCTCCATAGGGTTATGCACAACATGGCAATATGGCAGTTTGATTTCTCCAGAGTGGGGAAGAAAAGAGAGAACATACAATCTTTTTGTAAACTAATCTCAGATGTCACATCTCATCACTTTTGCCATATTCTATCTGCAGGAGCAAGTCATCTAATGAAGTCCACACTCAAGAAGAGGGTATTACACAAGGATATGGATACCAGCAGGCAGGAATCACTGGGGGCCATTTTAGAGGCTGCCTACAACAATGTGGAGGAGGTTGAAGTTAGAGCAAATGTAGAGAGCAGATTTCAGAGGCTATTGTAGGAGTCCGTGCAAGAGATGATTGCAGATTGTAGCTTGGACCAAGCTGGTAGTAGTGGTGATAGTGAACACCAGGTGAACATGTTGGAGAGATATTCAGAAGGTAAAATTGATAGATAATAGATTACAAGTAGATTAAATATAGGAAAGCAAGAAAAAGATATTATGGAAAATTCCTAGGTGTCTGCCTTGTACACTGGATAGATGGTAATACCATTCATGTATATAGAAAACATGAGGGAAAAAAACAAGTAAAGGAAGAAAGATCAGGGATTCAATTTTGGATGGATTGACATAGAAACTGTGTGCAAGCAACTTAAGACTAGATGTCATTTCACTGAAAAACTGAGTTACTCAGGTGGATGTCTAGTCTTGAGGCAGAAGTGAGGTCCAGCTTTGAGATTTAAAGGGGGATCATCAGGGGCCTGGGTGGTTCAGTCGGTTAAGTGTCTGCCTTTGGCTCAGGTAGTGATCCCAGAGTCCTGGGATCGAGCCCTGCATCGGGTTTACTGCTTGGTCGGGAGCTGCTTCTCCCTCTCCCTCTGCCTCTCCCCTGCTCCTGCTTTCTCTCTCTCTCAAATAAACAAAATCTTTTAAAAAATAAAGGGGGATCATTGAGGCACCTGGATGGCTCAGTCAGCTAAGCATCTGCCTTCAGCTCAGGTCATGATCCCAGAGTCCTGGGATCACTGCTCAGCGGACAGCCTGCTTCTCCCTCTCCCTGTGTCCCTCCCCCCCTTGTGCTCCCTTTCTGTCAAATAAATAAATAAAATCTTAAAAAAAAAAAACAAAGTAAATAAAATAAAGGGGGATCATCAGCAAGTGGTTGAAGAAAGCTCAAGGTGATGAGAGAAGGAGCCAGGACTTAGTCTTGGTGAGCCCCACATGTCATGGTAAATATTGAAGGAGGATCCTAAAAGAAGGTAGTAGATGAGGCAGGGCTAGATCAGAGAGACAATAGGGAAATCATGATTGAGGATATTTCAGAGGCCTAGATTGGAGAGTATTTTGGAAGAAGAGGGTGGTCAACAGTGTCAGAGTTTGCTGGGAAGCCATGTAGAATGAGGGCCACTGGACACCATCACTTATCAGCAAACACTTACCCTGCACTTGCTGGAAGAGACACTGTACTGGGCCCTTAGTACACAAAGGTGAACATGTCTCAGTCAGTTGCTACTTTCTAGACATCTCAGTGCAGGGATGTGTGGGAACAGAACACACAGACATGCTTTTAAATCTCCTAACCAAAGACTGAAAGCTGCCATATCAAATGTTATCAGCTATTTAAAATCTGGCTTTCTCTGAGGGCCCATTGCGTAGCTGGATGGGGGTGATGGCTCCTGCATACAGAACCCTAGATAGACTGTGTAAGGCTAAAATTTCTAATAAACAGATGTCAGCAACCCAGTCCCTGGAGATTCTAATTCAGTAGGTCAAAGGGACCTAGGCAATTGATTTTTTAAAAACCCCAAGGTTATTCTGATCCTTAGGCAGGAAGGAGAACCTCTCAGAAGCCTGGGTTGAATTTTTGATCCTCCATGTGTCAGCACTTCTACCCTGCATGGGTCAATCTTACTGACTCTCCTTTTCTCCTGTGAAATGTAGGTTATAATAGCTGCCCTACTAGGTTGTTTTGAGGATGGAATTAGATCCTGTTTATGAAAGCATCTGGAGGAATGGTTCCAAAAATGTTTAAACCCAGGTGGTTGAAGACAGTGTTTCTCAAATCATATGCCTATGAATTATCTGGAGATTTTGATGTAGATTCTGATTCAGTCTGGGTGGTGCCTGCGAGTCTGCATTTCTAACACACTCCCATGTGATGTCAATGCTGATGGTGTATGAACCACAGGCCCTTGAGTAGTAAGGGCTGGGTAAATATTCCTGTGTGTTTACAAATGACATCCTTGATGACATCTTAATGATATTGGCATACATCACTTCAAGATTGCTTTTCTATTTGATAAATAGTATCTTTTGCAATAGTAATAACCAAAGAAAAGCCATACTAACCCACAAGCTAGAATCACAGAAATAGTAAACCCTCCAGCTCTAGGCACTGTGAGAATACAAACAAGTGGCCTACCTGCTAATTCACTTATAAGTGTTGTAAAACACTGCATAAGAGCATATATTGCATAGGCATATGAATAAATCAACCTCACCCTCTGCAAAGGCAAGTTATTTCAATATGCCTCATACCAAATTACTTTTGATTAAAAGCTTATTCAGGAGATAGATGAAAATTACTTTAGGTGTGTTCCCTTCAGCAGCTGTTGAGGAATCTAAAGTGCAATGGTTGGGGCACCTGGGTGGCTCAGTCGGTTAAGCATCTACCTTTGGCTCAGGTCATGATCCCAGGGTCCTGGGATTGAGACCTGCATCAGGCTCCATGCTGAGCGGGGAGCCTGCTTCTCCCTCTGCCTGCCACTCCCCCTGCCTTGTGCTCTTTTGCTCTCTCCCTCAAATAAATTTAAAAAAACTTAAAAAAAAATAAAGTGCCAGGGTTCAGCATCCATATGTTTTATTTTGGGCAAGCCCAGTAATACCTTGTTTTCTTAAACAGTAATTTTGAGCATGTCTTCCAGAATGGCAATTGCCAGTAGCACAGCCAGAGTATTTAGGAGGGTGGTCATGAGAATGAGTTACTGAATATACTCACAGTTTCATGGAAAGACTTAGTTGTATGGTGTACAGCTTGGGATGGCACATGCTGAACCTGTTTTAAGCTGATGACATTTGTGACAGGCTCTTCTTTAATAAATAGAGCATACAGAGAAATAATCACAGTGAAATTACTCAGGTAAAAGAAATCAAGCTCTCATGTCTGTACAGAGGGCTTAAAAACAGAGGGAGGAAAAAGCTGAGATGGACTTCAGAGGCCCCAATATTTCAGAATAGCCCTGACTTCATGTAGACTGCTCCATTGTCCCCATAATTACCCCAGTATTTGTCACACCAAAAACATTTCCACAAGAGGCAAGCTCTAACACTTATTTGTGCTCACATTGTTTTAGGTATTTTACATAATATTTCTTATTAATACTCAACAACCTTATGAGGTAGAACTATTATTACTGCCATTTTAAGATGTGAAAATTAAGGTTCAAAGTCATATACTTTGACCCTTGAACAACACAGGTTTGGACCATGGGGTCCACTTACACCCAAATTTTGTGATAAATACAGTACAGTACAGTACTTTAAATGTAGTTTCTCTTCCTTATGATTTTCTTAATAACAATTTCTAGCTTACTTTATTGTAAGAATACAGTATATAATACATACACAAAATACCTGTTAATTTTATGTTGTTGGTAAGGCTTTTGGTCAACAATGACTATTAGTAGTTAAGTTTTGGGGGAGTTAAAAGTAAACATGGATTTATGTGGAGGATGGCCCCTAATTCCCATGTTGTTCTAAAACATGTCTTCTATTATAAGTTTAACAGTCAATAGATAAGACCACCACTAAGAACTAACTACATCCAAAGTGTTTCTTCCTGTTATATTTCAGTCAGCCCTATAAAACTGCTGTGAGCTTGCATTTTGAAAACCTGTTTATGTTGAGGATAGATCAAGATATTCTGACCAGAGATGAGACACTTAACAGGACTTGAAATGCAGTTTTTGTCTCTATGTGTGTGCGTGTGCATGCAATATAAAGGGCAAGAAATGCCACAAAGATAGAGTTGTCAAAAATACAATTCCACAATGTTTTTCTGAGTCCACAGAGAAGGAAATGCAAGGGAGAGTGTTGTTTGTTTACTGGTAAGTGTTGATAAATAGTAGTTAACTTCATGAATACAGGGCTGACAGGTTTCTATTCTATTTCCAATTTTATTTCTATTCCTCTTTTAATTAACCCAACATCCCTTTATTTTTTGTTTTTGTTTAAATTCTGGTTAGTTAACATACAGTATAATATTAGTTTCAGATGTACAATATAGTGATTCAACAGTTACTTAAAACACCCAGTGCTCAGCACAAGTGCCCTCCTTAATACCCATCACCCATTTAACCCATTCTCCCACCTATTTCCCCATTGGTAACCATCAGTTTCTTCTCCATAGTTAAAAGTCTGTTTCCTGGTTTGCCTCTCTCTTTCTTTTACTTCTTAAAATCCACATATGAGTGAAATCATATGGTATTTGTCTTTCCCTGTCTGGCTTATTTCACTTAGCACAATACTCTCTAGCTCCATCCATGTTGTTGCAAATGGCAAGATTTCATTCTTTTTGGTGGCTGAGTAATATTCCTGTGTGTGTGTGTATGTGTGTGTGTGTGTATACCACTTCTTTATCCATTCATTTATCGTGACAGATGAATGGATAAAGATCTGGGCTCTTTCCATATTTTAGCTATTATGGACATTGCTGCTATAAACATTGGGCTGTATGTGCCCCTTTGAATCACTGTTTGTATCCTTTGGCTAAATGCCTAGTAGTGCAATTGCTGGGTCATAAGGTAGTTCTATTTTTAACTTTGTGAGGAACCTACATACTGTTTTCCAAACTGGCTGCACCAGTTTGCATTCCCACCAACAGTGTAAGAGGTTTTCCCTTTCTCCACATCCTCGCCAACATCTGTTCTTTTCTGAGTTGTTCATCTCATCCATTCTGATCGTTATGAGGTGGTATCTCATTGCAGTTTGAATTTGTATTTCCCTGATGCTGAGTGATGTTGATGCATTTTTTTCATGTCTGTTGGACATTTGTATGTCTTCTTTGGAGAAATTCTGTTCATGTCTTCTGCCCATTTCTTGACTTGTTTTTTGGGTGTTGAGTTTGAGAAGTTCTTTAAAGATTTTGGATACTTTATCAGATAAGTCATTTGCAAATACCTTCTCCCATTCTGTATGTTGACTTTTAGTTTTGTTAACTGTTTCCTTTGCTGTGCAAAAGGTTTAATCCTGATGAAGTCCCAATAGTTCAGTTTTGCTTTTGTTTCTCTTGCCTCTGGAGACATGTCTAGCAAGAAGTTGTTGTGACCGAGGTAAAGGCGGTTGCTGCCCGTGTTCTGCTTTAGGATTTTGATGGATTCCTGTCTCACATTTAGGTTTTTTATCCATTTTGAGTTTATTTTTGTGTATGGTGTAAGAGAATGGTCCAATTTCGTTCTTTTTCATGTGGCTGTCCAGTTTTCCCAACACCATTTGTTGAGACTGTCTTTTTCCCACTGGATGGATATTCTTTCCTGCTTCTTAGAAGATTAACTGACCATATAGTTGTGGGTTCATTTCTATGTTTTTGATTCTGTTCCATTTTTCTATGTATCTGTTTTTGTGCCAGTACCATACTGTTTTGATCACTATCTAATATAACTTGAAGTCCAGACTTGTGATGCCTCTAGCTTTGTTTTTCTTTTTCAGGGTTGCTTTGGCTATTCAGGGTCTTTTGTGGGTCCATACAAATTTTAGGATTGTTTGTTCTAGCTCTGTGAAAAATGCTATTGGCATTTTTTTTGTAGCTCTTTTTTTTATGTTATGTTAATCACCATATATTACATCATTAGTTTTTGATGTAGTGTTCCATGATTCATTGTTTGCATATAACACCCTGAGCTCCATGCAGAACGTGCCCTCCTTAATACCCATGACCAGGCTAACCCCTCCCCCCACCCCCCTCCCCTCTAGAACCCTCAGTTTGTTTTTCAGAGTCCATAGTATCTCATGGTTCATCTCCCCCTCCGATTCCCCCCCTCCATACTTCCCGTCCTGCTATCTTCTTCTCCTTCTTCTTCTTCTTCTTCTTCTCCTTCTCCTTCTCCTTCTTCTTCTTTAAACATATAATGTATTATTTGTTTCAGAGGTACAGGTCTGTGATTCAACAGTCTTACACAATTCACAGTGCTCACCATAGCACATACCCTCCCCAATGTCTATCACCCAGCCACCCCATGCCTCCCACCCCCCACCACTCCAGCAACCCTCAGTTTGTTTCCTGAGATTAAGAATTCCTCATATCAGTGAGGTCATATGATACATGTCTTTCTCTGTTTGACTTATTTCGCTCAGCATAATACCCTCCAGTTCCATCCACGATGTTGACAATGGCAAGATGTCATTCCTTTTGATGGCTGCATAATATTCCATTGTATATATATATATACCACATCTTCTTTATCCATTCATCTGTCGATGGACATCTTGGCTCTTTCCACAGTTGGGCTATTGTGGACATTGCTGCTCTAAACATCAGGGTGCATGTACCACTTCGGATCCCTACATTTGTATCTTTGGGATAAATCCCCAGTAGTGCAATTGCTGGATCGTATGGTAGCTCTATTTTCAACTTTTTGAGGAACCTCCATACTGTTTTCCAGAGTGGCTGTACCAGCTTACACTCCCACCAACAGTGTAGAAGGGTTCCCCTTTCTCCACATCCCCGCCAACATCTGTCATTTCCTGACTTGTTAATTTTAGCCATTCTGCCCGGTGTGAAGTGATATCTCATTGAGGTTTTGATTTGAATTTCCCTGATGCCGAGTGATGTTGAGCACTTTTTGATGTGTCTGTTGGCCATTTGGATGTCTTCTTTGGAAAAATGTCTGTTCATGTCTTCTGCCCATTTCCTGATTGGATCATTTCTTCTTTGGGTGTTGAGTTTAAGAAGTTCTTTATAGATTTTGGATACTAGCCCTTTATCTGATATGTCATTTGCAAATATCTTCTCCCATTCTGTCGGTTGTCTTTTGGTTTTGTTGACTGTACCTTTCACTGTGCAAAAGCTTTTTATCTTGATGAAGTCCCAATAGTTCATTTTTGCCCTTGCTTCCCTTGCCTTTGGCGATGTTTCTGGGAAGAAGTTGCTGTGGCTGAGGTCGAAGAGGTTGCTGCCTGTGTTCTCCTTTAGGATTTTGATGGACTCCTGTCTCACATTGAGGTCTTTCAACCATTTTGAGTCTATTTTTGTGTGTGGTGTAAGGAAGTGGTCCAGTTTCATTTTTCTGCATGTGGCTGTCCAATTTTCCTCACACCATTTGTTGAAGAGACTGTCTTTTTTCCATTGGACATTCTTTCCTGCTTTGTCAAAGATTAGTTGACCATAAAGTTGAGGGTCCATTTCCGGGCTCTCTATTCTGTTCCATTGATCTATGTGTCTGTTTTTGTGCCAGTACCATACTGTCTTGATGAGGACCAATTTGTGATAGAGCTGGAAGTCCAGATTTGTGAGGCCACCAGCTTTGCTTTTCTTTTTCAACATTCTTCTGGCTATTCAGGGTCTTTTCTGGTTCCATACAAATTTTAGGATTATTTGTTCCATTTCTTTGAAAAAAGTGGATGGTATTTTGATAGGGATTGCATTAAATGTGTAGATGGCTCTAGGTAGCATTGACATCCTCACAATATTTGTTCTTCCAATCCATGAGCATGGGACGTTTTTCCATTTCTTCGTGTCTTCGTCAATTTCTTTCCTGAGTATTTTATAGTTTTCTGAGTACAGATTCTTTGCCTCTTTGGTTAGATTTATTCCTAGGTATCTGATGGTTTTGGGTGCAATTGTAAATGGGATCGACTCTGTAATTTCTATTTCTTCTGTGTTTTCGGTGGTGTATAGGAACGCCACTGATTTCTGTGCATTGATTTTATATCCTGCCACTTGACTGAATTCCTGTATGAGTTCTAGCAGTTTTGGGGTGGAGTCTTTTGGGTTTTCCACATAAAGTATCATATCATCTGCAAAGAGCGAGAGTTTGACTTCTTCTTTGCCGATTTGGATGACTTGTATCTCTTTTTGTTGTCTGATTGCTGTGGCTAGGACTTCTAGTAGTATGTTGAATAGTAGTGGTGATAGTGGACATCCCTGCCGTGTTCCTGACCTTAGGGGGAAAGCTCTCAGTTTTTCCCCATTGAGAATGATATTTGCTGTGGGTTTTTCATAGATGGCTTTTATGATATTGAGGTATGTACCCTCTATCCCTATACGCTAAAGAGTTTTAATCAAGAAAGGATGCTGTACTTTGTGAAATGCTTTTTCTACATCTATTGAGAGGGTCATATGGTTCTTGTTCTTTCTTTTATTGATGTCTTGTATCACATTGATTGATTTGTGGATGTTGAACTAACCTTGCAGCCCAGGAATAAATCCCACTCGGTTGTGGTGAATAATCCTTTTAATGAACTGTTGGATCCTATTGGCTAGTATTTTGGTGAGAATTTTTGCATCCATGTTCATCAAGGATATTGGTCTGTAATTCTCCTTTTTGATGGGGTCTTTGTCTGGTTTGGGGATCAAGGTAATGGTGGCCTCACAAAACGTGTTTGGAAGTTTTCCTTCCATTTCTATTTTTTGGAACAGTTTCAGAAGAATGGGTATTAATTCTTCTTGAAATGTTTGGTAGAATTCCCCTGGGAAGCAATCTGGCCTTGGGCTCTTGTTTTTTGGGAGATTTTTGATGTCTGCTTCAATTTCCTTAGTGGTTATAGGTCTGTTCAGGTTTTTTTATTCCTTCCTGGTTCAGTTTTGGTAGTTGATACATCTCTAGGAATGCATCCATTGCTTCCAGATTATCTAATTTGCTGGCATAGAGTTGCTCATAATATGTTCTTATAATTGTTTGTATTTCTTTGGTGTTGGTTGTGATCTCTCCTCCTTCATTCATGACTTTATTGATTTGGGTCATTTCTCTTTTCTTTTTGATAAGTCTGGCTAGGGGTTTATCAACCTTCTTAATTCTTTCAAAGAACCAGCACCTAATTTCGTTGATCTGTTCTACTGTTCTTTTGGTTTCTATTTCATTGATTTCTGCTCTGATCTTTATTATTTCTCTTCTCCTGCTGGGTTTAGGCTTTATTTGCTGTTCTTTCTCCAGCTCCTGTAGATGTAAGGTTAGGTTGTGTATTTGAAACTTTTCTTATGTCTTGAGAAAGGCTTGTATTGCTATATACTTTCCTCTTAGGACTGCCTTTGCTGTAACCCAAAAATTTTGAACAGTTGTGTTTTCATTTTCATTTATTTCCATGAATTTTTAAATTCTTCTTTAATTTCCTGGTTGACCCATTCATTCTTTAGGAGGATGCTCTTTAGCCTCCATGTACTTGAGTTCTTTCTGACTTTCCTCTTGTGATTGAGTTCTAGTTTCAAAGCATTGTGGTCTGAAAATAGGCAGGGAATGATCCCAATCTTTTGGTACTGATTGAGACCTGATCTGTGACCTAGGATGTGATCTATTCTGGAGAATGTTCCATGGGCACTAGAGAAGAATGTGTATTCTGTTGCTTTGAGATGGAATGTTCTGAATATATCTGTGAAGTCCATTTGGTCCAGTGTGTCATTTAAAGTCTTTATTTCCTTGTTGATCTTTTGCTTAGATGATCTGTCCATTTCAGTGAGGGGGGTGTTAAAGTCCCCCACTATTATTGTATTGTTGTCAATGTGTTTCTTTGCTTTTGTTATTAATTGGCTTATATAACTGGCTGCTCCCATGTTAGGGGCATAGATATTTACAATTGTTAGATCTTTTTTTTGGATAGACCCTTTAAGTAGGATATAGTGTCCTTCCTCATCTCTTATTACAGTCTTTGGTTTAAAATCTAATTTGTCTGATATAAGGATTGCCACCCTAGCTTTCTTTTGGTGTCCATTAGCATAGTAAATGGTTTTCCACCCCCTCACTTTCAATCTGGGGGTGTCTTTGGGTCTAAAATGAGTCTCTTGCAGACAGCACATCAATGGGTCTTATTTTTTTTTATCCAATCTGATACCTTGTGTCTTTGGATTGGGGCATTTAGCCCATTTACACTCAGGGTAACTATTGAAAGATAGGAATTTAGTGCCATTGTATTGCCTGTAAGGTGACTGTTACTGTATATTGTCTGTGTTCCTTTCTGGCCTATGTTACTTTTAGGCTCTCTCTTTGCTTAGAGGACCCCTTTCAATATTTCTTGTAGGGCTGGTTGCGTGTTTGCAAATTCCTTTAGTTTTTGTTTGTCCTGGAAGCTTTGTATCTCTCCTTCTATTTTCAATGACATCCTAGATGGATATAGTATTCTTGGCTGCATGTTTTTCTCATTTAGTGCCCTGAATATATCATGCCAGTCCATTCTGGCCTACCATTGGTCTGCGGCCAATCTAATGTTTCTACCATTGTAGGTTACAGATCTCTTCCCCCAAGCTGCTTTCAGGATTTTCTCTTTGTCTCTGAGACTTGTAAGTTTTACTATTAGATGTTGGGGTGTTGACCTATTTTTATTGACTTTGAGAGGGGTTCCCTGTGCCTCCTGGATTTTGATGCCTGTTTCCTTCCCCAAATTAGGGAAGTTCTCTGCTATAATTTGCTCAGATATACCTTCTGCCCCTCTCTCTCTTTCTTCTTCTTCTGGGATCCCAATTTTTCTAATGTTGTTTCATCTTATGGTATCACTTATCTCTTCAATTCTGCCCTCATGATCCAGTAGTTGTTTCTCTCTCTTTTTCTCAGCTTCTTTATTTTCCATCATTTGGTCTTCTATATCATCAATTCTCTCTTCTGCCTCATTTATCCTAGAAGTTAGAGCCTCCATTTTTTATTGGCTCTTTTTATTGGCTTATTATCCATTTATTATCTCTTATTAATAGCCTTTTTGATTTCAACTGGTTAGATTTTAGTTCTTTTATTTCTCCAGAAAGGGTTTCTCTACTAACTTCCATGCTTTTTTCACCCAGCTAGTATCTTTAAAATCATCATTCTGAACTCTAGTTCTGACAACTTACTAAAGTCCATATTGATTAGGTCCTTGGCAGTCGGTACTGCCTCTTGTTCTTTTTGTTGAGGTAATTTTTTCTGTCTTGTCATTTTGTCCAGAAGAGAATAGGTGAATGGGAGAAGAAAATGCTAACAGGGTAACAACATCCCCAGAAAATATACACTAAACAAATCAGAAAAGACCTGAGGTGAAGGCAGATGCTAAACTATCTGAGCCACCCAGGCACCCCTAATGTTTGATTTTTAATCCAATTTTATATATAAGTGTACAATTGTAATTGTTGACTATTGATACCTTTTATGAGTTAATGTAATCAACCATACTCATTTATTCCCTCAATTTGTTAATTTGGCAAGTAAAATGTACATTTTTTTTTTAAAGGGCTTTTGTGTTTCACAGTAGGCCAATATCTTGGTTTACTATTTGTTATCTTTGTAGTCAACTCTATTTGTTATGAAAATGGGGGCTAGAGACAACATCATACTTAAATGAAACCTACATATATAGATTAAAACTTCACTGAGCTATCAGTTTGAAAACTTTTCTATACTCAATCCTTTAAAGAGTGTTACTAACAACAAATAACTTACCTTTCAGTTGGCAACATGAAGATTTTGTTAAAAGACCAGAAGACTATTAATGATTAAACAGGTGAAGTAAAAGACCTGAAAAATATACAAGCTAGATAATCATCTTCCAAATAATCAAGAGTTTATGTATTAGATAAGGAATAGAAGTTGTACACCTTAGTAATGACACACATTTAAAATATTTGGAACAAATGTTAACAAAATGTGGTGAATAAAGCATGGATTAGAGTAGGAAGACCATCAGAAAGAATCATTTGTGTTGGTCTCAAGTTTCTTGTTGTAAAATAAATGAATTAAATCAGAAAATTCAAAAATCTCTCCAATATTTGTTTTTTTCCAGTAGAACATTCTTCACTGTATTTCACTTCCAACAGCATTCAAGAGTGGAAAAAAATATGAAGAATATTCATTTCACTGATCTGTTTTGAGTGGCAAATAAACACTTTAAAGTCATTTTGAAAAAAAACAAAGTATGAAAGATTGTACAATATAATAAAATAAAAACAACTATAATGTAGTTGAGATTTATGTGCTTATTTTGATCCTAGGTGGAAAAATTTGTATTAAAATTTCCAAGTAAGACGATCCAGCAATTGCACTACTGGGTATTTACCCCAAAGACACTAATGTAGGGATCCAAAGGGGTACATGCACCCCGATGTTTATAGCAGCAATGTCCACAATAGCCAAACTGTGGAAAGAGCCAAGATGTCCATCAACAGATGAATGGATAAAGAAGATGTGGTATATATATACAATGGAATATTATGCAGCCATCAAAAGGAATGAGATCTTGCCATTTGCAACAACATGGATGGAACTGGAGGGTATTATGCTAAGCGAAATAAGTCAAATAGAGAAAGACATGTATCATATGACCTCACTGATATGAGGAATTCTTAATCTCAGGAAACAAACTGAGGGTTGCTGGAGTGGTGGGGGTTGGGAGGGATAGGGTGGCTGGGTGATAGACATTGGGGAGGGTATGTGCTATGGTGAGTGCTGTGAATTGTGTAAGACTGTTGAATCACAGATCTGTACCTCTGAAACAAATAATGCAATATATGTTAAGAAAAAAAAAGAAGAAGAAGAAGATAGCAGAAGGGGAAGAATGAATGGGGGGAAATCGGAGGGGGAGACGAACCGTGAGATACTATGGACTCTGAAAAACAAACTGAGGGTTCTAGAGGGGAGGGGGGTGGGTGGATGGGTTAACCTGGTGATGGGTATTAAAGAGGGCACGTTCTGCATGGAGCACTGGGTGTTATGCACAAACAATGAATCATAGAACACTACATCTAAAACTAATGATGTAATGTATGGTGATTAACATAACAATAAAAAATTAAAAAAAATTTCCAAGTAAGAGAAGGTCAAATAACTGAATAATTCCTGAAATACAGTGAAATCACTTTATATTAATGGTTGCAAGTTAGTGCTGTATAGTAAGTTTTCATTGTATAAATCTTAAGATTTTGAAGACAGAATTTAGTTCATAATATTCAAATTTACTTAAAAATTTTTATTGCAGTAGACAGGTAATAAAGTATTCTTATATTAGAATTTCTTATTATATTTTAAGAAGAAAACAATGAGATCCTTTTAATATTTGTGAAATGTTGTAGTCATTACCATATAAATTTTATATGTTCACTTTCATATAAAATATTAGTAATATATGGACCATATGTTACTAATCAATATTTAAATTCTTTTAAATACTTGCTGATGTAACTTTATGCCATAGTTTTATCTTTACATGAAAAGATGAAATGGATAAGAGATGACTTTTCCAATCCTCTTGGGGTTTGTGTGAATCTTGTTTTCTGTCCAGCCTCTGTGTGTATTTTCAGCAATGTGTGGAGAGGAAGCATCTCTATAAGCTCAAATTTGCATGTCTCTTTCATCACCCAGCAGTGAGATAGATTGATTTTTACTTCCTTTTTCATCCTTCTAACCAATACACCCTGCCTCCTACCCAGGTTTTTCTTTGACTTTTGAGACTGGGGATGTTGAAGGCTTGTTACACCAATGCTCAGTGAGAAGCCTGTGTAATCTTGGCAGATTCTTAACGTCACAGAAACTACAAAATGTTCTCAGTTGCATCAAGTGCCATAAAATCACAAAAGCCACAAAATATTCTCATAAGTATGAAATGTCATATATTCTCTGTGTTAATTCGCAGGCTTAGACAATGCTGTCTTTCAGTGGAAAGATTTCCTGCAGTGCCACATTTTAGGGGAAAGAAGAAATGTAATACTTTTGGTGGGTGCATGTTGAAGTACCGCTCAAGTTTTCTACCCAAGAGCAGAGCTTGGGCCCCAGGGAGTCTGATGATAGAGCTGGAACTGCCACAAATTGTTTTAATAAATATACTTATGCTTGTTTTTATGTAAAAATAAACTTTAATTTCTTTTTTTTTTATTATGTTTAGTTAGCCAACATATAGTACATCGTTAGTTTTGGATGTAGTGTGCAGTGATTCATCAGTTGCATATAACACCCAGTGCTCATCACAACATGTGCCCTCCTCAATACACATCACTTTTTTTTTTTAAAGATTTTATTTATTTATTTGAGAGAGACAATGAGATAGAGAGAGCATGAGAGGGTCAGAGGGAGAAGCAGACTCCCTGCTGAGCAGGGAGCCCGATGCGGGACTCGATCCCGGGACTCCAGGATCATGACCTGAGCTGAAGGCAGTCGCTTAACCAACTGAGCCACCCAGGTGCCCCCCATCACTTCTTAATACAGGCTAACCAAGAAAAATAGAGAGAAAACATAAATTACTAATGTAAGAAATGAAAGAGGGACCATCACTACTGATCTCATGGACATTAAAAGGATAATAAAGGAATATTATGAAAACTCTATAGCCATAAGTTTTATAACTTAGATGAAATAAACCAATTCTTTGAAAGCCATACTCTACCAAAACTCATACAAGGAGAAAGAGATAATCTGCATAAGCTTGCATCTACTAAGTAAATTGAATCAATAATTCATAATATTCCAAAACAAGAAGCACCAAGGCTAGGTGGTTTCACTGAGTTGTGCCAAATATTTGAGAAAGAAATGATTCCAATTCCCTACAATTGCTTTCTGAAACTAGAAGCAGAGGGAATATTTCTTAATCCATTCTTTTTTTTTTTTTAACTAAAACGATGATTTTTAATGGGAACCAGAGGTATGGTTACAATTACATAGTCCTACACAAAAAACCTGTGGCTGATCAGGAGTTGGAAGGTTACAAAATAATGAGGGTAACACTGGGTACAAGATGAAAAGCTGTTGCAGAACCTCAGGAGCCAAGCTAATACGGCCTCTCCTTGCGATCCTGTCTGTGCTCATCTGGAGTCCATCTTGCCAGGGCCAAAGTTACCTCTGTCCCCACAATCCCGGCCCCCTCGGGAGCTCCCATGGTCCCCGCCTCGGCCTTGGTAGCCGCCCCGATCATAGCCTCCTCTGCCACCACGACGATCATCTCCATAGTTACCCCCATATGAGAGCCTTCTGGTCCCCCTCCTTGGCCATCTGGTTTAGGGGCCTTACATTGGTTGCATTCATTCCTCCAAGAGAAGTTCATGTTCTCACATATAGGATTAGGACACTTCAGTCACCAGCTCGCTGCTGGCCGCTGCCACCAGCTCCTCCACTAGGGAATCCTCCCTGGCCACCGCCACCACTGCCATGACCTCCATAGCCTCCATGGCCCATGGGTCCTCCTTGCCCTCGGCCTCCACGACCATTGCCACCATCCCGATTGAAGTCTGCTCGCCAAGTAACAGATGAGACCTTGATGGGATTCCCAGAGAATTCTTTACCATCAAACCAGTCAGTAGCTGCTTTAGCAGAAGGTGGGTCATCAAACAACACTGTTGCCTCTCCCTTCAGCTTGCCCGTTTCCCTGTCTGTGTACAGATTAATCATGGGCTGTCCTGTTTTCTTATTTGTCTTAATAATACCAATCTGTTTGAAGTAATCAGCCACAGACTCAATTGTAACATTTTCACCCAAGGCTTGCACGAAGATGGTGGTGTTGTCTGAATTATCCTGTTCAGAGTCATGACGTGATCCCTGGTCCCGAGGGCCACCAAATTTATTGAAGCCACCATGGTCACTTCTGCCCATGCCGCCTCTGCCTCCACGGCCACCGCCACGACCTCTGGGTTCATAGCCACCGCTGCTGCAGTTGTAACCACCGCCACTGCCCCGGCCGTGGCCCCCATGGTCCTGCTGGCCTCACCCATAGCCACCGCCACCATCACTCTGGTCCTGATTGCCATAACCGCCACCAGCACCACTCATGGAGGACTGATCTTGGCCATAGTTACCTCCACTGCTACTGTTGTACTGGTTCTGCTGTCCATAGCCTTGAGGGGGATTATAGGAGCTTTGCTGCTGTCCATAGCCTTGCTGCTGTCCACGATAGCCAGACTGCTGGCCATAGCCCCACTCTGGGGCTGCCCATAGCCGCTGCTCTGAGAACCACTACCATAACTTCCCGAAGTGCTGCTAGGGGCTGGCTGCTGGCCATAGCCAGGATAAGAGGACTGTTGCCCATAAGATGACTGAGAACTCTGGCTACCACCTTAGCCACTGGTTAAGCCATATCCCTGGGGAGCTGATTGAGTGCCATAGCTGTTCTGGGTCTGTCCATAAGAAGAACCATAGCTGCTCTGGCCATAGCCTGTAGTGTCTGCTGACTGTCCCTAACCACTGTAACTCTGCGGTCCATAGGGCTGATTGCTCTGCTGGGAATAGCCCTGCCCAGGCTGGGTGGGGTAGGCCCCATAGCTTCGGGTTGCTTGTTGGGTATAGTAGGTTGAGGCCATGTCTGCAAATGTGCGCACAGGCCGACAAGCAACGAGATTCCAACACCACAGAGCACCGGCACCTCGAGGACTCTCTTAATCCATTCTATAAGGTGGATGCCTGGGTGGCTCAGTTGGTTGAGTGACTGCCTTCAGCTCAGGTCATGATCCTGGAGTAGCAGGATCGAGTCCTGCATCGGCTCCCTGGTCAGTGGGGAGCCTGCTTCTCCCTCTGCCTGCTGCTCCCACTGCTCATACTCTCTCTCTGTCAAATAAATAAAATCTTAAAAAAAATCCATTCTATAAAGCTAGCATTATCCTATTACGAAAACTAAATAAAGATATTATGAGAAAGGGAAACTACAGACCAATATCACTCATTAATATAGGTGCAAAAATCCTCAACAAAATATAGGCACATTGAATCCAACAGGGAATTCAAAGAATTATACACCACAACCAAGTGGGATTTATTCCAGGTATGTGAGGTTGATTCAACATTCAAAAATTAATTAATGTAATCCATCACATCAATAGACTAAAGAAGAGAAATTATAGATCACATAGACAGATGCTGAAAAATCATTTAATAATCATGATTTTAATCATTCATTATTAAAAACTCTCAACAAACTAGGAATGGAGGGAAATTCCTCAAGTCGATATAGAACTTTCACAAAAACATACACATCATGTTTAGTGATTGTGAACAAGGCAAGGAGGTCTCCTCTCATCACTCCTATTCAACATTGTATTGGAAGTCCTAACTGAGGCAGTAAGACAAGAAAGGAAATACAATGTATACATATTGGACAGGAAGAAATAAAACAGTCTTTGTTCACAGATGACATGATTGTTTATGTAGAAAGTTTGAAAGAATTGACAAAAACATTCCTGGAACTAATAAGCAATTATAGGAAGGTTACAGTATATAAGGTTAATATACAAAAGTCAGTTGCTTTTCTATTTACTAACAATGAACAACTGGAATTTGAAATAAAAAAACACGACACCATTTTCATTAGCATCAAGAAAATGAAGTATTTAGGTACAAATCAAATTAAATATGTATATGATTTATTTGAAGGGAAACAAAAAAAAACTGATAAAGAAATGAAAAATCTAAATAAATGGAGAGAAATTCTATGTTCATAGTTTGGAATATGAACTCAATGTTGACTAAATATTGTCAAAATGTAAGTTATTCCCAACTTGGTTAAGAAATTCAATATAATCCCAATAAAAAATCTCAAAAGTTATTTTGTTGGTATTGACAAACTGATTCTAAAGTTTATATGGGGAGGCAAAAGACACAGAATAGTCAACACAATATTGAAGAAGACCAAAGTCAGAGGATTGACACTGTCATTGTGCACTGATCTGGCTGCAGGGCTTCGCCATGAGTTTGCATATGGCAGTGGACGCTGGATGAGAGTTGGGTGGGCAGCATGCAGTTGCACAGCTAAAAGAGCTAGCTGGGTTAGATAATTCTCTGTTGTGGGAGCCATCTTATGTATTGTAGGATGTTTAGTAACATCCTACACAAGGATTGAGAACCACATCTCTAGAGAAATGAATGGTATAGGTGCTTCCAAACTAGAAGGTAGTTTGGGCTTGGGGAAAATTTAATTTCATGAGTGATGTCTGTGTTGTTGCTGAAGCATCAGGCACATGTATTCTGATTGGAAGGGCTGTCAGGGACTCAGTGTTGCAATACCCATACTGGGCATCTAAAATGAAAATGAAAAAGCAACCTGTGAAATAAGAGAAAATATTTGCAAACCATATATTTGTTAAGGGGCTAAATCCAAAATATATAAAAAATTCATACAGCTCAATAATAAAGAAAAACAAAACAATTTAAAAATGGGTGTGAAGTACATGAGTAGACATTTTTCTAAAGATATAAAAATAGCCAACAGGTATATGAAAAAGTGCTCAACATCCCCTATTGTCAGGAAAATGCAAATCAAAACCACAATGAGATATCACATCACACCTGTCAGAATGGCTATTATCAAAAGTACAAGAAATGACAAGTGTTGGTGAGGATGTAGAGTAAAGGAAACTCTTTTGCACTGTTGGTAGGAATATAAATTGTTGCAGCCACTGTGGAAAATGGTATGGAGGTTCCTCAAAAATTAAAAAAAAAAACAAAAAACTACCATACAATTCAGCAATTTCACTTCTGAGTATTTATCTGAAGAAAATAAAAATACTAATTTGAAAAGGTATATGTATCCCTATGTTTGCTGCAGCATTATTTACAATAGCCAAGATATGAAAACAACCTAAATGTCCATCAATGGATGAATGGATAAAGAAGGTGTGATACACACACACACACACACAATGGAATACTACTCAGCCATAAAAAAAGAATGAAATCTTGTCATTTGCAACAACATGGATTAACTTTGAGGGCATTATGCTAAGTGAAATAACTCAGATAAAGACAAATACCGTATTATTTACCTGTATGTGGAACATAAAAAGCAAAACTGATGAACACACAAAACAAAATGAAACCAAACTCATAGACACACACAAAAAAACATATTGCTAGAAGGAAGGGGGTTGGGAGAGTGGATGAAATGGGTGAAGGGGATCAAGAGGTACAAACTTCCAGCTATGAAATAATTAAGTCATGGGGAGGTAATGTACACCATAGTGACTATAGTCAATATTATTGTAGTGCAAATTTGAAAGTTGCTAAGAAAATAAATCTTAAAATTTCTGATCACAGAAATTTTTTTTATAACTTTGTATGGTGCCAGGTGATAATTTCACAATATACACAAGTGACAAATAATTATGTTGTACAATCTAAACTAATATGATGTATGTCAGGTATACTTCAAAAAAAAAAAAATAAAGCAGAAAAGGATATCATGTTGTTATTTGTAACTAGCGTATTTGAATCCCAGGAAAGGTTGAGAGAGTAACACATTTTCTTGCTGCAGAGCACTCATTCCTAGGAAGTAGGTGGACTCTTGCATCTATTGGCCTGACACTGGAAATACGGCCTCTTCTAAGGCGGAGTCCTGTGACAAGCATACTGCTTCATTTCTGTTGGTTGAGCACTTCAGGTTTTATCAGAAGAGATTATAAACTAATGATAAATCTTCCAAAGCATCCAATACTTCAATTTACTATTTCTTGGATTTATGTAAAAGTGATTAAGGAAATCTGTGAAACAAGAACATAAATCACTAGATGAACATCTGACATTTAGTGAGCCATTATTAACGATTAGAGAACACTCAGAGTAGTAGGTAATAGAAGACTTTCAAATTATATGAAACTCAAGTTCTGTGGAGTGAGTAGAAATCTAAATAGACATGAGCTTTTTCTCATTTAAGACACATCTGACTTAACTATTGTGAAATTATGGATGAGTGAGAATTAGAGAAGAACAAAACAAAACCCCTTTGCTAAGGAGGCCCAAACAGTAAAAAATGGAAAGAGATTGAGAAATAATGAGAAAAATCAAAGCCTGTGGTTTTTTCTCTGCATCATTCAGTCTTAATCTGTGCCCTTTTAAAATGTTTATTGAGAGGTTTCCCATGCCAGAGTTTAACCACTTTCTTTACTATCTGACTCTATAGTACTCTTTTTTAATCTGCTTCTTAACTATAAATTAGTAATTAAACAGCAAAGTAATAGAGTAGAAAAAAATTCAGGTCTTAACATACTTGTATTAGTCTTTATTGAAGTTCTGAGTCAGTTTATTTGATAAAACGATTACTGACGCCTACTTTTGTACTCAGTTGTAAGAGGCATAAGAAATCACATGTAGGAACTTGATAAACTGGTCTCAAGCAGGACTTCAGAGGAATGAACAACAAGCCTTTCCAAATTAAACAACCAGAACCTTGCCTCCCTCGGCATTAATTCTTTTGATATGAGTAAGACATAGCCCTCACAGCAGAATGGCAAAGCTTTGAAAGCATTATCTCAAAGGACAAAAATAGAGCATGCAGAAATGTACACTGGAGCTCGGAGAATTCCACAAACTGAAAATAGATGAGAGTGTGATAAACGATGAAAATTTTATTGGAAAGCACTTGAAAAAATGCCTGGTGGAAGAGTCTAAAATTCATTTCTCCTGATATCTTATAGAGATATTTTTAAAAAAAAGAAAGTAATTAGCTCAGGAAATCACCTGTCAGAGAATGATGACAGGACAGACTCTTCTGTGATGACCTCCAGTAAGGACCAAATCCTCCTTAGGGTTCATCCTCTGATCCTCCCGGGATAGGGAGTTGGGGTACTTGTCACCCTTCTACCTGTGGGAAGTGATTTGTGCCTGACTGCATGTTAGACAGGGGAGTGGTCTGAAACCTAGATAGATAGTCATAAAAGCCACGTCAGGGACACTTCAATATAATGTCTGGAGGAGTTGAAATGGAAAAAAAAAAGATTTCAGACTATCTAGAGCCCTGAAAGAGCCTTCTAAATCCTACCTACCAACTGTTTAGATCACCGGTTTCATCCCTAAGGGAACATCAGAAAATTAAGGAGGTGAAAGCCAAACTCAAACCTTGCTGCAACTTTTGGAAAACTCAATCTTTGCTACGAACCCTCAGGTTTCATGGGATGATCCAATCATTGATTTAAGAATAAGAGTAATAAAAACAGAGGAATCAGCTCTATTCGAACATTCAGAATCCAAGGAGTAATGACAAAATGACTTTGGAGCCTTTAGTCCTTGTTTACAGAGCAAACAAGACTAGTATTAATGGCCTTTGGAAAGATGCCCTTTCATATTTGACACTGAGTGCATCTGATACAAATAGAAAACCTTGAGAAAATGTGAGTCCGTCTTCCTTAGAGGTCACCATTTATTATGTAAACACTGAGAGCCTCCTTTGTTTTCCTTGCTGGGTCTGTACCTCACAGCTACCCTGGCACACATCCAGCCCAGCCAGGTACCCTCTGACCAGCCCTTCAGATGGATCTGCAGTCACCTCAGAAACCTCAGGGTCACCTAGTGATGAGCTCACCAGGTCCCTCTGCACCCTGATGCCATTCTCCTCTGTCTCCTCATGTGAGTGTCCTGTGGTAAACAAGACTTTTACTCTACGTAGACACCTGAGACATCCTCACCTGGCTCACCACTGCCTGCTTGCCTGGTATCAAAAGGAGCCCTTCGAGCAGCACTGCAGACTACCACTTACTATGAAAATCAATCTGACATCTAAAATGTGCTACAGTGTCCTTGTGTGTGTTCTGTGTTTTTGTTTTTGTTTTTTTTTTTAATTTGAAAAACAAGGATGATGTCAACATCTACATTAGGAAGTATTAGTAAATTGAGACTTGTTATCTGAAGAATTAGTCATGGCTCTAACAGGGCCAAGACAGGGAAACAGATACACTGACTTGAGTGAAATAATAATGCTGAGTGATTTTCATTCATTATTATTCATTTCATTCATTATTAGGTGGGTTGTATTTAGAGTAATTGCTAAATTATAGAATTATTCTCTTATCAGCTTTGTTACACTCTCATACCTGGGTGCCTAGAGCAGAATTCTTAAAATGTGACGAAGGTGCATGTGCTGGAGGAGGAGGAAAGAATCCATTTATTTGTTCAACCAAATGGCTAAATGAACTATGATCAAGAGCTGGGAATCTAAAACACTTCCTTCAGGAGTGCCTGGGTGGCTCAGTTGGTTAAGCGACTGCCTTCGGCTCAGGTCATGATCCTGGAGTCCCTGGATCGAGTCTCGCATTGGGCTCCCTGCTCGGCACAGAGTCTGCTTCTCCCTCTGACCCTCCCCCATCTCATGTGCTCTCTCTCATTCTCTCTCTCTCAAATAAATAAATAAAATCTTAAAAAAAAAAAGAAAACACTTCCTTCAATTTATGCTAAGCAAAATTACCTTAAGCATGAACACCCCAGCTGCAGCAATTAAAAAAATATTAAAAGTTACCAAAAGAATGCAGCAAAAAGATTGCATGTCCTGAGTCTTGGATCAGATCTTAGGTGCAGTCCTTACAAGCTGGGAGATCTTGGGCAAGTCACTGAATGTTTCTAAGCTTCGGTGTCCTCTTCTGTAAAATGTCAACCTCACAGGACTGCTCTGAAGAGTTAAGTGTGACAATAAATTTGAGAACATTTTGTCAGTGCTATTCAAATGGTCTCATTTTAGAATTTATTGCTTTTAGAGCTATGTAAGTTGTGTACTGAGACACTTAAAAATTCTTTACCACACGTGGCAGGGTTCAGAGAGCCCTGATTCACACGATGCTGATTCACAAATGTCAACCACATCTAACTTTGGGGCATTTCTGGGAGCCTGTGGTGGCGAGCACTTCCCTCCCCACGTGCTGCTGCTGCTGGTGGGTTTCATCTGTTCTCCTTCCCATTTCTCCTCAAAACCCCAAGGCCACCCCCACCAGTAGCACAGACCATACCTTGCACTTAAGGTAGATTCAATATACATTTTTGTAGTTGACCTCTATAATTAAGCACCAAGCATAATTAAGCTTCCATATGAAAAAGTCTTGCAATTTCCAAAGAACTGACAAAAAAAGGTACATTTGAAGATCAATATATTTGGAAATTGAGGACTGCCTGCACAATATTTTTTCATGTGAAGACCTGGCATAATTTTTCTCTAAATTAGATAAAAGATATACCCTGACTAATGTTTAAAGCTATGGGCAGTTGTAAAATCCTGTTGTGATTCCATTTACACTTGTACCTGCCAAAGCTTAATCAAATTAGGAGTGGAAATCCCTCAATCTGATAACAGTTATCTATAAAACAACCTAGAGATAAACATGGTGAAATATCAAATGTATTCCTTCTAAGTCAAGAAAAAGACAAGGATGTCCACTCACATCACATTCTATTCAATCTTGTACTGGAGGTCCTGATAGTACAGAAAATCAAGAAAAAGAAATGAAAAATATAAATCAAAAAGGAAGAATTAAAGATGTCTTTATTTGTAGATGGTGATTGTGTACATAAAAAAATCAAAGGAATTCACATGATGGAGCTGAAAATGATATGTATTTTGATCTAGGTAGTGGTTACAGAGGTAGATACTCAAGTAAAAAGTCACTCAGCTGTACCCTTAAGATTTATGAATTTTATTTTATATAAATTGTACCTAAAAATAAGCTATAAGGATTTAAAAATAATTTACATTTATTTATAACCATGTATACTTTAAAAGCATACCTGCAAATTATTTGACACTCCTCCCTTCAATATATGGAGCTTAATGCCTCGCCACCATAATGTGGACTGGACATGATGACTCCAGCCTATCAAACCATCAGATCTGCCCTGACCTGCATTTTGATTATAACCTTGTGAGAGATCTGGAGCCAGGACCACTTGATTAAACTGCTCCCACAAAACTGCAAGAGATATTAATGTTTATTGTTGTTTTAAACCAAAAAATTTTGGGGTAATTTGTTATACAGCAATAGATAATATCTGTCTCCAGGGTTAGTGGTTATATTTGAGTAGTATAGTTCACAACTATAAATGATTGAAATGTTTGAGGTTCTTTATATCTTATGTTCTAATCTGGAAAACCAGTGTTGAGTGCTGTGTATAAGGCATTATTTAAATTAGAACATATCTAGGTCTGATAGTAAAATGTGCAAGTAATACTATGTTATTAAATTTCTAGTTGTCTCTGAATAGACACTTTTCCAAAGAAGACATCCAGATGGCTAACAGACACATGAAAAGATTCTCAACATCACTCATCATCAGGGAAATACAAATCAAAACCATGATGAGATACCACCTCACACCTCAGAACGGGCTAAAATTAACAACATGAGAAACAACAGGTATTGGTGAAGATGTAGAGAAAGGGGAACACTCTTGCACCGTTGGTGGGAATGCAAACTGGTGCAGCCACTCTGGAAAATGGTATGGAGGTTCCTCAAAAAGTTAAAAATAGAACTACTCTATGATTCAGCATTTGTACTACTAGGTATTTACCCAAAGGATACAAAAATACTGATTCAGGGGTGCCTGGGTGTCTCAGTCATTAAGCGTCTGCCTTCGGCTCAGGTCGTGATCCCAGGGTCCTGGGATTGAGCCCCGTGTCGGGCTCCCTGCTCTGTGGGAAGCCTGCTTCTCCCTCTCCCACTCCCCCTGCTTGTGTTCCCTCTCTGACTGTGTCTCTCTCTGTCAAATAAATAAATAAAATCTTTTTAAAAAATACTGATTCAAAGGTGTACATGCACCCTGATGTTTATAGCAGCATTACCAACAATAACTAAACTATGGAGAGACCCCAAATGTCCATTGACTGATGAATGGATAAAGAAGATATGGCGCGCACACACACACGCACACACACGCACACACACACACACACACTGGAATATTACTCAGCCAACAAAAAGAATGAAATCTTGCCATTTGCAATGATGTGGATGGAGCTAGAATATATTAAGCTAACTGAAGTAAGTCATTTAGAGAAAAACAAATACCATATGATCTCACTCAATGTGGAATTTAAGAAAGAAAACAGATGAGCATATGGGAAGGGGAAAAAGAAAAAAAAGGAGAGAAACAAGCCCATAAGTGACTCTTAATGATAGAAAACAAACTGAAGGTTGATGGAAGGAGGTGGATGGGGAATGGACTAGGTGGGTGATGGGTATTAAGGAGGGAACTTGTTGTGATGAGCACTGGGTGTTGTATGTAAGTGATGAATCACTGAAATCTACTCTAGAGACCAATATTACACTGTATGTTAACTAATACAATTTATTTTTTAAAAGATTTTATTTATTTATTTATTTATTTATTTATTTATTTATTTGACAGAGAGAGAGAGAGAGCACAAGTAGGCAGAGCAGCAGGTAGAGGGAGAGGGAGAAGCAGGCTCCTCGCCAAGCAGAGAGCCCAATGCGGGGCTCTATCCTAGGAGCCTGGGATCTGAGCCAAAGGCAGACACCCAACCAACTGAGCCACCCAGGCACCCTAACTAATAAAATTTAAATAAAAAAAAATTCTAGTTGCCTCGTCCCACTTTTGGACTCCAGATGAATACAAATTCTCTACATATTCAGAATAGGTTTTTTATAGCCATGGTGGGTAACAGAACAAACTAGAGCAAGAATGAGAGAATCATACTAAAGTTGCTTTTGGGGAATTTTTCCATGGTAGCAAACCATGGCATAAATATTGAGGACCCCTCTTGTCAAAGTGACAGGGTGAGAAAGAAGTGGAAGGAAACTGCTTCCTCTCCAGGAACAGTTCTTAGTCTCTAAGCAATTGCATGTTGATCTCATTATACTAAGTTTGTTCTTATAAATTAGATTTCAAGTCCCTATAAATCATCTTCTTGTTTATACTTTTGAAGCACCAAAAAGTCAGGTTGGTACTTACACAGTGATAAATGTCTGGTTAGGACAGTGTCCCCATCATAACAGCTGCCTCCCTAGCCAGCTTCCTGTGCTTATGGGCCCCTCAACCTTCAGCTTTCAGAACTATTTACAGCTTGTTGTTATTGTTACAAGGCATAAATCCTTCTACACACACTGAATGATCACACATAGCAGTGTATGGCAATCCTTTTAGCTTTCAGTAAACTAAGAAACCTAATTCTCAACAAAATGCCATAATTTGCAGCCCCAGGACTTCTTCAGATTAGTCCTTTCAGTATTAGTGGAAAGAAAGCAGCACAGATGTTTCCAACTCAGTGTGCCAGTCTTCAATACCTTTTCTGCGGCTTTTCCATTCAGTCCATAATTTCAACAGTAAGTTTGTTAAATGAGCCCTTCAAAATTCATGATAATGAATAATTTTAAGTGATTTAAACCATAAGTACTAGAAACAAGTAAGCCCTTGATAATGGATATGTAAGAATTTCCCCTCAAAAGATCATTAGTATTTCCCTACAATTACTTGTGGTTTTCTCAGAGTATCAATTTTCTCTGAAGAGCAAGGAAAAGTTAAAGAACAGGAATAAATACCTGAACAAGCATGTCTTGACCACACACATGTTCTTGATGCCTTTTACACACACAGTGTGTCCTTTTAACAAAACACACACCTTAGGGGGAAAATGAGCAGGTATGGATGGTAATATGCAGTTCAGTGGAAATTACTCTTAAGCTGACAAAGTTAAGATTCAACCATAAAACCATTAATTTCAAGAAATATGAAAGCAGAAATTTTTTATGTCAGGAGAGAATTTTATAAGTAAGAATCACAGTGGGAATTAATGCTTAATAATAATAATGATAGTGACAGTAATTTAAAAAATCATGAAAATAATATAAAACACCTCCCTTTGCCCCCCCCCCCCAATTTGAAGTACTTTCAGAATTAAGTGGAAGGTGATACCACTGAAGTAAGATGAAGGAACCCTGGAAAGATTTCTTTGTTAAAGGAGCTTTGGAAAACATAAGATGAAGGTAAATAATAAAGTTTGGATGGATGTAAGTACACATTGCTGTGTTAATAAAACTACGTCACCTATATTCTGCTCTAGTTGGAGTTTTGATGGTCGACATGAAAAGAAATGGGAAGGGAAGGTGAGGGTCACAGGGAGTGTGGTGCTGAGAACACTCGGCAGAGGTGATGAAAGGCAGATTTGTAGATACAAAAAAAAGGAAAACTTAATGGGGAGATAGGAGATGCCAGACTGAGGGACATTTTTGGTCACTGGAATCTTTGGCTCAGTGGGGCCAAGGCTGGACAGGGGTGGTGGTGGCAAGGGGAGAGGTGTCAGAAGGTTTCAGTCTGTGACCTCAGGACAGGCGCCTCTCTCTTATCACCTCCTCAGCCAAGAGCCCATGGGGTTATCTAAGCACACTCTGATCTTGCAGTGGGAGTGTTATGCATTTTATTCTTGCTTTGATCCAAGAGATTAGTGTGCTCTTCACCACGTTCTCCATGAAGAGAGTGGGGACAGACAGGATTTAGAGGAAACCCGGGGGACCTGCTTACAAGCTACTATGCTTAGAGGCAGAGAGCATTCTAACTTTTCCCCCAAGATAAAGTGAAACTGCAGATATCCAGGACAGGAACCAGCTCCCAGCCTGTGTCTGCACAAGGACATTCTCTACAGTGGAGGCAGAGCCTGGGCGACAACTCATAGTCCCCTAAAAAAGGGTTTTGTGTGTTACCAGACTATCTTGGTCATCATGTGATACCTCCTTTCAGACTTTTCATCAGCCAGTGAGTCAACACACACCGAATAACCACAGCGTGCTATTAGTGTTAAGTGTTCAGTCATATTAAAGGGCCTTATAGGGGCACCTTGACATGGATATGTAAGAATTTCCCCTGGCTCAGTTGGTTAAGTGTTCACCTTTTGCTCTCGGCTCAGGTTGTGATCTCATGGGTTGTGGGATGGAACCCTGAGTTGGGCTCCCAGCTCAGTGGGAAGTTTGTTTGAAGATTCTCTCCTGCGGCCCCTTCCTCCTCATGCTCTCTCTCTTTTTCTCCCTCCCTCTCTGAGTGGATGGATAAATCTTAAAAAAAAAATAGAGGGTCTTATAACATAGGCCACATTTCTTTCTACTTTCTAGGGCTTTGCCCGTGTGCACACTGGCCAGAGAATCTTTATTTATACCATTTCAAGAACACCATTATAATAGAAGTTGCCTCTAAAAATGCAGCAGTTAATGTTGTATGGAGCAAAAAGAAATGGAAAGAGCAAGCAAGGGTTTTGGCATCAAAACTAGATGCCAAATCTGGTCCAGCTCCAGCTGAGAGATCTTGGGCCAGCTGCCTGACCTCTGAATGTTTTCCCCTCATCTATAAAATTAGGATACTGTTGTTGATAATGATGTTGATCCCTAGCTCCTGCTGTTAGGAATAACACATAAAGTGTGAAGGGTAATGTGAGTGTCAGCTGTTCTAGCTGTAACTCAGGGTTGGAGTCCTTGGTCCCATGAAAGCCTAGATCTGCTATTTCTGGCCCATAGCAGGGTTTCCTGGAGGTGAGCATGACAAGCTTTTCATGGTGGGTGCAGACAACCTCAGGTTCCGAGGAAAGCCATCTCCAGACCTCACTAGTAGCCCTGATGGATGATAGAGACTTCTGTGCAGATGTTGTGGGGCAGGATCATGCTTACTGTCTTGCAGGCTTATGCAAAATAAGCTCTACTCTACATTAGTTTTTAGAAATTATAAACTGCTGCAGGGCTCTGAGTCTAGATTCAATACTTTTGAAATCTTGATAAATAGAATTAAAGGAAAACATACGATTTAGAGACTATCAGGTGTTTTCTTCTTTTATGAAAGGTAAAGTCTGAATTGCAATTTTTCTCTTTGAGAAAAGTTAAAAAAATTATCTCACTATTGGTTTAGTTTTCCAAAGATGAAGCCAAGATCCTATACTGGAATGGAGTTCAAGACAATGTAGAACTACATGGCTTTCTACAATAATGCCAAGGTGGTCTTTACTGTGGGTAGAATTGCATTTCTTCATTCATTCATTCATTCACTTATTCATTTAACTAGGATGCACTGAGCTACTGTGTGCCTACCTCCTCTAGGTCCTGAGTGCTGCCCTCTGGAGCTCATGTCACTCATGCTGGGTACTGTGCAGTCAAGGGGTTATCTGACAGGGGATGGGCCTGGTCTTGGAATACTTCCCTGAATAAGTGAGTTGAAGCTAAGATCTGCAGGATGAGTCAGGGACTTTATAGTGGAAGGAAGATGAGTACTCACTTCGGTGGCACAGACTAAAATTGGAACAATACAGAGAAGATGATCATAGTCCCTGTACGAGAGTGACATGCAAACTAGTGACATGTTCTGCATTTTTGCATGACAACATGAATGTATTTAATACCATACAACTGTATACTTAAAATGGTATATTTTATGTTGTGTCTATTTTACCATAATAAAATAAAGGGGGGTACTGTTGAGAAGGTCCTGCTGCAGGCAGAGGGGATAGCAGGGAGAAATGTCTAGTGGGAAGGAGCATGGATGCGAACAAAGCCAGCAGGACTTGTTTGTCAAGATTCGGGGGGTGGTGTGTGGCCCAAGATGAAGCTGGAGTTGCAGGCAGAGGCCACATCAAACCTGGATATTGACGTCCTGAAACCAGTGGGAGTTTGTGGAGGGCTTTCATCAGGGCAGTGATGTATTTGTGTTTTAAAAAATCACCCTGGACTGGGGTGGAGAGCAGGTGGAGGAGCCACAGACGAGGCTGAGCAGTTAGGAAGGTGTCAGAGTTCTTCAGGAGGGACATTGGGTGCCACTTGAACTAGGGCATTAGGCATGGAGACAAATGGATAGATTTGAGAAGATTTGGGGAGCAAATGGCTGAACTTGACGGGTTCCTCAGGGGCAAGGGAAGAGACCCAAGAGAGATTTCCATGTTTCCTGATGAATGGTGGTGTCAGTGACTGGGACAGGAAACACAGAGAGACGGAGTTTGTAGAGGTGTATCATGATTCTTGTTTAGGTCATGCAGAGTTTGTGGATCTTGGGAGGTCTGCAGTTGCCAGTGCAGGGGCTCCCATGCATAGGTGTCGACTCAGAGTTCACAGAGGCCCACACTCATTTCTGGCAGAGTCTCTGATGTTACTACCTGGCTCACAGTAGTGTTGTTCCTTGAGGCGCAGCTGTCACATGCCTCACAGTGGACATGGGAAGCATCAGGACCACTCCCAAGAGAAAACAGATGGAATGCCCAGTCTGCCTCATGCAGCAGGTTGGCCTGCTCCACTGGGCAGCTGACAAAACAATTTCTTCTTCTAATGGCTGCTCTCAAAGAAGACACATTGGCTTTGTGACAGAATCTTGACTAAACTGTATGTGGTGTAGGTGTTGAGTATACACAGCTGGGATGTCATCTGTGTGTCCTACTCTGGTCTTTAGATCCAAGGATGAACCATCATGAGTGCTTCTGAAACATCAGCATATAAAACAGAAGCTGGATGATGAATAACTGAAGATTAATGTGATGTCCTGTCACAGGCTTGAGTCCTTAGAACAACTGCTTTTTCATTTAATTTTGGAAAATAAAAAACATACACAGTAGAGATCCACCGTAGGCAGAAGTAACATTCTTGAGCTCCCCTTCCTGCCTCTAGCCTCTCCATAATCCTGGGACTGTCCCAGACTCATTCTGAAGTAACTCCATTTTTATTCATGCCCCACTGATGAAAGGTATGTAAAAGCTTCAATTTAATAATCAAATGTCGAGAAAACAATGTTTTTTAAAGGCTCTTGCTTTAGGACATACCATCTAGGCAACTAAGCATGTAATAAATGCCTATGATTAATCACACATGCCTGAAGAAGTAAATGTTGGCTAATTTGACTGGCAACTTTGATGTATACTCACAGACTAAGTTCCCTCATAGTGTACAAAAGTGTACAGGCCAAATTCTGGGGTAAGGTCAGAAATTGATATTCTGGAAGTGACTGGTCATAACTGATTTTAAAGTGGATAAGACTATGAGATAACCCCTCAGGTTTGATGGTAAATATGTACTTAAGTCTTGGTTGACAAATGTCAATTAAGGTGACCTTTGTATGTCCTTGAGAAAATACAATATGATATAAATAAAGGTTATATATAAACAAATAAAAGTTATGAGCATGTCTAAGGAAAGCATTCTAC